>NC_056741.1:1923562296-1923767296 GCF_019279795.1 Protopterus annectens
AGTCTAAGGCTTATTAGAGTGGCCTTTTACAATGAACTCTATAAATATGCAATGTACTTTAGAGCCTACTATCTCTACACAAACCAGCCACAGGTAAAGGTTTTAAAATATTTAATAATAAATAATTAAAACACAAGACAATGCTACTACACCACAGAGATATCTAAGAGTTCAGAGATCACACAGAAACTTAAAATAATACAGTAGGACAGGTCTGATGTCAAAGAAAAACACAATCTAACTTTCTAATCTTTAGTTGTTCTTAAGAGAAAACACAGTGCTATAAAACACAGTGCTATAATCCTACTTACATAAATAAAGAGCATAAGCAGTGCTGGGGTTGATAGTTCAAGACAAAATGCTCATAGTCTCTTTCTCAACAATAGTTTTTAAACTCACTAACAAACAGCTCTGCTAAGGCTCTCCCAAATTCCATCATTTTGACACTTAGGTTTTCACAGTATTCACATTACATCATTTTGACACTTAGTCTGGAGTTCCCAAGCAAACAAACTGCATTATTTACCAAGCTAACACCTGCTCAGAAAACTACAACAATAAAAGACATTTCACATGTATACTCTAACAATTATTCCTTAATTTAAGACAACAGAATGTGTTCAGCTAGCTACTTCGGCACCACCATTTAGATAACTGTAACTTCAAAGAACATTTGAAATGCTTGGCTTGATTTTCCTTACAGCAGATGGCAATGTTGCAACAATCTTAAAGTTCACATTTTACAGTGTTTTCTTTCATTTAAAAACACAAGCCTGTATTTTACATGTATTTATACAAATGATAGAATTATGTATCAAATTCTATTTGACTAGGCTGGCAGCCTTCGCCCATCTTTCCCCAATCTTCACAGCAAGTATCAAAAATATTCACACTCGCCTGACAGTACAAAAAGGGATAACGAAAACCAGCACTAATGACCAGGAAACACCAAAGAAATAATGGCTTCAATATTAAGAGAAAAAAGCTCCAACTAGATTACCTTTCACATCCCTGAACTTCTGAATATACAGAACATACAAAGACGGATGTAAAAACATGTCTTTGGAACGTCACAAGACATGTCTGTTCTGCTCTTGTCCACTCATGAAGGGTGGGTTAAAGCTGCCCTCCTTGTTCCTGATTGACTACTATAGCCACACACTCTACTTCTGCTATGGCTTTAAAAAGACTAGTGGAAACAAAATGGTAAAAAAATAACAAAAAAAGTGCTAGGGATTAGGAAAAGAAAACTAAATGTAACAGTCAAATACTGTGCTATTCCATTTATTTCATAATGTTATCCTCCCTTTTACATAAGGATCAGTAACTACTTGTGTTATGCAAATGATTTCTCTTCCACGGTATTTCTATATTTCTTTAGCGTTTCCTCAATTTTAAGTACTCTTCATACTTGAAATATCTCACTACATTTAAAAAAAACTGGTTTTATCTGGTTAATAACTCAATGACATAAGGGAGATAACGGAGTACAATCAAATCCTGCAATTAAATAAGTCCAAACTAGCAACTAACAAAACTGAAGGTAAACAATTAAACTCAATAAGACAAGTTCAAACTGGCCACTCTGTAACTGAAAACACATAACATAATACAGTGCTCTACCCATTTATATAAAACAAGCTAAACCAATGATTATTCTTGATAAATGTAACAATATTTTAAAAAGAAAGTGATTAAAGGCAAAGACGTGAAACTTTTTGCATACTGAGTCTAAAAAAAGTGTTTTCAGATAAAAAGTCTCTCTTTCGGTTACTTTTATTGCAATCAGTTATTGCTTTACTGTGCTTCTCGTCTTACAGAAACTCAGCAGATTTGACAGCAAAGTTTTTAGTCTGGAGAATGAACTTTATAGCGCAAGACAAAAATGACTAGTTTATTAAGAATAAAAGAGTATTATGCCAAAATCTAAGATATAGGCTAAGGAATAAGATCCACACAATCAAAAACAAAAGTTACAGCAATCTTTATTAACCAGCAATCACAGCATGTAAGCAGACTGAGAAAAATATTTTACAAAATATAGTGAATGAGAAAAAAAATGTGTGCGTGCGCACGCACACACACACATACACACACACACACACACACGCACACTCACGTGGGCACACACACACACACACACACACACACACACACACACACACACACACACACACACACACACATGTATATGCACACAGTAGCTTTACTAAACACTGAGGCAAAAACAAAAAGCAAAAGTGAATTGGGGAAACACAACAGATAGTAAAGACTCATTCATCAATGCCACCATCTCGGTATAATCTGAAACAAAGCCGACACCAGAAAATCGAGTGTTTCACAAGCTTAAATAAAAAGGTGTCAGACATGGGTAATATACATATAACACACAGTAAACAGCAACCATCTCTACCTAAGGCTCCATAGAACTTACTCGTATCAACTGAAAAGGTTTGATAACTCAGTGAACTGTGTGTCATATCTAAGGAAGATATTTTAAATCAACAGATGGATGTCTACAAACAATGTACCATGGAAATTAAAACTAAGTGAAAAACAATTGGGTCAACTTCTCTAACACACAGGGATGAAGTCCTGAATGCAGTCCAGGTGACCCAAGTTTGATCAGCAGCTGGGGCAACTGACAAAGCTGAAAGGAGAGAATACGTTTGCCCATTCTGGGAAAACAGTAAGGCAGAGCAGGCTACAAACTGTCATAATTCTTCAGAGGAGGAGGTAGCAATGGAAAGTGTGGTCTGGGAATTGGTGTTAGGCTTACAAAGCCACTGCTAATTTGTAGCCTTCAATGCAGGTGTCCAGAAGAGTATAATCACATAGCAGAAGGCAATGTGAGCTTCCACAGTGAGGTGGATCATATGTCTCCCTGTTCAGAGGCATGGTTAGGTCATGACAAATGCAATCATTGCCAGGATATCAGTAAAGGCATAAAGCATCCTCATGGCTGCATAAATTATAACCCCCTCAGACAGCTCTAACTTTGACCCCAGGTGAAATTTCCAGGTAACAGAATAAATGGACAGTGTCCATTTACAGGGGAGGCTTAATGGTCGGCAGGAATAAGGACAAAAACAGCAATAGAAAAAAAAGTTGGTGGGCAATGAAGTACTATCATCAAAAATTATTGGAGACCTGGGTGTACTTGTACCAGGCAACCAAACTTCTCAACCGTTTTTTAAGAAGAAAGGTGTGGGATGTGGCAACTGGGCAAAATGGGTGGTATTGAACATGGCTTCTGTCCTTCCCATAGTACTAACACGGCACTTCTAACCTATATAGATACTGTCAATAAAGCTAGAGATAACAGCAAACTAGTCTCCTCCTTATTTCTAGTCTTGTCTAAAGCCTTCATCACAGTTTGTGGCAACAAATTTCTACTTCAAAAGTCCTCATTAGGTCTTTTTCAGCCCACAGTTCTGTGGTTCAAAATCTACTTATCCAACAGGTATCAGTCAGTTAAATGACAGTCCACCATCTGCATACCTCCCAGTCACCACCGGTGTACCACAAGGCTCTATACTTGGTTCCCTCCTTTTTAACATTCTCACCAACACTCTCTACACATCCACATAACAGGCCTCTCTAATACAGCACGCAGATGACTGCACACTTGTTTGCACATCTGACAACATGGCACGCCTCCAAAAAATTAATCAAGAAACTTTAACAGCAACTATGAAACATGGCTTTGTAACTCAATTTTTGGTAAGCCCTACAATAAATAAACTCATTTTCCCCCCAAATCCCTCTTGCAAAAACAAAATTTAAAGTGCTCTCTTTTGATAATACAACCACTGAAGTCACTTCTCATAGCAAATTATTAGGGATGATGGTGGAAGATAATCTTAAATTCGACCTGCATATGCAAAAACTGCATATGAAAAGCTCATCAAAAACTAGGGATGCTTTATAGAGTCTAAAACTTTCTCACCAACACAACTAAAGCTACACTTGCCACTACTTATCTCCTCCCCACACTTCCTTATGGCGCTCCCATCCTTGCCAACCTAAAGGCATCACAAAAATTAAAGGTTGAACAATGAAATAAGAAAGTTGCTAAACGTGCAGCAAATACCCATTTTAGAGCCTACCACTGTATAGCACTAAAAAGCCTAAATTGGTTAGAACTATCCCATCAACTAAGATATACACAGCTTCTTGTCACCTATAAAATTATCTAGAATCCAGCTGCTTGTCCAGCACTAAATAACATTCTACACAACTATAATCCTAGTTGGTCATTATGATCCATTGACCAAAAACTCCTGTATGTACACAAATCTAACAAATCTGCTCAGCATTGTCTGTATTTGTACCATGTTGTCAAGGCCTGGAATGCGTTACCTCTATCCAAAAAGTCAATAGCCTCCCTCCCATCCTTCAAATCCATTTGAAAGACTTCCTAGCCAAAAGCTGGCTCTGCTCTTATTCAATACCAGGACAAACTATATTTCTAAATGTGGATAAATACCTATTCATATCTACATCTCCTTACTCTCCCTTCTTTACTCAAAATATACCATAAGCCTGTTCATCTCTCACTTCATATTGCAGTTCCTGTTTGTATTACACTAACTTACCTTTAATTTCTACATAAACTGGCTAAAATTTCCCTATTATATCATTGTCATAAATTGTGTTTATTCTTAACCAATGTTTTAATATTATGCTTAATTTTGGTGTAATTGTTTAAACTGTTGTTGATTTTTGCATTATTTTAAAGACTGCAAAATTTTTATACTTAAAATTTTTTGTATGCATTATTTTAAAGACTGCAAAATTGTTATTCTTAAAATGTTTTGTAGTACTTTGGAGCTTTTCTCCACAGGCCTCCAGTGAAAATGGGCTCCTACCTAGTCGGGCTTTCCCAGTAATCAAATATTAATAAATAAATCCCCAGTTTTCGAGGATGAACTGGATAATTTTCCTTTTCCCTGCGGACAGCAGGTTAATGACGGAGGAGACCATTTAATGGAACTTATTTTGAACCTTACGAGTAAGGTTTCCGAGTTACAGGAAGCAGTTTTCAAATTACAAAATCCCTTACTCCCGGTTTCCAGTGGACCGGACAGCAGCATCCGAGAAGTAAGGGAAACAACATCTAAGACTGTCGGCAGGGTAAACCAGGGTGCCCGGAGTAATGATAACATAGCGGAGCCTTCTTTTAATGACACGGAAGCTAAGACAGGAAGTCAAGGTATTAACCAAATACACGATCGCCTTAAAAACTGGGTTAAAAATGACCATTTTTTTCTTCGGAACAACAACAAAGCATAAAGAATTAACTGGATTGATTCAAGGTTAGTTACCCTTGAGGCAAAATTATACAAAGTACGGGGACTTCAATGTGATAATGCTTACTTGAATGAATGTTTAGAGAAAAAAAAAACGAGTTCCTAAGGGACTCAGAGTTTTCAGGTTCCCTAATGGTGTCAAGAAGGGACAACCTGAGTGTTTGGAATTGATGCAAATGTTTGATCGACACGGTCTGGAATTAATTGAGTTTATTATAAAAGTTAATAACAAAAGAATCAATGAATTTTTAAAAGAAGTTGATGATTTAAATAATTTGATTTTAACTGATGATGACTTTGTTAAATATAACTACAAGTATAATGTTTTGTTTGATAAGGTTGAAAATGAAGCAAACAATATTGAAAGAAAAAAGAAGAAGTTGTTAAGGGATGAATATGAGTATAAGAATAACCTTGCATACCCACTTCCCAAAGCTTACTTTGAAGGGGAAGAAGTATCAAACAAACAGCAGAATAATGAAGGTAACCACTATAGGGTTACACAAGGTGTAAGATCAACTAATAAAGATAACTAATATGATTCAGAGTACCCTCCCCTTAGAAGGTCAGCAAGGTTACAGGATAAATATAAATATAGGGAAGATAACAATGGTTTTTTAGAGGCAACAGGCAGAGGCGGGAGACGGAGCAGTTACAGAAATCAAACTGTTTGGAGAAAGAACAGTTACCGCTAATCCTAGACCATGTTGACCATTCTGGTTTAGGGATAGAACAGACAATTATGGTTAAATGTAAAGGTTTGGTATATTCGTATAAAGGGTTTAATATTTTTAACTATGCAGGGGTTGAAATTAATAAAGATTTGTTTCATCTGCTTATGAAGGGGATCAAATTTGTACCAGCTATTAAGGAAAATATTTGTGATACTCTTATTGAATTAAAAATTTTTGTGAGGAAGTTGAATTTGAAACTTTTATTTAAAGATTCACAGCAAAAAAACAACAACACGAACGATAGTGTTAAGAAAAAGAGTTGCTTCAACCCTCCACTACACCCTTTATTGAATTCTTTTGAAAGTGCATGCTCCCAAGAGATATATCAGAGTTTAAGGGAGCATAAGTTAAAGACTTTCAATTTAAGTAAAACTGAGAAACATTTGTTAGATAGTTTTAGAGGGAATACTGACATTAGGTTTATGAAACCTGATAAGGGTGGGGGTATGGTGATAGCTAACACAGAAGATTATAATAAAATAATTTTTAGTATGTTGCAAGACGAAACAAAATACGAATGTGTTTCCAGAAATGAAATTAACATTTCTTATAGAAAGATTAAATTGTTACTGGAAGATTCACTGTACCAAGGTGCAATTAACAAAGACATTTTTAATTTTCTAAACGTTGACCACCCTACTATCCCTATAGCTTTTGGTATTCCAAAAACGCATAAGAATGTTTTTGATCCCCCTTATAGGCTTATTATTTCTGGTCAGAATAGCATTACTATCCACTTGGAATATTCATTGACCGTATGGTTAGAAAAGCTTTGACGCCCATTGACCACGTTTTAATCGATTCATGGGATTTTCTTTGGAGAATTAAGAGACAGTATTACGATAAGAAAGTTTGTTTCTCAACCATAGATGTGGTCGATCTTTTCACATCAATCCCACATGACAAGGGGCTTGAGTTTTTCTATGAGGTTTTGGTGGAGCAAACCAGTTTGAGTCATAGCATGATTAATTTTATCACTGAATTAATGGAAGTGATTCTCAAAAATATTTTTTTTTGTTTTGGTGGTGAATTTTTCCAGCAAAAAAAAGGGGGTGGCAATGGGGAACAGTTGTGCCCCTTTGTTTGCTAATCGTGTCATGTATAAATGGCAAACAACATATGTTCTCAGATCACCTTTTAATGAACACTGGTCAATTTACCTCAGATTTTTGGATGATCTTTTCATTTTGTGGAAAGGTGGTGAAACATATGATAAATTTTTGGATTATTTGAATGGAATATGTGATTATTTTAAATTCACTGGGAACAGTGGGAATTCACACATTAATTACTTAGATGTTAAGGTAATGAAATATGAGAGTTCTAACTGTTTCCTTTCAAGTATATACCAAAAACCAACATTTTCCAATGACTATCTTGAATTTTCAAGTAGTCATCCAACCTTTGTTAAGAGGAACGTTGTAAAGGGGCAAAGGGTACGTGTTGCCCGTATATGTTCAAATTTCGACCTGTTTAAACTAGAGATGGATAAATTAGTGAACATGTTTGGGGCTCGAGGTTACCCACCGAGTTTTATTAACAGCATTAAGGACCAGGTATCCCATGAGTGGGGCACTAGGTATAAGCCACTACTGGGAGATGATGGTATGGTTAACCACACTACAGGTGTAGATAAGGACTTTACACAAACTATGGTATTAACATATGGTGAAACATCACAGGGAGTTAAAACATTATCAAAAACAATTGGGTGATGTTTAAAGGTAACACAGAGCTTTTGAAAACCATTGGAGATGAGCCTTGTTTTACATATAGGGTTAATCGGAATTTAAAGAATGTATTAGAAAATCCAATTCCTGATAAAAATGGTTATAGAAAAGGAACTAATAAATGTGGGGCCTGTGATTATTGTAAATTTATTATGGACACCCCATCGGTCGTACTTGGACCCAACAATATAGTTGTCAACTTTGTTGCAGGTTCCTGTACTTCCCAGGGTTTGGTTTACCTCGCTGTTTGTCAGACCTGTGGACATTTTTACATAGGGAAAAGAGAAAGGCGATTGAGCAGGAGAATTTATGAGCACATGTATAGTATTTTAAAACAACGCCTTGTATAAACATATTAATGACCACCAACCCGGTCATCACTTCAGGTTTGGGATTTTAGAGGTTGTAGCAAAGAATTTTAGGGGGGGGGTGACTGGGGTTACCAATTGCTTCGGGCTGAAGTAAGATGGCAACTTAGATTAAATGCCACGGTTGCCCCAGGTTTAAATGAACATATAAGTTTAAAGCCTGAATTGAGATATCGGGCAACTCAACTTTGAACTTTTTCAGCTTCATTTTACAGCCTTTGCAACATTTTATTGTAAAATACTAATATATTAGTATTTTTATTATCTTGGCAAACTTTATTTTTACAAATTATAAATTTTATAGTGATCTATATATGTTGTTTAATGAATTTTTATAGAATTGTTAGTCTTTATGTGAAGTTTTTAAAGCTTCTTTAAGTTTGGAATTGCACTGTCACTTTAACTGTGAATTGTTTTACTTAATTGAAGGTATTGGGTGTATATAAAATGTCGACTGTTAACTGTTCTGATGAAGTCTATCGACGAAAGTGCTTGACCTCGTTTGTTTTTGTGGATTTACACTTTGTTTGGTGGTGATTTTCATGTGGATTGAATAAACGTGTCTTTAACCATTGGTCGTAGGTTAATGGTTCAAAGATTGGCTTTTGGTGTTATTAATAAATAAATGACTGACTTGAGACTGGCACTACATCACAAAGTATAGTCAGCTGGGCCTGTAAACTATATATCCCCCAAATTAATCTGAATTTGAGAGTCAAAACATCACTGACCAGTTTAAAATAATATCTTCTCCTTGTAGTACAAATACTATTCATTGCTGCATTTCATTTTTATTTAATTTGTTTCAACTTTCAAAACCAATATCTTATTATATTCTGCCCCTTTCAGTCTCTCACTTCATTCAACTTTCCTTATTTGCAAGGCCCGGAGTCCTCTATTTTTTTGCTAAGACTACTGTGGATTTACACTGCTGTGGCTGGATGCAGAAGACTATCATGTGTGGCTAAGGTTACCAGGAGAGGGACACTTTCTTCTGCCTAATCATTTTTACAATAAACTTTCACAAACAAATCAACTAACACTTCTGAATGTGCATTCTGCCACATCAGTACAAGCACAGGGTGCCACTAGGGCTAATGCATGTATCATACTGTACTGACGACATATGAAATAATGGTTTATCTGTATTGTCTGCTTCCATCCTTCCTCAATGAATGGTATACCTGATCCATCTAGGATCCAACATTGGACATTCTTGCACTTTAGATCCAAATCTCAAGCTCCTCTCCTTACCCATAACCCCTGTTGCTAGAGAGTTACCTCAGATTGAGTTGACCCATATCTTTCAATAAAACGCGTTGTACCCTTCTACATAAAAATAACCACTTCACAGAATAGACCTGCTTACTGGTGTAGAGCTTGGACGGTGCATGACCAAGTCATGGGGATAATTAGTGCAGTCACTCCAGGAACAAAGAAAAAACAGTCGGATGGGAGAGGGTGGGAGGGAAGTTGAGGAAGGATGGAAGCACACAACACACATCTACTGTTATGCTAAGTGCATAACTTTCATATCTGACGTCTGTTCTGATCATTGCTTAATGGATGGGACAGAATCCGCAGCTACTAACAGTCTTGGGAGGTCTCATGGAAGGATATTCTGGAGGGCAGCTGAACCAAATAGAGCTTTAGATCTGGACTGTAAAACCAACTTTCAATGAGAAATGAAGTTATGGACACTGGACCAAGTACCTGCAATACAAATGTCATCAAGTGGTAATCTGAAGAAGAAGGCAGTGCGGTCCCCCAGGGTTCCACTTTAGCCCCTCTGCTCTTTTCCAGATTTATTAACAAACTCTCATCGGATCATCCTCACATGCCTCTAATTCTTTATGCAGATGACATGGTCATCTATAGGTTAAACAAATCCCACTCTGTTATGCAAACTCAGCTCCAAGATTACCTCCAAACCCTCAACCAGTAGCTAATAGACCAGATACTTACACTCAAACCCTGAGAAACAAAAGCAATGCTATTTGAAACCAATCACAAATAGCCAAAGTAGCCAGCTTCATTAATATTAAACATATTAATACCATCATAGACACTACCACATCCTTCAAATACCTTGGCATTTGGCTAGGCCAATCTCTTAACTTTCAACTACACATTCATAGCATCAACAAAAAGATCAACAAACTAATGTTCTGGGTGAACAAGCTATCACCTCTTCAGTCCAAGCCAGTCAAAGCTGCTATAGTAAGATGGAGAAAGAACCTGATAGGTATGAAATATGGAACAATGTTATCTCACCAAATGGCACTGAACCCAGAGAGTTAAAGAGAATTTATTTGTATTAATAAAGACTCTTTTTGTGACATTTTCTTTGAAGAAGCACAGTATATGGAGAAATTCTTAGAACAATACGAAAAAAAAAAAAAAGAAAAGAAAGGATAGTCCTTGGAACGTATATGTTGTACAGGCATTCAATAGAGAGACAAAGAAGATAATGTATATACAATTTCATACAGAGGTAGAAAAAGGCATTCTAAGAGACTATTTAAAAACTGTGTGCATAGATGTAACTGGCATTACAAAGATTTATAACAACAGAGGTTTATGGGCTGGGAATGTGGAATGACGTTGCAAATGCAAACTAGAAAGACATTGCATGTACCTAGTATAATTAATGTGGAGGGAAATTGGCAGTTTGTAAAATACTGGGTACAACCAAAGACATGTTTCTTTTGTGGTAAAAATGACCATGTAATCAGTAACTGTGATAAAAGAAAATGTTTTATTTGTGGTAAAACTGGTTACAAAGCAAAAAAAGTGAACAAAAATTATAAAATGTGAAAAAATAGGGCATTCATGAATGGATTGTGATGTAAAAGGGAAAGAAACACAGGAAGGGAAGGAAGATAAAGTAAAATAATACTTAGTAGATATCATAGAAGGGGCACAAAAAATAAAGTAAAAATTAGGAAAACATAACAGTTTAGGTAAATGAATACACAAGGGTAGAAAAAGAAAAAGAAATAAGTAATTTGAGTGAAGATGGAGAAGATAAGTGGGTAAGAATCAAAAGCAAAAGGAATTCCATTGGGAAAACAGTGAAAAATAGGAAACATAAACTTAAAAATATAGCAATAGGAGAAAATAAGAAAGGAAAGGGATAATAACACTAAAATATTCTCCACAAAGTGAGAATCTTTGCTATAAATGTGAATAGTATAAAGAATGTAAAAAGAAGATTAGGGGTATTAGAATAGTGTAGATTGCTGGATATGGATATCATAATATTAATAGACATAGGAATTTTAATGGAAAGAGAGAGGACACAAGTAAATGGACTATGGGAAAGTTACAGGGAATGTAGGAGAAGAAAAATGTTTAGGTACAGCAATTTTAAGTAAATAAATATAGAAATTTTGGATTATACATTAGTAATATTGGGTAGAATATTAATAGTGGATATAAGATGGAAAAATAAAGTATATAGAACTGTGGCACTGTATGGGTATTTCTATAAAAGCAAAGGGAGATTATGTTTATAAAAATTCTTGATTATGTTAGTGTTAATATGTAAATAATATTAGTGGGAGATTTTAATTGTGATTTAAGACATAGGAGAAAAGAAGGGGCAGATGTCAAGGTCATTTCAGAAATATTTAAAAGTGGAAAGATGTATTTATGGAGCAACAACATTGGACATACAAGATGGGTAATTTCAGCACAGAAATTGATTGCTTTGTAGTGTCAGACAGTTTAAAAGTATTACATAAAGGAATAAAAAATGTTTTTTTCAGATCTTGTAGCAATCTGGATAGAGAGTCAAGAAAAAGAGGGATATATAAAAATAGGTAGAGACATCACAAGAATAAATGAAACAGATTTGAATGATAATGTAAGAAAAATAATTGTTCAGTTATGGTTAGATCATATAGATCTGAGAAGGTTTTACAAAGACTGGACAAGTTGGTGGATAAGTTTAAAAGAAAAATATAAAAAAAGAGTTTTTTTTGGAATGGCAAAAGATAAAACAAATTCAAGATAGATGTAAATATAAGGCTATCAGTGATCAAGCTTTTAAAGATATAATAAGTAACAAAGAAAGATTTCTAAAAAAGAAAAAAGTTATATGAAATGAACCAAGAAAAAAATCAAAAGGATGCTATTTAAACAAAGATATTTTACAGGAAAAAGGAGGAAGTAGCACCTTACCTAAATAAGATGGTAAAAGAAAATAAAAGAATAATAAGAGAGTTAAGAGATTAGCGAGGAAATATAGTCAGTACAAAAAAAGAAATAATGCAGGTAATACAAAACATATTATGAAGAGATTTTTCAAATATGAAACTATTGTTTGTCTGTTCGGCTTTTCCCTGTTAGGGCTCACCACAGCAGAACTCCGGTCCACTAATGATTGGGAAAAGGAGTCAAGAACTTTTAATGGTTATAAGAGAAATTGTAGAAGATGTGATAGACAGAAAAGCAGAATTTAAATCTTAATAGGGGATGTAAGTACAGTGTTTGATGAAATACAGCACGAATGAAGTACTATGGGAGTTTTTAAAAGAATATAAGTAAAATATAATTAATATTTTGGTTTCAGTGTATAATTAAAACAAAGTAAGATTAGTCATTAATGTCTGGTTGAGTGAGAAAATAGAAATAAAAAGTGGTTTAAAGCAGGGATGCCCAGCAAGTAGCATCTTATTTGCATTAATCATGAATGTGATCGTTAAGAAATAAACTTAACACTGAAAAAAGCTAAATACTGCACAGCAGAGAGAATTCAGACTCCAATAATGTTTTCTTTTGCAGATGATTTAATATTAATTGTAAAAAAATGAAGAATGGATGAAAACAGCTATTAAGATACTTGGTAAAGAATTAAGGGTGGTAGATTTAAGTATTAATGAGGAAAGGAGTAAAGGACTGGGATTTTCAGGTAAAATAGAGGACATTCAGTTTAATAAAGAAAAAATAGAAATTTTGGAAATAAAATGTGATAATGAACAGCAGAGATTAACACAGTGGAAGAATATGAAACATAAAATAAGACATATATGTATGTTCTGGAGAACATTTAAACTTAATATAAGAAAAGCATATTTACTTAACTCAGTGATATTAGGTACGATAGAATATCTAGCAAGTGTGTTTAAGATACCAAATGAATTTGAGAAAGAATTACTGCCTGTGTTGTTTACATTTTTATGGGGATCAAGATTAAATCCAAATAAAATCGGAACTCTTTATGTTATGAAATAGTATGGAGGAGTGGGTTTAATAAATCCAACTGTACGCATAGCATCACTGACATTCTATAAAGTATTGATATGATAAAGGAAAAAGAGAAAAAAATGACAATAAAGATAACAGAAGAAAAGTATAAAGAAATTTGGGAGAAACTTTGTGAAAAACTGAAAGGCTGCCAGCCTAGCTAGATAGAATTTAGTAGATAATTCTATGTCATTGTAAATATTAATACAATCCACAGGCTGTTTTACAAATGAAAGAAAACTAAATGTAAGAAAAACTGTGTTATATGTTCTGAACTTCAAAAATGTAACCACAGTGCTCCCTACTGGAAGAAAGCTGATAAAGAAAAGCTGTTTGATCTCAGGGCTCAGAGATGGGATGTCTGGATAAAGAAATTCTTTCTATTGTTTTAAGACCAAAGTTAATTGTTAGATTTTACATGTATAATGTTTTTTATTGATGTGGCTTCCTGGCTAGGTGCAAGATCAAAGGACTGTTAAACTCTCGAGTTTCTGTTAGCCTGGGAAATTAAACCAGAGAAGTGTTAAGAATGACGTAATCTAAAATGAGTCAGCAGTGATGCATTATCAATTTAAGACATTCTCACAGAGAGAGAATTAGAGCATTTTGGATTTTGTCTAAACCTGAACACATCTACTCACAAGTGCTCTGCCTTTGTTCTGTATGTATGTAAGTTATTTAGAACATTGTTTCTCTTAGAAATAGATAGAAAATAGTAAGATTAGGCTGTTTTCTATATTTATGTCCGACTATTTTACAGTATTATTTTAAGAATTTTCCTGTGATGTCTGAACTCTTGACTAGCACTGTGCTGAATTGAGGAGATTTGTATTGTGTTTTTATTATTTACTATTAAATATTTTTAAACCATTCAATTGTGGTTGTTTTGTGTAGAGATAATTTAAGCTCTAGAGTGCATTGCATGTATATAGTGATACTGTCCAAGCCACTCCAATAAGCCCTGCTGTTTGTCATACATACTAATTGGATAATAATAATATTGCACAGTAAAACTGGACACCCTTTGGTAAGGACCTTATTAGTAGCTGATATTAGTGGTTGGTGGCAGTAATTTCTACCTTTTAGCCTGGGCAGAGAAAGGGGCAAAGCTGGAGAACCTGTGCCAGCCTTCCCCAGGAGTGTCTGTGTGTTTGTATATAACTCATATCTCAAAGTGTGTGTCAGCTACTTGGGCTGGGACATGAAGCCCTGGTTGGACAGAGAGGGTGCTGGATGTTTTAGCTTGACCACTAGGCTGAGATCTTTACCCTACAGCTGTGCCAGTGGGGAGTCTTATTGGGGATCTGGAGAGAAAGGGATAAACCAGCCCTGGACTGACTGTGATCTCTGTGTGCTCTTAAGGGAAATTGTACCTTACTGTATGTGTACTTGTTATCCTTCCAATGTGTACGCCCATCACTGGTGTTAGTGGTGAGGATTGATGATCCTTGATTACTGGGCCAGCATCACAAACTTAAACTACTTAAAAAAATAAAGGAATTGCAAGTATGGAAATGAAAATATATCAAGAGAAAATATTGTTATGGAAGATTGATTTAAGTAATATAGAAAAAATGGAAAGGAGCAGTATGCAAATATAATGAAAAATTTTATTATATTTTCCCATGGAAGCATTTGGAAGAAATCAAAAATAAAAGCTATAAAAGCAAGAATAAACAGATGTGAAAGATATTTTGAATGTACACATTTTCTGTGATTATCCATTAATAAGCTTCCGGTGAAGGCAAATAAGCCATATAAGAAGATAGGAGAAAGACTCTGTACACATTGTGGGGAAGTAGAAACTGCTGAACATGTTTCTTTGAAATATGAAAAGCAAATCAACTATGGAAAAACATGTGAAAAGAATGTATAAAGGGATTGAAAAGTGTAAAAAATATAAATATGGACATGGTAGAATATGGGTACTATGGGTACTATGAAATGGAAAACAAAATGAAGTAGATAAATTACACAAAAAGGTTGTTTTGTACAATATGGATTATTTGGAATGAAAGAATTAATAAAATAAGATTTAACAGAAAGTGGATATTGCCAGAAATTTTGAAAAAATATGATTTTGGTTGTGGAACAAAGAGTAGGTTAATCAACAATATTATAAGAGATACACAGAGAGAAAATATGTAAAACAGTTGTAAATAATTGCAAATAATCTGTGTAAGTTGTATATAGAATGCATATAATGTATATTGTGAATTTTAATAAAGGAACCCTAATCTTTTCAACAGGTGCTGTGGAATCTTTTACATCCACTTGAGCTACCACCAACTCAAGCAGATGGGGATTCATTTTACCATCTCATCTGAAGGACAACACAGTCAGGACCGCAGCATCCCCCTTATACGGCACTGCAGTGTCATCAAGCAATCTACCTAGTATGAGAGTAGAACCCACAGGCTATGCACCAAAGGCAAGTGCATTACCTGTTGTGTCACTGACTTCTGTATACATACTTATAGCACAAGAGTTATGATTTTTGGCATTCCCATACATCCCCTTATAACAGCATGTAATATCTTGCTAGATCTGACATATGGTACACAAGAAAGGAACTCAAATCTTCACAGACTGGCCAAACATCAGATATCCTTGGCAGGATATGTCCCAATATAGTTATGGTTACCGCAACAGTGATATAATGAAGAATGTCAGAATTTCCTTGTTATGAATACAGTGCTACATCCGACACTGTCGTGATGCCCAGTTGGAGGGATCTTGACAACTATCTGGCAGGCACAACAGATGAAGGAATAGTTAATGGAAACATTTAAACAGAATTTTACAGAATCTCATAGCATGTTACTGGCATAGCATTCACCACAACTGTAACTAGTCTGTCAGCTGATCTTGGCAATTCCTTAATTAGCACCCTCCTTCCTGACTATTTAAAGAGCAATACAGAAAACAAAGCACCTTGACTTCTCTATACGCTGGGAGGTGAAAAAAATGCCATTCATATTGTTACAGGGAGCTCCTTGCTATAGCTTAACTGTAACAAGGCGATTTGTTAAACTGTAGGAAACAGCTCATTTGCTAGAGTTCATAAAGCACACTGAATGTGCTTGCTTGCATTTTAAGCAGTCTTACTCATGATCTGCAATCATGGCTGTTTAAATCCTTTACAGGACAGATCAGGAACTGATCAGCATTGACAATAAAGCTCTGACGACAGCCTCTGACTGCTTGTATCCAGGGTATTTGTACCTCTCTCCCTGCCCTAACTATGCCTCTGCGATACACACTATATACTTGATGTGCGGGCATAGCATCTGGTAGTCCATAGAGTACTACGCCTTCAGTATGATGTCATATTGGGGAACAGAGCTAGGATTTAGGATTGAGGAAGAAGTAGAGGATAACAGTGGCCATTTGCAATTTCTTTTTTTTTTCAAACACCTTTGTTGAATAATCACTCGTGACATAGGCAAATCTACCTTCATATAAAAGTAATCAAAATCTATTAACATAACAAACATTATACTTCACATATATTGCTATATCTCATACACCCTAAGCAATATTACATAAATTGTTCAATTCCTGCCTTTATTTAAACAAGAAACATCTTCATTAAACCATCACTCACTACATAGGCAAGCATACATTTATATAAATGAAAACAAACCACACCGACACAATCCTAGTCACAAACATTTTACATCACAAACCATACTGACACACTCCCAGTTGCAAACATTATACATCACTTATAATCTACTCAATCTTTCACACTCAAACATTACACAGTTTATGTAAATCCAGCCACCTTTCAGACCTCATTCCTCCCTTGTATGTACTGTTCTCACAATTCCCATTTTTTTCTTGTGTAGTTTGCTCCTACCCTTTTCCAAAGATCTCAATTCCAATTGTTTTATCTCTGTTACTATATTCACTACTTCCAATATAGTTGGTTTAGATTTTGATTGCCATTTTCTAGTAAAGGCTTTTTTGCCAGCCACCATTATTAGACACAGTAAGGCCTTATCATCTCTAGGCAATTCCCATTCTGTATCACAGTGCAGAAAAATCATCTCCCTCATTAGACCAATCTCAATTTGCCCACCCAGCATCTCCGACAGTGCATCTCACAGGGAATCCTTAAAGTCTGCCAACTCACTGCACTCCCAGAAAATATGTTCCCAATTATCTCCTTCCTCCCCTTCACACCACCATTTACTGTCTACTTGAGGAAAAATTCTGTGGAGTCTACTTGCGGTATAAAAATATCCATGTAAACATTTCCAGGCAAAAATCCTAAATCTTCTAGTTTTTGTTGCATATTTGGGAGACATACATATATTCTCCCATTGTTTCTTTGTGAATTGCTTATCCAGACTCTCTTCCCAATCCTTTCTAACCTCCTCTGATTGAGTCTTATAGTTCAAAACAAACACAAAAAACAGCACTGGGGTTCGATTCTTAGAGTTAGTATGCAGTATTTTACATGCTCTGCTAATTATTCCTTTTTTAATGGCAACTTCTGTTCTAGATTCTATTAAAAACTCCACCAGTGCTGGTCCTTCATTTAGGACTCCACTATTTCTTTTTCTTTGCCTACACTCTGATATCAATCCCTGATAGGGAAGGCAATCTCTAACCTGCTGTCCAAATAAATTATTGGTGTCTTTCCATTTTATCATCTTTCCCTCTTCAGTTATTTGCTCCCAATACCTTGGCTCCTTTGCCAGTTTTCGCCAATAAATTCTGGCACTTTCTTGCCTATTGCCTGTATCCATAATTGCAATTCATCCCTATCGACAGAATCTCCTTCTCCATTCCAGTGTTGGTTTAGTTCTTGGAATACTTTCTGCTACTTTATGGATATAATATTCTGCATGATTACTGCTATTCTCCTTAAAGGCCTGCATCCAAAATCCCAGTCTCTCCATCATCGCTATTTGCCATTTGCAATTTCTTGATCATTTTGGAATGTGGCCTATGATACACTTCATTCTATGCAACAGTTTTCTTTAAATGCGGAGTTTTATTCTAGGTTTCATGATATGATAGTATACTCATGAAAAAGTGCAAAATCTGAGAGAGATGCAGGCAACCTAAAAGTGAACAAGAAATTAAAGGAAGAAGAATTTTAAGTTTTTACAGAATGTTAGACAAGCTCTTGCAGAAAAAGCCCCAAAGCAATGTAAATGATTTAAATACAAGGAGATATGATTTATTCAGTGCTTAACCTGTACTAAACATTTTATGCCAAAGAGCTAATACATTTGTTTTTCAAAGAGAAAGCTTCAAATTATGAATGACTTTAAAGAAAGATTTTTTTTTAAGCAGTCCCATGTTTCATGTTTAACTGATCATGTCACAATATAAATTAATGAAGAATTCATTAGTTTTAAAGTACAAACTGGTAACAGAAAACCGGGATCAAAATAATGACAAACAGATAATTGTAATTTATAAAGAATAAATCAAATGGAAAATTACTGGAATTATATGAAAAGAAAGCATGGAACAAAGAGAAAATATTCTGAGTAAGAATAAAATCATCCACAAGTGTATATATAACTGAGTAGAAGACATTTCTTCAATACCTAGGTTGCACACAGGACAACTAGTTTGCAGTGACAAGTACTGTCCACATAGTTGCAAACCAGATACTCCTGACAGTGATTGATATTCTCACTCCAACTGTCTAATCAATAAAAAAGGGTCTGTTGCCATGGATATGAACTTCCTACTGTCTCCGTTACCGGCTTGGTGGATATGGGCATCCTGAGATAATGCAGAAATTGCCACATGTTTACTGACAACCAGTTAATACTCAAACAAACTGATATGGTATGTGAGAGATGTATTCACACAATGTCACTGCAGGCAAAGCTCTCACATAAAAGTACTCCTAACGTCAATAAGGTTGTCAGTAGCATACACCCTGCACCCATGACGCACAATTCAAAGAAGACATATAGACCCACATTTGCTGAGGCACTTAACATGTAATCTTCCTAAACCACAAAGACCTCTTAGACAAAGTAACATAACAAATACCCTCAGCAGCCCGAAATGCACTCTTCCAAAACAACACGCACATCAACACACACAAGCTGCATCTCATGGAGCATCTACCTCTAAGCCCATAAGGCAAGTCACCACACAATTCAACATTCTAGTCATTGGAGACTCCATCATGAAACACACGGATGTCCCTCTCACCAGGCTGAGTAAGGAGAAAGTTATGGTCAGTTGCTTATCAGGAGCTAGGATCTGCCACATTGCGCATGCACTCAGGTCAATGGACCACCAATATGACTCAGTCATAGTCCATGTGGGCATAAATGACCTGAGATGTACCTCCCTAGACTACATGAAGAGAAACATCATGGAACTCTAGGAATATGTGTCTCAGGCTGCTATGAGCCTAGCATTGAGCAGCATTTTGCCTTCTCCAAGGATGATGCCACAATATGAACAAAAGATGATGGACTTTAATAATTGGCTTAGTTTCTGGTGTCATTCCAAGGGAGTGCAATATTTGTCAGCATGGAAGGAGATGTTCAACAGACCATACTGCTTTGCCAGGGATGGTCTGTACCTTTCCCCCTCTAGGCTTTCGAATATTAGCTAAAACATTGTCTTCCTCCATAGTGCCTTTTTTAGGCAATGCCAAACTAAAACTACTTCTGACATAGCAAATCAAAACCAAGAAAATCTAAAGGTATTACTGCTCAATGCTAGGAGTCTAAACAAAAAACTCCACTCCCTAGAAGCTCTCTTCACCCAAGAGAATGCTGATGTTTGTGTGGTCACTGAGACATGGTTTAAAGCCACGGAGAGGACACGAACAGTGCAAGGTTATGCATTATTTAGGCCAGCTACTTCACAGGCAGGGAGTAAAGGTAGAGGTGTCTCTATTTACATAAAAAATAAATATTCTTCAAGGGTGGTCAAACAAGACAATGCACTTGAACTGCTCAATGTTCAAATCACTATAGATAAAAATCCAATACCACTTCCTCCTCTATGACCTAGGAAGCCCATACCATGTATTTAAACTTTTTATAAACACTAACCATCCAACCCAATACCATATTCACGGGTGACTTTAATTATCCCACTATTAACTGGAAATCTTATACAACATGAAACGTACATGCCCAATGATTCCTGGATTTTGGAAAACAAACTACCTGGACCAGTTAATACACCAAAAAGGGGTGCAACCATACTGGATCTGGTCCTCACTAATATGGAAGAATGCTGCACACCCCCTACTGTAATGCCTTCCCTGGTAAGGTCAGTCCACAAAATAGTCTCCTTTGAAGTAAAAATAAATCCTGGACCCCCCCCCCCCCACTAAACCTGGAATATTCAGGAACTATTCTAAGGCTACCTCCTGGTATTAAGTGAGAACCTGGCAAAATTCCAAGTCCCCATACACCCTGAGAACACTTCTACCTACGCAGAACTGCTCACAGAAACCCTGTATAAGCATGCTAATAGCTGCATAGAGGCATCTGTACCCACCTGGAAGAAGTACAGAACTAACTCATAAAAACAAGCCACCCTGGTGGAATCGCAAAATCAATTGGCTGTATAACAGGAGGAAGAAAATCATGGCAAAAATTAGGAGGTGCAGCACCCAGCAGGATAAAACCACTCTCATAAAAAAAAAAAAAAACTCAGAGTACAAATAAAGTCTACCAAAGCCAATTTTTAGGTAAGTTTGGACTCCCAGGCCAAGGACAACCACAAAGCATTCTTTAACTATGTCCGCAACCTCAAAGGCAGTACACCATTGTGTGCAGAGCTCATTGTAAATGAAGCCACCTATACTGAGCCAGAAGATACAGCAAACCTCCTGGCTGATAAATTCAGCTCCATCTTTACTCCTCTCTCTCCCTCCCTCAATCTTCCCTCAGGAAATATCATCAAATATAACTCCCCCTACAATCACTAGGGAACAGGTTCTTAATGCTCTCTCTAAGACCAAGAAAACTGCATCAATGAGTCCAGACAATATCCCAGGATGCCTTATAAATAGCATGAAACATGACCTATCAGGGCCTCTAGAATTACTATTTAACTGTAACCTCCGATCAGGCTTCGTGCCTCATGAATGGAGAAAGGCAATAATCATCCCTCTGCACAAAGGTGGGTCATCTATAGACCCTGGAAACTACAGACCCATAAGTCTCACTAGTCTTATATGTAAAGCCATGGAAAGAATTATCATGGAGATGATCAACAGAAAAACAGTAAACCTCCAGACAGTGGACCCAACCCAGTTTGGTTTCGTCAAGGGCAGATCATGCATACTTAACCTGGTGGACTTCTTTGAGAAGGTCACTAAAGCAATGGATGAGGGCAAAATCATTCACACTGCCTGCCTTGATCTGGCCAAGGCATTTGACACAATACCCTACTCGGGCATTGTTCACAAACTCAAGAGGTTAGGTACAAACCTGTATGTCACCCGGTGGATAGCCATCTGGCTGACAGACAGAACCCAGGAAGTTAGAATTGGGGAGTCCACCTCTACAAAGAGGCTAGTCACAAGTGGAGTCCCTCAGGGATCAGTCCTTGGACCGCTCATTTTTGGCATTTATTTCACAGAACTCAAGGCCAATGTCAGTGGTCTCTGGCTGACTAAATTTGCAGATGATTGCAAATTAGGAACTGTCATTGAATCTCACACTAACACAAATTTTCTCCAGGAGGGGCTGACACAGACAAACAACTGGTGTCAGAGCCATTGACTAAAACTAAATGCCAAGCAATGCATAACAGTATCCTTTGGGAAGTCATCCATCCCTGGTAATTGGCATATTGACACCACACCCCTTTTAGGTGACCCAGTAGTCAGGGACTTAGGGACACACATAGATAGTAATCTAGCCTTTGATCATCACGTGTCTACAGTGGTGAGGAAATCATTCTATGTTGCGCAACTTATAAACAAAGGTATGGCATCAAAGTCCAGGGAAGTCAGTTCCACTGTATTCGGCATTCATCATACCTGTCATTGAATACAATGCCCCCTTTGGTATGTACCTAACCAGGCATCTCCAACAACTGGAACATCCACATATGTTCCTCACTAAAAGACTACAGGGAGTAAGTAATATGTCCTTTGCAGACCGCCTCTAGGCCCTGTCCCTGTACTTTGTCTCCTACAGGCTTTTGAGGGGAGATCTATGCCTGGCATACATGGCTTTGTCAGACCCCACTCTGATGGACCTCCTGCATATTGACAAAACAAACTACATCAGAATTACCTGTTTTAAATAATTAAACATTGCTTGTGATAACAATTGGACCTGCTGCAAATATTGGTATGTATCACAGAGACTGCCTTGTCTATAGAACGGGCTCCCCCATCCATGTGAAGCAGAGGTCCTCCCTAACCCAATTCAAGTGCAACTTGGACAACTGGATGGGAGACCAGAAATTCATCCCTGGCTTGGCACCTATGTGTCTAATGGGCACATGTAACCTGGTATGGTTCATCTCCCAGGCCCATGCTTACACTTATCAAGGGTATCAGAACTTGTCAGAGATTTGGGATGCATAGTTGGCTTAAAAAGGTCCTTGTGGTTGTTAGCCTAGTAAACGCCTATGAACCTGTGAATTAGGTTAGTACTAAGATAGCTGCCCTTGTGGGCCATTTTAAGCCTAGCCAGTTTCCCTTTTATAATCAAAATAACCTATCCCATTTGGTTGTAGCTTGGCCTTACCCATCCAATAGTCAATAATTATATAATACCCTTAATGAGAATGACTAGGATCGTACCACAGATAATTTGAGGGGACTCATGCATAGAATAAAGCAAGGTGCTTCATCTGCCCATTAGTAATACAGAGGGCAGTCCTGGGGTAGATTTTCTGCTTCCCATCCACAGATCTAAGTTGCACTTGAAAATGAACGGGGATGAACTTTGTTTTATGTGGATGGAGTGTCTGTTCCACAACAGTGGTATCCTCTGCAAAATATAGCTGTCCCTCCAAAGATCCCTAGACCGAGTATTTCTGATGCCTTTTGACTTGCTGAAGTGCAGTAAATCCATAAGTAATAGGTTGAAGGATACCTTGTATGTCAGACACAGGCCACCTCTTAGTCTGTAGGATACAGAGTATAGTGACAGGGCTTTGAGTCAGTCCATGTAGGATATGATGCTTAGGTCTTGTATCCTTTTAGTCTGAAATCTCTATGGGCATTCTAGTTGTTGCATGAGTCTGGACAGATACATAACCAAGGGGGCATTATATTCAATGACTGGCCTAATGACGGTTGAGTAAAGGGGAACAATGACATCTCTAGAGCTAGACACAGTCCCTTTGTTCATAAACTGTGCAATGAAAAAGAACTTTCTTACAACAATAAACACATGTTGGTCAAAAGTTAGGTCATGTTAAACCATGTGGGTTTGTTTCTGTATTTTACCCTGCACTTGTTTCAACAGGGTACAGCTGCATCTGTGCAGTTGTTTACATGCTGATATAGTGTGGTGATGTACATTTCTGTAAATTCAGCAGTGTTAACTGGGTTTGGTGATTTGAAACTTGCCAACGTATCACTTAGAAGTAGATAGTTTGGCTTAAATTTCTCAAGGTACCTTATATGGAAGGAAGGATATGAGTCACTGTTGCAATAATAACATTTGACAGGATACTCAAAGTTTACCTTTTTTATATTGGGATTAGCCCAGGACAATTGCAGTGGCAAAACCAGCCCAACCCCTGGATAGAATGTCAAGCCTACAATGTTAAAATATGTAGAAGGAAGATCAAGATGCTACTTCTGCCTTTGCATCAACAACCTCTAATAAAAATTGTGGTACCAATTATAGCCTTGAGAGTACATTTTAGCCCTGGTAGAATTAAACCTGATATGCCTTTACATGTTTTTCAGTGTGCAGAGTAACAGAATGTAATACAAGGAGCAAGCCATTTAAAAATGTTTTGTTTAGTGACTAGATTAACTTTCAGGCTTTCAGATGATCAACAAAGTAAAAAAAAAGTTGCTTAGTTTTCCACAAGTCCTTGGCTCTATATAGACAATATCTCAGCTACTTGTGAACATCCAGGGAGTGAAGGATCCTTTCCCCAGTATGCTCAGGATTAGGAAAATACTACAAACTGAATAGTTTAATTCAAAGTCAGTTATGGTTATAAAAGATGAATTTGTATAAAAAACTGAGTCTCTCATACAGTGTGGCAAAACAGACTCATGCACATGAGGGCCTAGAATTAAAAAATCCTTCTGGCTGATATAATAGCCACCACTAGTGCAGTTTTCCAGGTCAGATAGTAGAAGGTCTCTGAGTTAATTTTTACAGTTTACAGTTTGGGTTCTATGGTGGATGCCTCAGGTGGAAGACCCAGTAGAAAACTAAATGGGGGACCAATGGCAAACTAATGCAAACACAGTGAGATGCAGGCTAACCCTGTTGCAAATATATACAATGGGTATTGTAGAATCAAAGGCACCCCTGCTGTACTGGACCCCTGATTCCTCCTCTAGAACCAGAACAAGAATTATTTCCATTTAGCTAGATAGATTTCCTTGTACTAAGACTCCTAGACTTTCTCATGACTTTAGCATGTCCTCTGAAAATAGGTGTCTGAACGTAATAGGGACAGAGCATCCAAGCTGTCAGTTTGACAGTCTGCAGGTTTGAGTGTACTAAGGACTCCCTGAAGGTGGGACAAAATGTACATATGCTGAGGAAGGGTGTAGAGTTTTTCACTGTCATCTTTACTACCAGGAAGAAACAATTGTACTTTAACCACAAACATTTTTGACTTCCCCTTCCTTTTTGAATCACCCTGGATAGAAAGGGAAATGGAGGATAGGCAGAGAGAAACAGACCTGCCAGCTGAAGAAGAAGAAGATAATCCACTGCCTAAGCTTCCACACGAGGTGCCCTCCCAACAATGGCATCTCAGTTGAATGGTGCTCAGAGAAGCAAAAATATATATTTCCAGTATACTCCACCTGTGGGTAAAGCTAACAATGGTGTGCCTGCCCACCACCCATTTGTGAAGATCTGCAGCTGTTTTCCTTAGCTGGTCTGAAAGCACATTCTGCCAAAATGAGACATTTGAAGTCCTTAACGTCATTTTGGACTCTAGGACTCCCTCCTAAGCTTGTATGGCAAGACTGCATGGGGATACAAATGGATCCCTGTCCTTGATGATGCATCAAACCACAGTAGTATAATCTATTATCAGGTGTAGAACCCTGATCTCCAGACTGGTTTGAAAGTCCTGAGAGTCAGAATAACCACCATCATTTCTTTCATGCTGATGTTCTTTCTGATCTGGTCATTGCTCTAACTGCCTTTTACTTCCAGACTGGCCAAACAGGCTTTGCCATGTCTAAGGCATCAAACAGGAAAGGTGTCCTAGCTTCCCCCAATCCTGGTAGGCCTCAGAAATCAGCTACCTTCTTTTTAAGGTCTTTCTGTTAAACCTAGCAGAGGCAATATGACTGGACAAGTTGTGTTCAGTCACCAAAAAAAGGCTTTCTTTGCAAAAATATTGCATAGAATTGGACAACCAAATGCATACAGTTCTTTCTTCATAAGGGGGGACATAACATGCCTAGGTGGTCTTAGCGTTAGCCTATGAGTAACAACAAGTCCTCAGAATTACATAAGAACTACAAATTTCAATATGATCAAGTGAAAATTGAGAAAGTAAGTATTCCTCAGTGTGATATTTATCTGCTTGAAAAGACCTGAAGTTCTAAGCCAAATGCAGGGTTTTGTTCAGTACAGAAACATAGCGGTTATCTGACAATGCTCACAGCAAGACAAAGTAAAGGTGATATGAGCTGGCCTCTCTATATATCAAGAACATGGTAACATCCTTGGTTAGGGGGAGTCAGCCTGAGTGGTGGGGTACATTGCTCTGGAATCTAGTTTCCAAACATTATTACAGCAACAGTCAGCCATATAAAAAATGTACACTTTTATGTATAACTTATGAAAGCCTTTTTTGAAGTCTGACAATGAAAATAGGCAAAGAAATATTTCTTAAAGATAAATAAACAAATAATTCCAGTAATATGGCATGTAAATGTGTTATTTTTGTCAAGAAACGACGGCTAAAGCACAAGAAAGACTGAAAATAAAAAAATAAAAATAAAATAATTCACTGGTTCACTTTTATGTGTAATTTTGTTAACCCTTTACAGACCTTGTTACCAAGTTTTTCACTACCAGCATAAAAAAGTATTTTAACCATGAAGCATCTTGAAAGGGCTATACAACATGTAGCGTATCTTAAAACTGTTTTCTTCCTCGTATGTTCTCATTTTGTTCACTGGACAAATTGATGTTATGTATTTTTAATTAACCATAAAGTTTTTTAACAAACCAGTAGATGCTATTATAGTATGTGTTTAGGAAATTAAGGGTTAATGGATTTATTTATAGATACAAAATATTTTTAAATAACACCTGAATTCTTAAGTTGATGTTTTGTATTTTTCAATTTTTAACTATTATATAAATGCTTTGTCTTCAAGTTTATTAGTTATATCTGTTCCTTTGGGATTTGAGTTTATTGTTTCAACTAATTAATTTATGTTAATTAGGGTTTGTATATGAGCACCTTTTACAATTTATTGAAGTATTGTTCTGATAAAGTCTTGATCGGAAGACCAAAGTGCTGTGTTTATATGTGAGTGTTTTACTCATCTGTTTGTGCTTTTAGAGACTTTATTAAAGTGTCAGCTGGAGTTTTGTTTCCCTGATCTGTTCAAGCATGCAATTTTTGTGTTTTATTGGTTTTGGAAGTATGAACTTTTCTAGCTTTAAGATTCTCTTTAGTGGCTTTGGATCCAGGAATGGTACAGCTCTGGTATGGAAGCTTTACAAACCTCACAGGTACATTTGAGCAAGATCTGCAAAGAAGCACTGGCTCACTACATCAGTATGTTAAAAGGTGAATTAATGTAGTTAATAGAACGTTTTATTCAACAGCAACTGACTGTTACAGCTCAGACTTCACCACCGGGTATTCAAACTAACTCTTGTTCAAGATGTAGGTACTTACCCAATTGGACCGCAAAGATGCACTACAAGAAATGAAACTACAGGAACACTAACTAATAACAATGCCTCTCTGCACAGTAGGTGGGACTTGAAATTTTTGCCCCCCAGGGTTCCATAGAACCAGATGCTGTGATTAATGACGGTTCAGTATTCGCAAACCAACACAAAACAGACTTTGATATGTGGCTAGCTGAGATGCACTCTTTTTCACCCAAACATTAATTTCTTGCAGACTCTGTTATTAATGATGCTATATTTGTGAATTTAGAGGATATGATCAACAGTTTTGGGGAAAAAAAGCTGTTAAAAGTTAAACATTTGCAGTTGGATAATAGTTATCTGAAAGAGTGTGCGATGACCATGCCCTGGCCCAGCAATCAAGGAGCCTCATCCTCACCACTAACACCAGGGAGGTCGTCTCCTAGAAGAGGAAAGTATAAATAATACACACAGTAAAGTACAATTTCCCTTAAGTGCACACAGAGATCACAGTCAGTCTGGAGCTGGTTGCTCCCTTGCTCTCCAGGTCCTCAATAAGACTCCCTACTGGCACAGCTATAGGGCCAGATCTCAGCCTAGCAGTCAAGCTAAACTCCAGTACCCTCTCTGTCCAACCAGTGCTTCGTGTTCCTGCCCAGGTAGCTGACACACACCCACACTTTGAGATAAGTATTTATACAACTTCACAGACACTCCTGGGAAAGGCTGACACAGTTTCTCCAGCTATGCCCCTTTACCCAGACTATACGGTAGTAACTACTGCCACCACCAGCTTAAAAATTTATCAGCTACCCAAAGGCCCTTAAAAGGGTCTCCAATTATTACTGTGCAATATTATTATCCAATTGGTAATGTGACTATTCAATCTTATAGCTTATTAGAGTGGCTTAATACGATAACCTCTATAAATATGCAATGTACTCTGGAGCCTACTTCTCTATACAAACCAGCCACAGGTAAAGGTTTTTAAAATATTTAATAATAAATAATTAAAACGCAAGACAATACTACTACACCACAGAGATATCTAAGAGTTCAGAGATCACACAGAAACTTAAAATAATGCATTAGGACAGGTCTGATGTCAAAGAAAAAGACAATCTAACTTTCTAATTTTTATCTATTCTTAAGAGAAAACACAGTGCTATAATCCTACTTAGATACATAAAGAGCAAGCAGTGCTGGGGTTGATGGTCCAAGACAAATGCCTTCAGTCTCTCACTGAACAATAGTTTTTAAAACACTAACAGACAGCTCTGCTAAGGCCCTCCCACATTACATCATTTTGACACTTAGGTTTTCCCAGTATTCACGTTACATAATTTTGACACTTAGTCTGGAGTTCCCAAGCCACAAACTGCATTATTTAGCAAGCTAACACCTGCTCAGGAAACTACAACAATACAAGACATTTCACATGTATACCCTAACAATTACTCCTTAAATTAAGGCAATAGAAAGAATGTGTTCAGCTAGCCACTTCAGCACCACCATTTAGATAACTGTAACTTCAAAGAACATTTGAAATGCTTGGCTTGATTTTCCTTACAGCAGATGAAAATTTTGCAACAATCTTGAAGCTCACATTTTACAGTGTTTTCTTTCTTTTAAAAACACAAACCTGTATTTTACATTTATTTATACAAATGATAGAATTATGTATCAACTTCTATTAGACAAGGCTGGTAGCCTTCACCCATGTTTCCCCAATCTTTACATCTCTTCCCCCCTGGAGAAGTCAAGCTACTTTTTCAAGTGACCCTTGAAAAATGCCACTTGAGAGGGTTAGGTCTATCTGGGTGTACCTCACCCCATTCCCTGTCTTGAGAGCCCATCTGCATTGACACAGCTACTCCCACTGTAGTGCTGCACTTGACATATCATATGCTTGCAACCCCAGGCTCCATCTTAGCAATTTGGCATTTTGCCGACTGGTTCTGTTCAGCCATGTTAGAGGGTTGTGATCTGTCATTACAGTGAATTTTCTTCCATACAGATGAGGTTGAAGTTTTGCAGTGCCCACACTATGGCTAGACATTCCTTTTCTACAGCTTCATAGCATTCCTCCCTGAGTTGGAGTCTATGACTGAGATAAACCACTGGGTGCTCTTCCCCCTCTGAAGGAATCTGACTAAGTACATCCCCCACCCCATGGTTCGAAGCATCCCCCTGCACAACAAATTATTTGCTGTAATCTGGACTGGCTAACACAAGGGGTCCTCTCAAAGCTTTTTTAAGCTTCTGGAATGCCTGCTCACATGCTGGGGTCCACACTACCTCATCTAGCCTGTTCTTCCTTGTCAGGTCTGTGAGGGGAACAGCTATGGTACTATATCTAGGGACGAACTTTATGTAGTACCCCGCTGTCCCCAAGAATGCCCTCACCTGCTTTTTGGTAACAGGTGCAGGCCATGCCTGAATAGCTTCCACTTTGGTAGATTCTGGCCTTATCTTACCACTCCCCACTCTATGTCCTAGGTAGGAGATCTCTGCCATACCCACCTGACATTTGCTCGGCCTAATGGTCAGCCCTGCCCTTTGTAGTCTGGCCAGCACCTCCCTGACATGCTGAAGGTGCTCTGGCCAGGAATGGTGTAGATGCAATATCATCTAGGTAAGCAAGGGCAAACCCTCCTGCTCCTGCTAGGATATTATCCACCAGCCTCTGGAAAGCTGCTGCAGCATTCTTCATCCCAAAGGGCATCTTTGTGAAATCATAAAAGCCAAAAGGAGTCACAAAGGCTGAGTTCTCTCTAGCACTGGGAAAAATGATGCAGTTGCATGCTCTTTATCCCTACAGGAAATGGACAGGATTTCAACAACATGACCCTTTAGAGTTTCCCCAATATGACATTTGAAGAAAATAGCAGAACAGAGGGGGCAACAAGACAATAGGAACTACTCCCTTGGGGAAAGACAGTACACAGGGTGGGGGTGTGGGATCCAACTGAAAAAAAAAAACAGTACTAAAAAAAGAAGGTATGTACTCACCATAACGTTCCATCTGAGTAGTTATTAAAGGCACTTTTTTGCTACGCCCCCAAGTCAAAGATCCTGTCTCCCCATGGGACCTTACTATGGTTCGCCAAGCTCTGGTCGCTCTGCCTTTTGAGCCTGCCACAACTGCAGATTTAAAATTTCTATTGTGGAAAACAGCTTTTCTGGTGGCTATTACCTCTGCTAGAAGGGTTTCAGAATTTCAGGCCTTGTCCATAAAATTCCCATACGTGATTTTTCATAAAGACAGAGTTTCCCTTCGAAGCAACCCATCTTTTCTTCCTAAGGTGGCGTCACCAGTCAATATCAATCAGACTATAAATTTGCCTGTGTTCATTCCCAATTTTACCAACAGGATGGAATACAAACTACACATGTTGGATGTTCATAGACAGTTACGATTCTATTTACACAGGACAATAAATTTTCGTAAATCTGATCAATTGTTTGTTTTGTTCTATAGACCCTTTTTGGGCAAACCTATTTCCAAGGTCACTATAGCTAGATGGATTTCTTCATGCATCCTGCAGGTCTATAAGGCCAAAGGCATGTCTCCTCCCAGTCAGGTTGAAGCTCATTCCACTAGGTCCATGGCTACATCCACAGTGTTCTGGTCTAGGGTGTCTTTGGATGACATTTGCACTACAGCTACTTGGTCCTCATCTCATACGTTTATTTCCCATTACAAATTGGATTTTTCATCTAGAAGGAGAGCATCCTTTGGCTCCACTGTGCTCCAGAATATCCTTCCATGAGGGCCTCCCAGGAGTTTAGTAGCTGGGGACTCTGTCCCACAGGTTGAAGACCAAATGAAGTAAACTACTTCAGATAAAGAAGTTATATACTCACCATAACGTTCCATCTGAGTAGTTGTACTTCATCTGTCTTCAACGGTCCCTCCCTCCTTCCCCCAGACCTTGGCGCATGTTCAGCCTACGGGCTGTAGTATAGGTCACAAGTATGTTATCAGGTCAGGTTATAAGTATAAGTTTTCCAAACTCGATCTGGGGATGGAAGGCAGTAGAGGTGTATTATGGGTAAGGGGAGGAGTCTGGGGCTCGGAGCTGATGCTAGTAATTTTTGCCGGCTTGGATCCGATATGGATCTGTATCCCCACAGGTTGAAGACCAAATGAAGTAAACTACTTCAGATCAGATGTTTTAGTTAGTGACAATAGTATTACTTATACATATAATGATTTTAATATTTTCAACTACAGTAACATTGTGTTAGACAAACAACATTTTTTCAAGCACCTTTATTGAATTATCACTACATTTATATAAAAATAGTCAATTATATTAACATAAACATTATACTTCACATATAGACAAACAACATTTTTCTTTATTTCAAAATGTTTTTTGTTTTGTTCCTAGTTAACATTTTGACACAGTGGATGTTTTTCGTGAGTTCAAAACTTTTTTAGAAGGAAATTGACTTTTGCTATACAATGTGGCCCTGACATCAGTAATGGTGACATTAATCAGCTCAAGAAAAGAAGCATCTATACCCCACCCCCACTTTTCAGATGTTTGAAACAGTATGTGAGCAAGACATTTATAGAATGAGTACAAAAAGAACTTCATACAATTATAAGCTGAATTTAACCCACCAAGAAAGGGTTTTATTAAGCAGCCTAATAACACCAACATTAGAGTAATGAAACCTGATAAAGGTGGAGGTGTGGTTATATATGACAGTACTGACTACGTAAGCAAGATGTTTAGTATACTCCAGGATGACTCCACCTATGAAGTTAGTTCCATCAGTCAAGTAAATATAGCCTACAAGAAGATAGATGTACCTCTGAACGACTTACTCCTACAAGGTAACTTAACCAAAGAATTATATGATTTCTCAAGTAATACGTCTCCTAGAATTAACACAATTTTGGTATACCCAAAGTCCATAAGAACACTTTAGATCCACCTTTTAGGCCTATTGTAGCGGCCCAAGGTTCAAAAACCTATCCTTTGGCCACCTTTATTGATAGACATTTAATATCTATGTTTTCCACACATTCCCATATTTTGAGAGATTCTCAGGATATTTTAGGCCATTTGAAACAGGACTTATGGGAAGAGAATCTGACCATCTGATGTTAACCTTCATTCACTCCTTAATGATGGGTGTCGGTTCCGTCCTCAGAACCGAGTTAGGCATAGTAACAAGCTCACACCAGCCAGAAAACTCTTGAACTAAGCCTTTACCCATAGTGCCCCTCTCCACATTAGCTCAGATCTCGTTTGCCGTATACGAATCAAGATGTGTCAGACCAGGCTCTCAGCTAAGTCACTAAAAATTTTACAATTTTTTTTTGTCATTTTCTAGCTTATTTCTTAGTCTTTCTCTCCTCTAAGTGTTATCGCATTCCTCTATATATTCTTTGTGTCCCTCTAGTTAAAATTTGAGACTTCATACCAAGTTTCGTATTTTTTCTACCACTGCTGGTACTCCCTTTCCTTACCCTTTGGGTACTCCTCTTATCATTCCTGGTAAATCTTCTGCTCTTTTCCTCATACTTAAAAAAAAAAAAAAAAAAAAAAAAAAAAAAACAAGAAGGCCTTGTTTGTTAGTCTGTTTACTGGTTTTAGTTTCTGGGATTTTTTTCTGTATGTTTACTGATATTGTCCTGCAATGTGTCAAATAAGAAAGGAACTACAGGTTTTAAACATTGCAATAAATGTAACAGAAAGATGCCCAATGTAGACAGACATTTATCATGTGTCTATTACCTAGGGGTTCCTCACCTATCTGAGAAACCTCCTAGTCAGATCTGTAAAGGTTTCAGCTCCTGTATGCTTGCAGAGCGTAAAAATAAACTTATGCTAGCAGTATTGTTGTAATCGCCTTTCACGGAGGCTATTTCTGAGTTAGAGGTCTCACCACCTCCTAAGAGAAAGGATAACAAGAGGAGCAAGTCATTTCCCTCTTCTCCTGAGTCAAACCAGTCAGAACAGAAGCCTAAGGTCCCAAAATTGGCACATCCATCGGTTCCGAGGCCTGAATCTGTTACCTCGGTTCAGAATTCGGTTCCGAGTCAACCAGCTACTTTGGCGGCAGCCTCTACTTCTTCTGCAGCATTACCTGCACCAACCACGGCACCGACAACTACAATTTCTACCTTGGTGCCGACTCACCTTTTTGTGCTAACAATAGTTATTCCAGATACGGTCACCCCCCCCCCCCACTCTGTACTTTATTCTGGTCCTTCAACCTCGGTACAGAAAGGTGATATATTCCCTAGGACAACGTACTCACCCTCGGTGGACCCTTTTTATGGCCAACAATACAGCCCTTTTTTAGAACGTCCAACTTCACCTTCGGGGATGTCTACAAACCCTCCCTCCCACTCGGAGTTGAGGGTACTGCTCCAAGGACTCCACAACATTTTCCTCCTTCAACCTCCTTGCAGGTTTTGGAGCATCCATCACTGGCACCGACCCCAGTTCCAACATCCTCGGCACCGGTGGTAGAACTTACCTCGGTGCCGGGGCTATCCTTTGGCCTATAGCGTCTTTGGAGCCGGGCTATCCTCAGGACTGAGACTGGCCTGTCGGCACCATGTTCCCTAGTGTGGCATCACCCTTTTGTACGTCTGCCTCAGTTCCGGTAGCTTTGATGGAGCCTTCTCCTCCCGTGGCTCCCTCCTTGGTGGTGGGTCATTCGGGGCGTGGTGTGACCTTGGTTCTGAGTTTGTCTCTTTTGGTTCCGGGTTCCCATCCCTCTTTGGGAAGGCCCACTTTCCAGATGATGGAGAGGGCCTTGGCCTCTGCAGGCTCTCAGTTGGTCCCTCCAGCGTCGGAGATTAGCCCCATCCCCTCCCTCTGAGATACAGCTGTCGCAGCCCTCTACTCATGAACACCGGGCTCAGCAGCCACAAGACACACTTCAACAAGGTTCCCCCTCTGCAGGTTCCTCCTCTCGATACTCTCCTCGAAGAGATGCCTCACAAGAGATTGTGCAAGAAGAAGCACGTTGATTCCCCAGAGGAATCTTAGACAGAAGACACTGATAATGATGAGGGGGAACGGTCCCCACGGTAGCCCCATGATGATGTCTCCTTTGCAGACATTTTGGAGATCCTGAAGCAGCGAGGGCGATTGGAAGTCCAACACCCATTCCACTGAGGAGTCCATGTTCTTGCAGGCTTTCCGGGCCCAGCCTTCTACTTCCTGGGTGACTCCACCTGCAGGTGAGCTCATCCAGCTCATTCTGCAGTGCACATGGAAGAGTCTTGATGCCACTGAACCTATTCCCTGTAGACCAGATAAAATTCTTTTACAACCAGAGGACAATCCACACTGATTCAAGGCCCTTCCGGTGGATGCTATGGTTGTAGCGGTGGCCACGAAGAAAGAGCTCGCTGAAGAGAGCACTGCTGTCCATCCCCCTAACAGAGAGTCTTGGGCAATAGACAGATTGGGAAAGTGGGTATTTTCTTCAGTGACCTTCGCTATTCAGTCCCTGAACTATCTGGCACATTTTACTCGGCTTCAGAGAGACGTAATTTCAGAACTCTCAGAAACCCTTGCAGGAGTAGTCTCTGCTGAGGTACGGGACAAAGTCACCTCATGGCGTGCTACCCTGGAATCCATCTCTAATTCATCCATGAGGTTGATTTTGCACTTAACCAAAGGGGTGGCTAGAGCAGCAGGCGCTGGCATTGTAGCTAGACGTCATGCCTGGATGTGACTATGTGATTTCGCAGACCCTTTCAAGTCTTCCTTCCTACATGCCCCTATAGAGGCCTCATCTCTTTTTGGCCCGAAGGTTAAAGACACCTTAGCCAGGTGTGTGAAAGATGGTAAGACCTTGTCTGCCGTGGGTATACATATTTCTACACCTCAACGACTCTATTCTAGGAATCAGAAGAGTGGAAAGATGTGGTACAAAAAAATCCCAAGGTCCTGTTCATGGCGCACATGGCGAGTTTTCCCTCCAGGGTAGAAAGGGAATTTAACTGGAAGACACCACTTCAGAGGCAGAGGGCATCCTCATAACCAGAGATCCAGAGATTTTTTTTCTCAGGACAGCCCTATCAGTGCTCTAGAAGATGGCCCAATTGCTTGCCCCTGGAAGCAGTAGGGGGACATTTCTCTCTGCACCACTTTGCCTGGCAAGAAATAACCACAGACTCCTGGGTGCAGACTATAATGAACAGAGGATATCACATCCCCTTCAATATTTTCCCAAGGCCTTTAAGACGCATTCCCGATGTTCCACCCAGTTAAAGGGAATTCGCAGCTATAGAAATTCAAAAGCTGCTTCAAAAAAAGATCATCCAAACAGTGCCTCCAGACCAAGCAGAATATGGCTTTTACTCAAGGTTCTTTTTAGTGCCAAAGAAAACAGGGGACTGGAGGCCATTTCTGGACCTCAGCATCCTAAACAAATCTGTCAAACAAGCAAAGTTCTGGATTGTCACAGTACAGTCTATACTCCCTTTTCTGGGAAAAGATGATTGGATGTGCTCTTTAGATCTTCGGGACGCATATTACCATATGAAAATGGACAAACGCTCATGAAGATTTCTCCACTTCTGACCGGGAGCCAGTCGCTACCAATTTTGAGCACTTCTCTTTGGCCTCTCTACAGGCCCCAGAGTGTTCACCAAATGCATGGCAGTGGTAACAGCTTACTTGAGACTGCAAGGATTACGGGTGTTTCCATATCTAGACGACTGGTTCCTCACCGCCCCAACCAAGCATCAACTTTTTCCAGCGATTCACTACACCTGGCAGCTGCTAAACCACATAGGAATAACAATGAATGAGGGCAAATGCAAGCTTACTCCATCTTAAAGACAGGAATTTATAGGAGCGGAGTTCGACACCCAGTCTTGTCGAGTTTACCTCCCCCTTCACAGGCTACAAAGACTCAGATCACAACTACAAGTGGTACTCAATCGAGACAAAGTACCAGCCTGAGCTGTTCTTCAGCTATTAGGGTCCATGACAGCATCCGTTACAATGGTCCCACTGGCAAAATTACACGAGGCTTCTTCTGTGGCTACTGCTAACGCAATGGTTTCTGCCTATTTAATTTCTCCAAGTCTTTTGGGTTTCTAATATCATGACAGGAATGGACCCCATTCCTAAGTCAAAGTACGATTATGAAATTAGTATTGTTTCACTCGTTGATGTTAACCAAAAGTGCTCTTCGCAGCACCTGCAATGTTCCCAGTAATGACTCCTTCTGCAATTTGTACGGTGTTACATGAATTGGTAACATATCTAAATACGACTGTAAATTATTTTTTATACGACCAGTTGCTCCTACTACTATTGGAACTGTCTGGGTATCTTTCTTCCATATGGCTCTCATTTCTGCCTGCAGATCAAGGTATTTTATGACTTTGTGTCTCTCTATACACAAGGCACTGTAGTCACTACCTGTGGCAATTTCAATGATCAATGCTACTTTTGTCTTCTTTTCTTGGACCACTATATCTGGTTTTCTAGCATCTATCTTTTGAACTCTTGGTATTGGGTGATCCCATGTGATATAAACCATAATTTTCTATGATTCTTTGTGGCTTATGTTTCCAGTGTTTTTTAGCCACTTCAATACCATAATGTTTGCACAATCTCCACTGTAACAGTCTTGCCACATTATTATGCCTTTCACTATACAATCCCTCTGCCTTTAGTGCGTCACAACCAGCAACAGGTGTGTGACTGTTTCCAATTCAGTTTTACAAGACCTACATATGTCTGTTTCTCCCACATGTTCAATGGACTTTGTAAACCAGCGTGTATGTAGCCCACTATCTTGGGCTGCCAATATTAACCTTTCATTTCTTGATGTGAACTGACCTCTCCTTAACCATTTCTGCATTCGTTCTTGATCAACTTGAGGCTCTTCCAGAAGTTTTCTATACTTGCAAATATATTCATGTTTTTTCCACATTTCTTGCCTTCTCATAGGTTCATAGGCTGGTACTAGGCTATCGGCCATAGGGCCTATACAAGCCTAGCCATAACAATTCCCTGGCTATTTTTTCCCACAATATTTACTTCCCCTCCCCTCATCTGGTCCTTTACCTTATATTATTTCTTTTGTTTTTTAGCACATTCAGTTGCTGCCTGGTTTTTATCTACTTCTGGTTTGATTTCCACTCCTGCTTGACGTCGATATGTTCTGCTAAATTAAGCAAAGATATCATCTTAGATTTATTCTCCTCATGTTTCAGAACTTTCACTACATTTGGATCCTGTGAGGTCAGCAGATATATGTGGAGTCCCATGGTTGCAGATCTATACATGTAATCAATTTCAAGGAGGCCCATCCCTCCTTCAGAATGGGGACTATATAATCTTGGTATACACTGATTTTTATAAATCATTTGGTGAGCATGAAGCATCCTTCTTATTTTAATATCCAATCTATCCAATACTTTTTGGGGCCAGTCAATCACTCCAAAACTATAAGTTAGGACAGGAAGAGCAAATTAATTTACAGCTTGGATCTTGTTCCTAGATGTCAGTGCTGTTTTCAGGACTAATTTAAGTCTTCCTAAGTACTCCTTACTGAGCTTTATCTGCATTTGTTCATGTTTTATTGATGATCCTTCATCAGTTACCAAGTATGTATACACTCCCTCTTGCTCAAGTTCTTTTATATCACATTCTTGTCCCAAACTGATATTTTCCTGGTGGTGCAGTTTTCCTTTTTTAAAGGTTGCTTTTGCACATTTATCAAGACCAAATGACATTCCAATACCATCTGAAAAAGTTTTGACAACCTGCAGCTGTGATTTCAGTTCCTCATCTGATGAGCTATACAGTTTTAAATCATCGACAAAGAGAAGATGAGAAGCCATTAAACTTTGTTGTTTTCTAGAAGCCAAATTGTAGCCATGGCCTAAGCTGTTAAGTAAACAGCTTAATGGATTAATGACAGGGCAGAATAGCAACGGTGACAGAGAGTCACCCTGGAATATCCCCGTCTGGATTTTTATCCCTGGGATAATAATCTGTCCTTTATCATGGCTTAATTGCAAAGTGGTCTACCACTGTTTCATGGTTACTGTAATGTAGTCAATCAGTGTAGGGTGTATCTTATACATTTTTAAACACTCTTTTATCCATGAATGTGGGATACTATCAAATGCTTTTTTGTAGTCAATCCACGCCATACTTAGATTCTTCCCCTTCTTACAGTTCTCCATTATAACTTTGTTTAACAACAAATGATCCTTTGTTCCATATGACTTTCTTTTACTGCCCTTTTGTTCTACTGCCATAATTGAGTTTTCTTCTAGATGACTATAAACTCTGTCAGCGTCAATTCCCGTGTATAGTTTATACATCGTCGGAAGACAAGTTATTGGTCTATAATTTTTAGAGTAGCTTGCAGGTTCACTGTTAAGTAAGAGCATTGTCTTCCCTGTTGTTAACCAGTGCAGTTTGTGTTCGGGGTGTGCATATAAATAGTTCTTACTCATGGCAAGATCCTCGTGCAAAGAAGTTAATACTTTAAGCCAAACGTTAGGTACTGCATCTGGGCCTGGGGTTTTCCAGTTAGAGGCTTTTCTTAACTTTGTTTCAATCTCTCTGACTGTTATTTCATCCCATTTCATATCCTGTACTTTTAAACTTCTTATTCTTTCTTTTACTTCTATCCATTTAGCATCTTTGTTATGTTCCACAGGATCTTCACAGATACTTTTCCAAAATGTATCTACTTTCTCTTTTTTTGGTGGTCTTTCAGTTCCTTTTACTTTATTTCCCAATTTTCTATAAAACTTTTTTGGGTCACCAATAAATTGCTTATTTTGTGCTTTTCCCTTATATTTATCTTTGCATCTTCTATGTCTTTCAGCCTGTTTTGAAATTTTTATTTGTTATCTTCAATAGTGCATAATAGATCCTGGTCAGTTCTAATACTGCACATTGCTTTTATCACATCTATCTTTCTTAGTATTGGTCCCCCTTGGAACTACCCATGTCCTTTCAGATCAGGATAACCAATCGATGTAAGCAATACCTAATTTGGTGGATGAAGCCAGAACAGATCCTCTGGAGCCGACCCCCCCCCCCCAGCCCAAAGCAGTAGTGACCACGGACACTTCCCTGATCGGGTGGGGGCACTATCAGGGAAAGACGGTCCAAGGCACTTGGTCACCCATAGAGGCCAATTTGCATAACAATGTTCTAGAACTGAGGCCAGTGCTTCTAGTGTTGCAAGCATTTCAATCTGTCTTCCCTTCAGGAATGATTGCCATCCAATACAACAACATGTCAGTAGTCTGGTACATCAACAAACAAGGTGGAACCAGGTCCTACCCGTTATGTTGAAAAGCCATGAGAATTTGGGAATGGGCGATAGCTTCCGACCACTTTCTGATAGCAATGCACATTCCCCGGGATTCCAATGTAATTGCAGACAAGCTGAGCAGATGCATTCCCCTGCCTCACGAGTGGTCCCTCAATCCTGTTGTGGCAGTAAAGATTTTCAGCCTCTGGGGTCAGCCTTGCTGCGATCATTTTGCATCCCCCACAAATCACAAATACAGCAGCTACTTTGCCCTAATTCCCCCGCAGGGGGAGCCCCTGAGGGATGCTCTTCTACACGATTGGCCCACGGGACTTTTTTATGCTAATCCTTCTCTTCCTCTGATCTCACAATTCTTAAAGGAGGCTCTTCGGCTGAAAAGCAAAGTAATCCTCATTGCACCCTATTGACCTTGACACATTTGGTTCCCCTTTCTATGGCCTCACTTAGTACACCAACCCTGGATTCTGGATCTAACTCTGGAATTGCTGTCGCATCCACAGGGTCTGACTCATCTAAATATATCGAGGCTCAAGGTGACAGCAAGGCTTCATCACTTCCAGTGATTGCCAGGCAAAACAACCTACCTTTCCGGTTCAAAATATTCTTCTGGCTTCTCATAAACCGTCCACCAGAAAACTTTATGTGGTCTTGTATGAAAGAAATTAATACTTTTTCAGCACCTATACCCATAATTTTAGATTACCTATCGAATCTTCTTGAATCCAGAGCTGCAGCTTCCTCCATTAGAGTCTACCTTTCAGCAACCTCCAATTTCCATAATGGGTTTTGAAGGCTCCTTCTTAATCTCTCACCGTCTCTGTAAAATCTTTTGAAAGGGTATTACACATATTAGGCCACCTTTTAAACAGCCTATTGAGCCATGGGATTTGACCCTGGTACTCCAGACCTTAACCAGCTCCCCTTTTGAACTGACTGTGACTTAAAATTTCTGTTGTGGAAGACTCTGTTCTTGGTGGCCATTACTTCAGCCAGAAGGATCTCAGAATTGCAAGCTTTATGTACAAAATGTCCCTACCTAATCTTCCATAGGGACAGAGTATCTCTTCGGACTAACCCCTCCTTTTTGCCTAAGGTTATTTCTGATTTAACTATGAACCAAATGACTGATCCACCAGTCTTCTTCCTAAATTACAATAGTAGGTCTTCTAGCCTTCAATTGGCTAGAATTGGCTAGCTGGAGGGTGTGCCTGTACACAAGCTTGGTGATTGGAGTAGGATTTATGAATGAATGAAAGCAATTATGGAAATCCAGAAATTGATCTTAGCTGAAAAAGGCGCCCCATAGTCCCAAGTTGTTTACGATCAGGGGAAGAATTTTTTGAAAGCACTTATCGTTTGGGAAATTTAAGGGACTTCATTTGAGCAAGTTGAGTTTTATTCTATTTTTAAATAAATTTGTTTTTAATCACTCTGCCTAGTGAGAAATCGGATGCATTAGCCGTGGAAGTGCAGCTTGCTTTGTTTTGTTCTTTTAGTATGTTTTAGCTGGCTGCATCCTAGCAGTGGAAGATAAAAGAAGTTATGTACTCACCATAACGTTCCATGTGAGTTGTTCCATCTCGCCTTCATTCTTCACTTATGGGTTCAGAGCCGATCCTCAGCTCCAACACAGCCGACTAGCAAGCTCAAAGTTTTCCAGTAGTTCAAGACCTAGCCCCTTATCCCACAATGCACTGGTGGAATTACCTCATATCTTGTTTGCTGCGTACCATATAGTGATACTATAATTATTCTGCCTAGGAATGAAAACACATTGAGAGACCAAGATGAAGACAGCCTCCAGGTCAACTGCCAGGCAGGAGGGTGATGGAGGGAGGGACGTGAGAATGAAGGCGAGATGGAACAACTCACATGGAATGTTATGGTGAGTACATAACTTCTTTATGTGAAGTTGTTCAATCTCGCCGTTCATTCTTCACTGATGGGTAGCGTCCCTAGCACCCTAACCCTGGGCGGCTCATGGAAGTACACTCTTCAGAACCGTAGAACCAAATGAAGCCCTTTCCCTGGAGGCCTTATCCACTTTGTAATGAGTTATAAAAGTGTGAGGTTTAGACCATGTGGCTGCAGCACAGACGTTGTCTAGAGGTAATTTGGCTTGAAAGGCTGAAGAGGTAGAAAGTGCTCTGGTTGAATGAGCCTTCACCTTACTAGACAAGGGCACGTTATGACAAGAACAGGTGTAGGTGATACACTCTGACAGCCACATAGACAGAGTTGTTTTGGCGACTGGTTTACCTTTCCTGGCCTCAGAAAAAGACACAAAAAGCTGATCTGATTTCCTAATCTCTTTTGTTCTGTCTAGACAAAATCTAAGTTGTCTGTGAACATAAGTTTGTGCAACATATATTCCAATTTGTTGGTGTGATTAGGGAAGAAAACCGGCAACTCAATTACTTAATTGATGTTAATCTCTGAACATACTTTAGGCAAAAAAGGTTTGTCCCAAGAGATACTCTGTCAGCATGAAAGACCATATAAGGAGGCTTGATGAATAGGGCTTGGAGCTCTGACACTCTGCGGGCTGAAGTGATGGCTACTAGGAAGATAGTTTTCCACAATAGAAATTTTAGCTCACAAGATGATGCAGGCTCAAAGGGAGGAAGAATGATGCGAGATAACATAAAATTAAAACTCCAGGGAGAATAAGGAGTCTTCACTGGAGGCCTCATGTGAAAGGAAGCTTTTAGAAAAGCTTTAGACAATTGGTGAGCCATAATATTCAATCCATCAATCCCTATATGGAAATTAGATACAGCAGCTAGTTGTACCTGCACCGTAGCAGCCGCTGCTCCTTTGTTGAAAATTTCTGTCAAGAATTGTAAAATAGAAGACAACGGTGCTTGGTAAGGGTCAATATTATGGTAGGAAGCCCAAATGGAAAATCTCTTCCACTTACTACAATACAACTTTCTGGTGGAAGACGAAGAGTGGTGGTTGACGTGTCTAATTCTGTCCCTATAAAAACAATATGCTGCAATGGCAACAAGGCAGACTTTTCGAGGTTTACTGTAATGCCTAGCCAATTGCAGAGTGTCAGAGTAGCCTCTCTCACTTGAAGAAGTTGATGCCTGGTGGTGGAGGTAAGGAGCCAATCGTCCAAGTACGGAAACACCTGGAACCCTAGACACCTCAGGTGAGCCGTGACTACTGCCATGCACTTGGTGAAAACTCTGGGGGCTGTAGTGAGACCAAAGGGCAGAGCTCGGAATTGATAATGATTGGCTCCCAGCCGGAAACACAGGTGATCCCTGGATGGTCTGGCCATCTTTATGTGGTAGTATGCATCCTTGAGATCGATCGAACACATTCAACTGTCTTTCCCTAAACAGGGAAGTATGGACTGTAGCATGACTATTCGGAACTTCTCTTTCCTCACAAATTGGTTGAGTCTGCTGAGTCTCCAGTCCCCTGTTTTCTTTGGAACCAAAAAGAATCTTCAATAAGTTCCGAATCCTGTTTGGTCTGCTGGGACTGGCTGGATGACTCTTTTTTTTCTAGTAACTGGCATACTTCTATTGTTGCTTGTTCCCTGTGACTGGATGGAACGTCCGGGATTTTTTTGATGGGATGGGGCTGGGTGGAGAACAGTCTGAAATACCCTCTGGAAATGATACTTTGTACCCAATTGTCATTTGTTATATCTAGCCAGGCTTCTGGGTACAATGTTACGCGACCCCGACTGTCTCCAGAGTAGGACAGCCGGGCCTCCCTTCAGGAGCGCTGGTAGGACTGACCAGAGAAGTGATCTCTGTCACCCTGGTGTTGTGGATCCCCTCTGCCACGAGGGCGGCATCTTCCATTGTAACCCCCTCCTCTGCCTCTGGAGGGGGGCTCTCCACGTGCGTCTTGAAAGGCTCCTTGGGCTTTCCGGAACCACATCTTTTCTCCCCTCTGACCTTTAGGATAGTGTCGAGTGGGGGTGGAAAAATGGACTCCCGACGGCAGAGTCTTTCCTTCTTGTTCACACCTGATCAAATTCTCCTTCACCTTTGGCCCAAACAAGGATGAGCCGTCAAACGGGGTATTCGTAAAGGAAGACTTGAAGGGTTCCGCGAAGGAACAGAGTCGCATCCAGGCATGCCTACGAAGTGCAATTCCTGTACCTGCAGCTCTACTCGAACCATCAGCTGTGTAAGATACGAGACACATGGACAAGTTAACTATTGAATTAAGGGTAGCAAGCTGGGTAGCAACTTTGTCGGATACCCTCGAAGCTACAGCACCCTGAAGAGTATCTCACAACTCCTTACGGAGATCTCTCTGCAATCTGGTAAAATGGGTCAAGTAGTTCAGTGATCTGAGTGAGAAAGTCGCTGAACTAAACATGCATTTCCCATATCTATCCATGATCCTGGATTTTCTGTTAGGAGGCTGGATAGATGAGGAAGTCTCAGGCATTTCCTTTTTGGTGGCTGCCGCCACCACCATGGCATCAACAGGGACTCCCTTGGTCAAAAATGACTTATCTATGGGGGGCAGAAATATACTTACTAGGCCTCCTAGGGACAGGTTCCATAGATTCTGGTGACTCCCACGCCCTACGAGAGACCAGATCTATAAGCTCATCATAGGGCGGAGACACCCAAGAGGTGGAAGGTTGAGACCCGAATGCCTTCAGGAGAACCGACTCGTCCTCAGTAGGGCTCTTGGACTGCCAATCAACCCTCTGCCTAAGAATTTCAAGAATCTCTGCAAAGGAGATGTCCTCAGAGGGGGATTTAGGGGACCCTTCTGATTCATCCAAGTCGGTGTCTGATGTAAGAGACTCCTGTGGAGAGTCCAAATGCCTCCTCTTGCATAATCTCTTCCTCGGAACTTCTTCAGGGGGAGCCTCTGGGGAGGTCTCAGAAGAGCAGGGAGTGCCCTGTGGGGCTACCTGAGGCTCTGGGTCTCTACACTTGGGATGACCGGAGGAAACAGAAACTGACACAGGCACTTTGGGTGAGGAAGAGGCCAGACCTGGAGATGAGGAAGTCTTAGGAGACAACACTCACCTCATGGCTTCAAATGCACCACAGCTCCGATGAGAAGGAGTTGACAGATCATGAGGAGCTGCGATCCCCTCCCGCACTGAAGCCGTGGGCTCCGAGCCCGAGGTAGGAGCCGAGCTCACCTGAGCTGAAGCCCCGAGAGGAAGAGTCGGCACTGACAAGTCTGTGCGACTATCCTCCCTGGACCCGACCGGAGAGTGTCTGCCCCTAGAGTCCCCGATCGGCGCCAAGGACGTCCGAGCAGATGGAGCCGACGACACTGGAACAGGTGTTGGCTCCAAGGGATCCACAATCATCAAGTCAGCCTCCTCTGGCTCTGAAGGTCTGGTATGGCTCTGAGGATGAGCACACAATTCAAGAGTAATGGTCTTTGGCTCCGACAGTTGGGTCTGAGCCGACAGCAATTTAGCTAGGCCCTGTGCCTTTAAGAGCTTCTGAACCAGCCGGTCCATATCCAGATCGGACAGGCTGACCGAAGACCTGGAGGAGTGAATAGATGGCGCTGGTTGGAAAAGTGTAGAGGGAGGTTTTTCGGCAACCGGTTCCAAAGCAGTGTCCCGGGTCTGAAAAGAACAGACTGTCAGCTCTGAAGACAGTGGAGCCAAAGTCACAACACTTTCCAACTTTTTCCCTTTTTTTGTCCTGGATTCTGAGGAAGATTTGGACGATTTTCTGGCCCCATCCTGGTCAGACAATGCCTCTGTGAAAAGGTGTTTAATAATACCCCTGTCAACTAACTTACTCTTCCTTTCTGCAAGCACTCAAGTGGAAAAAGAGTGGCAGATACTACATGACTCCTGCAGGTGCACCTCACCCAAACAGTACACACACTGCACATGGGCATCCGTAATGGACATCTTTTGTCCGCAGTCTGGGCACTTCTTGAACCCAGACTTAGGATGCTTTTCCCTTTCTTCAGACATAGCAACTAACTTCCTGAAAAAAAAAAATTACAAGATCAAAAAAAAAAAAAAAAACAACACTATTTAACTATATAAAAATATTTTAACTCAGAAAGGAGTAATCTAATAATAATATTCAAACAGCCCAAAAGGGGCAACTCTAATATATCTAAAGGCTATATACAATTCAATACAAACAGCAATGCAAAAAGACAGCACAAAAGCCCAAAAGGCTAATAGTAACAAGAGTAATCCAAATTTCAAAAAGCCTAAAAAGGGCAATTCTAATCTAACAAGCTGTACAATAAGGCAGGTAAGAAAAGGTCCAAGGCCAACAGGCCCAAGGCAAGCACTAGAGATTTACTGGGCAAAGGGGAAAAACAGAAAAATCTGCTAAACTAGGTAATACTATGTAAATATAATGGTAGAAAGATATAAAAATGCAATGGAAAAACTTGCTTAAAGTTGAAAATTCCCACAATAGTCTCGAGCAACGCTGGAAACCAAAAGATCCATGCTGTGGCAAACTAGATCTGGGGTAATTCCAGCAATGCATTGTGGGATAAGGGGCTAGGTTTCGAGCTATTGGAAAACTTTGAGCTTGCTAGTCGGCCATGTTGGAGCTGAGGCTCGGCTCCGAACCCATCAGTGAAGAATGAACGGTGAGATTGAACAACTTCACATCTGTTTATTTCTTGTTTGGTTTTTGTATTGCACCACTGCCCATGGCGGAAGAAACAGGTAACCATACTAACATGAAAAGTTTGCTGAATGTGGACTTTTTACGAAATAAAGGGTCTGAGCAGTCAGAAGAAAGTGTTAATTCGTTATTACACCTGTGCTTTGACTCAAATGAAATGTTGGAATCTGAAGAGATTTATAATAATAGTAGTTTTGATAAAATTTTGAGTGAGGTGGAAACGGCAGCATACAAGCTCAAATGACTCACCTGGCAGCAATTCCATTTGGAAGCGTGCCTACATAATCAAGTTATACCTAGAGGGATGAGAGTTAAATGCATGCCCAGCTATGGGAACCAATACCCGGATCTGTTAGCAAGATGGCAGGCTATCAATGTGGAAACCAGTTTTCAATATATGAGATTACTGATAGATTACTTCAAGCCAGAAGAAGACAGTACAGCAAAACAGATCAGAAAGAAGCAGATGGAATTGGAGAAGGTGAACTTGAACTCTCATCAGGTTATGGAATTGGAGAAGGTGAACTTGAACTCTCATCAGGTTAATAAGTTAGAAACTTTACAATTTAACCTGAATGTGTATGACTCCAAGTTAAAAGAACAAAAAATAAAAAAATGAACTAGGGATGTGGTGGATTTCAAGGAAGGGTGCATTTTTGAATGGCCCAGACAGAAAAGAAGGCTTGAAACCTGTGCACTGAATTTTGACAAGGGACATAGTACTTCCAAAAGCAGCTGCAATAATTTGAATACTGCGGCCACTGAAACTGAACAATCACAAGTAAGAGTGAATACTACAGTTCATTTGACCTCTGAAGAGTCGGATATAATGCTACCTGGTACTGCACTGGAAGGACCTAGTAATTCAGGTCAGACAGGAACCATCCCTAAGAAAGGTGTAATGCACATTCCAGTCAGCCATAACTTGCAATTTTTTTCTGAAGCAAACGTTTTACATAAATAAACGGACCCAAAGACAGGACCGGAAAAGGAAGAAAACAATGAGCTAACAGCATCATTGGCAGTGAATATCTCAGATCATGTGCTAACTTTGGCTGAACAAGCTGTTTTCGAGAGAGGGCTGATGTTTATTTCCTCTTTAAAATCAGATCTGAGTGAGTTTGTTATTTTGGACGGAATGTTACTTTAAAGAGTATCTATGGGAATAGTACTAATGATATTAAGACCATAAGGAAGCCCAGTACATTCGTACCTCTCAGCCATCCAGCAGTAGAACTTTTTACACGTTTGTGTAATAATGAAGTCGAGAGACTAAGATCAGACACAGGCATAAAACATTTTCATAATATTACTTTTGAGGAAAGACAAGCCCTCTTTGATCTACAGTGGAATGACAACATAGTGCTTAAACCAGCGGACAAAGGAGGAGCAATAGTGGTACTCCAAGCTGATTGGTACAGAAATAAAATGATGGAGATAACAGGCAAAATGATGGAGATGTTGAGTGATAATAAGACATATACTGAAGTGTCATCTATGACTCTTCAATACAGAAAGTGGCTGTCCATCTTAAAGATATGTTGTTGGAAGGACTAATTGACTTAGAGTTATTTAATTTCTTACAGACCATGCATCCCACTATACCATTAATAAGTGGGCTTCCGAAAATTCATAAGATCCTATGTGACCCCCCTCTACGTCCAATAGTTTCAGGACAAGGATGGGTTACGGAAACAATGTCCTTGTTTGTGGAGAATGAACTAAGAAAAATGTTAAGCACTTATGATACTGTATTACGTGATACCGATGATTTCCTTACCAAGTTACGAACAGCAATAAGTAACAACACAGAACGTTGCAATCTCTTACTAACCACCTTCGATGTAAATAGTCTCTTTACATCAATACCCAATGATTTTGGAATTGAAACTGTAAGAAAAATTTTAACACATAGAATGGATATGAGAGATGCAAATAAGATATGTGAATTATTGGAATTGATTCTGGAGAATAACTATTTTGTTTATGTCAAATCCACTTATTGGCAACATTGGGGGGGGGGCATGGGCACCCCCTGTGCAAATAGTTATTCTAACCTCATCTTGGCAGACTGGGAATATGAACATATCCTCAGTTCCACGAATTCTTGGTATGAAAATATTGTTTTTTACGGACGTTTCATGGATGATCTTTTTGTGCTTTGGAAAGGAATGGAAGATCAATTCCTCTCATTTCTGGATTACTTAAATGGAACAACTACTTTCCTGAAGTTTACTGCACAATGGTCTCGAGTGACAGTTAGCTTTTTGGATGTGAATGTCATGCTGGGAGAAGGAAACAGAATCAGTACAGCATTACATAGAAAAAGCACATGGAGGAATCATTATTTATTGAAAAACAGTATGCGTCCAAGGCATATCACGAAGAACATCATGCAAACTGAATCAGTAAGATTATCTAAGAGATGCAGTCAGGAAGACATTAGACAGAAAGAAATTTTGTTTTTAAAGAAGAATTTGAGAGCAAGAGGCTATGGTGAAAAAGATGTACACATTCCCTTGGAAGGAATAAGTGATAAGAATGATCATGGAGAAACTATTATAAGAAATTATGTGAATCAAAGAAAAAACAACATGAGAGTTATGCTGACATATAGCACGGACAATGCACAGATCTAGAAAGTAATACCAAAATTTTTGCCGATTTTAACTCAAGATCCTAGACTGACAGACATTGACGGTGATAGGCCAAGCATTAGGTATAAAACAGACAGAACATTAAGAGATTATTATGTATAAAAGATGGTTTTGCAAAACCATAAACTCTGGGTCCCAAAGGCACCTTCTGATGCGGAAATTGTTCGGCTTGTGGATATATTGATAGTAGCAATTGTTTTGACCATCCTAAAACTAGAAAAAACTACATGTTCAATGTAAAAGCCACATGTAGTAGTTCAGATATTGTCTATTTGCAACCTGTACATTGTGTCCTGCATATTAGGTGGGCAAAACGAATCAACCCTTCAAAAATCGTATCTTAAGACATCTAAGGGATATTCGTACAAAGGACTTGCATAATGCTCTTGCTGCGCATGTGAACTCTTCTCCTAAACATTCTTTTATGTTTAAGGTTATAGAGCAGATTTTTGTAGGGATGAGACAAGGTGATGTTGGGAATTACACATTAATGAACGAGACCAGATGGATTGTTAATTTACAGGCAGACCAGATTCCGGGTCTAAACACAGTGATTCCATTAAAACCAATATTGAAGGCTAGAAGACCTAGGCTAGTTTGAGGGTGTGCAGCTTGCTTTGTTTTATTCTTTTAGCATTTTTTAGCTAGCTGCATCCTAGCAGTGGAAGATCATGTTTATTTCTTTATTGTTAAAATTAAGGGCAGCAAAATTATAAATGGGATTATATTTTAATTTTTTTCTTTACACAACTTTTTTTATACTAGTGTTTTAAACATGACTACTGTAATTAGTCATCTTATGAATTTTAGCTTGTCACTCTCGATCCATTAACAAAAAGGTTACTAAACTTAAACAATATGAAGACATTGTTTTAAGAAATTAGTGGTAAATATTTACCACTTTTTGTTGTTATATTTTCTTTTTATTCCTTGTACACACGTGGTTTTGGTACTTCAGGAGGAAGAAAAAGTGTAATTGTTAATTCAGTGTAGACAAATTGATGTTATATATTTTAATTTACCATAGAGTTTTTTAACAAAACATTAGATGCTACTATAGCATGTCTTTATGAAATTAAGGGTTAATGGATTTATTTACAGATACAAAATGTTTTTAAATAACTTCTGAATTCTTAAGGTGATGTTTTGTATTTTTTAGTTTTAACTATTAAATAAACTCTTTGGCTTCAAGTTTATTAGTTATGACTGTTCCTTCAGGATTTTAGTTTATTGTTTTAATTTATGTATGTTAATTAGGGTTGGTATATAACCACTTTTTACAATTTATAGAAGTATTTTTCTGATGAACTCTTGATTGGAAGATGAAAACGCTGTCTTTATATGTTATATGTGAGGCATTTAACTCATCTATTTTTGCTTTTACTGACTTTATTAAAGCATCAACTGGAGTTTTGTTTCCTTGATCTGTTTCAGCGCACTATTTTGTGTTTTATTGGTTTTGGCAGTGTGCACAGCTACTATTTTCCTAGTTTTAATTTTCAAATTTTACTCTTTTTCTACACATGAATTCCCCCCTACACTCCCTTCTTTCTCATTTTTCTACCCTTCTTTCACTCTATCTTGAATTTTCCTTCCTGTATAACTTCTCTTGCACATACACATAATTGCAAATACTATATACATTGAATATTTACTATCTGTGTTGCATTTTGAGCCAGTTATGTAATCTGTCTTGGAATATATGTACTGATAGTTGTAATTGCATTTATTTATTTTAATTACTGCACTGTAGACTTGCTTGAAAAACATTCTTCACTATTCATCACTATGCATGTATCCATTTGAAAACACCAATTTTGTTATCTTCTCACTGCCTATGCTCCTAGGCTGAGAAGGAAAATGGTCTACTTGGATCAGTGTTCTACCAAAGTTAACAAATGAAAATAAATACATGCATACATAAATAACAGTCATATTTACCTCTTTGTACGTCCCCAGACTGCCCTATCAATCTGCCTTGCTACTTACGCATTTAAAAGGCCTTTTTCCCCCTTTGACTACTTTTTTTTCCCATGGGAATGGTAAAAGGGTGATTGCTTTGCTGGATAGTTTCTGTTATACCTTGAAGTGGGTGGACAGAACACTTGTTTTACTCTTTCAATGGTTTTACTATTTTCCTCCAGATATTTAAATATATCCAGTGAGGGGTTCCAAAGAGCAGCTCCTTGTCAAGCTGAGTATTATTAATTAATTAATTAATTAATTAATTAATTAATTAATCAATTAATTAACTAATTAATTTATATTTGTTTACCAGTATAATGTATTGTAAAGAACTGTGCTTTAGTGCCCTCTGCCAGGGGCTGGATTAACAGCCAGGCATGCCTCTTAATCACTGACCCCATATTACCTGCCCTAGGGTTTGCATCCACAGCATCATAATTGTGACTGCTTTGTCTACCCACCTACATTAGCTGTCAGTGCAGGTCTAGTCTCACCTTTATGTCTCCCTGGTGTGAGTTTCTATAACATTGTCATCTACTGGTGGATCCCCCCTCCCTGTATTGGATCATATGGGTCTAACAATGTATAGCCCTGAAGGCCAGGATTGTTCAGGTGTAGACCTTCTTCCAAGATTCTACTCCATCCATCCATAGCATCATAATTGTGACTGCTTTGTCTACCCACCTACATTAGCTGTCAGTGCAGGTCTAGTCTCACCTTTATGTCCCCCTCGTGTGAGTTTCTATAACATTGTCATTTACTGGTGGATCCCCCCTCCCTGTATTGGATCATATGGGTCTAACAATTTATAGCCCTGAAGGCCAGGATTGTTCAGGTGTATACCTTCTTCCCAAGATTCTACTCTCCTGGTTATTGGGAAGGGTTTTCTGTTCATAGACATCACATTTGGCCCTGTCACTGGATTTTTCTATAGGAACTTTAAAGTATCTTAAACCCTATAACATGGTTGGGTTTTCTTGGCGCAAGGAGTTGGAGATCTGTCTCCAAGGGCACTGCATTAAAAGCATCCTCAAATGTCTCAATGAATAGAAGAACCTCAACTGATTTAGAAGCCCCCAGGCCTAACAGACTGATAAATCTTCCTTGTGCCGTGATATCCCTGAATTCCCATCTGAAATGCTTCATCATAAGGTTCAAGATCTCCCCAGTGAGGGGTCTTTTGAGGATGCATTAGAAGACAGGGTATCTTTATCATCGGAATCATATCCCAAGATGGTGGATATCTGACATATATAATATAGGAATCATAAGAAGTTCAAGTCTCCTGAGTCTTGCAACTATTACAGCTAGCCAATTCCCACCCAAACCATATCTCCCTTCTCAATGAGGGTAATGCTAGTCAAGGACAGGGGGGATTTATAAATAAACATCCAAATACACAATTCCTTTTTAAAGGAAGACAGCATATCACACTGCTTCATCTGTAGGGGGAGACTATTCCAGGTGTGAAGGAGATGCTGAGTAATGAATCTGTCTCTCTACATTGTTTTACTGATATACTAAAGCAGATTTAAATCCTTTGTTCTGCTATTTGTGGGACTGTTTGATTTGTGATGATACAAGATATCCTGAATACTGTGTCCTTGATCACTAAAAAGGCATGGCATAGGCTCCCTCTGGGGAACCAAGACACAGAAAAGAGGGACACTGCTTCTAATCTTTTCTGGTCACTTAAGAATTTTAAGCCTGTGATCTTATTTGATTAGGAACCTTTGAGGTCTTTCCAACTGTATGAAATGTCTGGTGAGGTACATTCCAAAAGGGACATTGTATTCTATAATCAGTCTGATTAGTGCTGACAATAAGAGTGCATTAACATCTTTAGATCTAGATGACATTCCCTTGAAAAAATCAGAAGAATTTCCTGACAAGTGTTGCTATATGGTGATCAGAGCAGAAGAACTTATCATCCCAGGTTCATAGGTCTCTTAACTACATTTTAATTCTGAAGTGGGGTATTGCCAAAGCCAAGTACTACAAGAATGGTATGTCTTCCATTAACATTTAATTTAAACCATTTTCAATAACTTGGTATTTAAAAGTGTAAGCACCTGCTGGAGGGCTTGTGTGTCTGAAGGGGAATGACAATGACTCCCAGTTTATTTTTTTTTTTAATTATTTATTTAATATTTGGTAACTGGGTAGGCTAGTCCAAGGACCCTTTTCAGCCATGACCTGGCACAAAACCACCAAAAAAAAAAAAAGATACATAACTACTTTTTAATTGCAAATAAAATGCAGCATAAATATATATATCATAAAAGTACATGTCACTGTGATTAAATACAATAGCATTAAATAAAGTATCGGAATTAGTATTGTTTCTGTCCTTTTCTAAAAAAAAAACTTTTATAGTGTTGGCTGTCTTATAGATATGTTCTGTTGATTGTGGTAATTGAGAAATAGGTTATGCTTTACAGTTTCAAAAGTCCTAGTTCTGTCAATAAATATTCTGGCTATAATGAGCTCATCATTGATCTTGCTGTAAATGTAATCAGCTACAGGATAAGAGCAGTTGCTGTGCTAAAGACATTTCTGAAACTGTTTACAGTCATTGGCAATCTTGGTTAGCCATAGGTCTTGATTTTTAGTCTGTGGTCAGTGAAGTAAATACTGAACAAAAAATGGTCCCAGCGCTAAGCCTTGTGGAACACCAGTGGTCACCTTTAGGGTCTGTGACTCTACCTCTGCCACCTACACTATGTGCCTTCTGTCTTTTAGCAAATATGTTATCCATCTTCAAAACATCATAAAAGATGTCTTGGCTAAAAGGAGAGTAATTAATTAACAAAAAATGTAAGCGGTTTCATGCTCAAAGGCACTTCCTTAGACAACAGACATTTCAGGGTTTACACTTTAAAATACATAAAAAATTAGTCACATGACAACACATACTGTAACAAACCATGTTGGGACAAAACAATCATGTGATGTCTGTTGGGCAAGACCATTATTTTAATTTTTTTGTGCTACAAGTGATTAATGTTTCTCTATGGTGACATCCTGAACATCACAGACAGAATTGAGCTATATTATTAGGCTAGAGCTCTGGCTTTACCACGGCTTAATGACTCTGTTTCTTTAAAACCTGTTTTGTCCCAATGTGATTTGCTACACTGATTCTTGTCATGTGATAATTTTTTATGTATTTATAGTCTACACCTTTTAATGTTTTTATGTCTGAGGAAGATCCTTTCAGCATGAAAGTGCTTATGTTTTTTACTAATAAATTACTTTCCTTTTAACCGAGACAGTTGTTTTCATCTTTTATGATATTTTGATTTTAGTTTGGATTGAACAGTCTTAATTCATGTGTATTGAGTTGTTTTGATACTATCTTATCACATAGGGGTATATTTGTAACAAATTTAGTTCATTAATTATATCTGCATGAGGGACAGTGTCAAATGTCTTGGCCAAATCAAGGTAGGCTGTGTGCAGAGTGTGACCACTATGAACAGCTTGTGTTACCTTTTCAAAGAAGTTTAACAGGTTCATTAGACAGGACCTGCCTTTTACAGAACCAAATTGCTATGGATCTAGCCTGATGAGATTTTTAATGTATTTTATAATGTTTAATGTTTATAAGTCTGTTATAATGTGTTCCATAGCCATACAAATGAGACAAATCAGACTGAGTGACCTAAAATTTCCGATGTTAGTAGTAGAGCCACCTTAGTGGTGTGGCATCACAAAGTGCTGTACGTCATAGTTTCTAGACCGAGACTCTAGCCAAGCTCAGGTTAAATAACATAATGAGGGATTTCACAAGGGCATGTTTATTATTATTTAACAATCTGTCCAGTATGTTATCAGGTCCCATGGAGGAAATGTTCTTAGTGTTGGACAGCACTTTCAGTACATGTTCTTTAGTGATGATGGGGAGGTTGTGAGATACTGGTATTGTAGAGCTTTGTATAGTCATCTCAGGGGGCGAAATTTGCAATTGCATCCAATTTAGTTGCTGTTATGTTGGCAACGTCCAGCAAGCTAGAATAAAGTTTGCCATTTAGTTCTATACACTGTTCAGTGTTATTTCTTAGTTTTTTAACATAACCACATAAGGATATGCACTTGCCCTTGGTTTCAGATGCTAGTCTAAGTTCATGGGTTGCCTTAGTAAATCTAATAGCCTTTTTTAAATTCTTAGTTGAATTCCTAACATTTACCTTGCCTTATGGTGTGATGATATGAGTAAGTTCCGGCATAGCCAGCCAGAGTTTTGTAAAGAATGATTTATACAAGATGCTTATGTTACAAATGTATTAAAACTGTATGTCATTTGTATATCAAACTGATTTGTATAGCTGCTTGTGCTGAAAATGTATTTGTGAGGCTTGCTTCTGTTAAAATGCATCAACAGTGCACCCTGCTGAAATGAAAAGAAATGTACATGCATTACTGCAACTGAATTAAATGCACCAGCTAGCTTACTTTAAGAAAAATAAGGGAAATGTAAAACGTTACCCCACAGTGCTGAATAGGAATGGAGATGCTAGGTCTGAAAAAAAGTCTGTTCATTAGCTCATTAAAAAAAGGGAAGCCCCAGGCACTGCCATAAACATGTAGATGTGTACTGTAGCCTTCTATGCTAAATTCCTGTCTCGGCTTCAAAGGTTAGTACTGTGGGAACTTGGAGTCAGGTGACCAGATGAGGTCATTCTGCCAGCCCTCTTGGAAATTCTATTTTAGAAATTAGAAAGAGAAATCTCAGAGTATTGAGTATTCTGTTTTGGAGAGCCTGACTAGAAAGACCCTCACCCACAGCACTTGCCTAGCAGTAGTAAGTAACTGAATTAGGGAACAGTAAATTCTTCTAGATTCGGTCAGGAATATAGTGAAGCTTAGTTTAAGAGTGTTTTTCTTTATTTGTCTGAGTCTGTCCATCAATGTTCTTTTCGATACTTCCTGTGATCGAAACTCTATTGTTTACTGTAATATTCTCATGTTCTTTTATTATTAAATATATTTAAAACTTTTATTGTGGCTAGTCCTTGTAGAAAGTATCGATCCTTTGAGAGCACTTATATTTATTTGGTGAAACTGTATGGGCCACTGCAGAAGGCCTAGCTGTCTTAGTCAACTACTATAATTTGTATTAGTATTAATATTGCACAGTTTAATTGGATACCTTTTATAAGAGCCTTATAGTACTGACAGGTGGCAGCGAATCTACCTTATAGTCTGGGCAAAGGTGGTAGAGCGGGTAATCTGTGCCAGCCATTCCCAGGTGTGTGTGTGTGTGTGTGTGTGTGTGTGTGTGTGTGTGTGTGTGTGTGTGTGTGTGTGTGTGTGTGTGTGTGTGTGTGTGTGTGTGTGTGTGTGTGTGTGTGTGTGTGTGTGCACGTGTATAAAAAATTAAATCTTAAACAGTGTGTGTGTGTCAGCTACTTGGGGCAGGGACACAAAGCACTGGGTTCACAGAGAGGGTGCTGGAGGACTTGGCTTGGATACTTGGCTGAGGACCTAACCCTTCAGCTGTACCTGTGGGGAGTCTTATTAGGGACCTGGAGGGAGAAAGACATAGAGACCCCAGGCTGAGTGTGTTCCGTGTGCTCTTAAGGGAAATTGTACTTGATGCAGAGAGGTCCGGAAATACTAAGTGTATCCATTTGTATTCTAAGTGTACATCCCTCTCCAGTGTCAGTGGTGAGGATTCGGGCTCCTTTATTAGTGTCCCAGAGTGGGGACGTCACATACTGACAGCAGTGGTGGGCAACACATATGGGTCTTCAGATCCACTGAATATGCAGCGAGTCTTATTCCTTTTATTGTAGATTTTACTTATGAATGTACACCACCAGGATGGTTTGCTTTTAAATTTCTCATTGTATTTGAATCTAGATGGAACCGCCAATTCTATACATTTATCTAAACATATACATTTATTTATATGGGAAAAACTCCTTTGAAAATTTGTGAACTTGAAGTGTTTGAATTCTGATATATTGGTTTCAGAGAGGTTAGACAGTTTGAGGAAAATATTACTTGCCGACAGTCAGACTTAAACAGAGTGGGAGTTACTAGTAGAGTTGTGCAACATGATACCACATTTGTAAGTACCAGGCCAAGAATATTTTGTCCTGTACTGGGCTACTAACACTCTGTTCCATTGAGTTTTTATTAGATCTAAAAATATAAAAACTTCTGTGGTTATCCCACATTGCAAGTGTAGGTACTCCAGTCAATTGATGGGCAGTTGAAATATCCTAGAATGATGGAGTTCATATTTTTGGGAGGTCATCCTTGATGTTTACAAACCTGACATGAACTTCCAGGGTCATGGAAGGTGTCCTATAACAGGTGATAAACTGATAGATTTTGTTTAGTGTGATTTGGAGATTGATAATTACATTTGTGGGTCTCAGGGAATCTGTGTTCAGGTGATAAGGTCTCTGACAAATATGGTCACACCACCATAGTTGCCACTGAGTCTGAAGGTATGGTAGGTGTTAAACCTAGGTATGGAGGGAGTGCTTTTTGGGTATTTAAACCATGTTTCAGTAATTTACATATATGGATGTCATCCAAATGTAGGAGTACCTCAAGGTCAAGCATCTTGTTATTTAGACTTCTAGCATTGTTGATCTATGTTAATTTGATCATGTTTTGATACTGAAAAGTTTGGAATGTCCACTAACTGAACTTTGCTTAAAAATGGCACTATGGAGGCCGCTATGGCTTTATCCAATATGCTGAAGCTTTTAAACAAGAGGTACAGAAGCTTTTAAATAAGAGGTACAGACAACCCCCTGCAAAGAAAGTAGGACTGCCAAGTAACCAATTTCATGCTAGCACATACTGGGAATTCCCTAGAATGACACCAATTATTTAACCAATTGTTGGGCCCAATCATCTTTTCTTTCTACCTAGGCATCATTTGTGGAGAAGGCAGGGTTCTGTTCAGTATCAAGGTCTTGCCTACCTTTGTGACATGAATAGAGAGCTCAGACATGTCTCTCTACATCTCTTTTAGTTTTTTGCCCCAAGTTACTCAAATCCACATGCACAACTACCATATCATGGTTATATTAATCTGGTGTAAGGGTCATAAGGGCACTCGAGATGTCTAAGATCCTGGCTCCTGAAAGACAGCTTAATGTCACCCAGTCTTAGTCCAGACTTGTAAGTAATGAATCTACATGTCTCAATATGGATTCACCAATCACTGCAACATTTTTGTTTGTATTGTGGTCTGGTGAACTAGAACGGGGGTCCTATGTCTGATGGTGACTCTCTGGTAAAGTTGAGATATTATGTGATATGATGTTTGAGTTTGATTTTGATTTTTTGCCAAGACCTAATCCTTATGTTTCTAATAGGCTTAGGCAAGGATTCATTTTACAGCGTCAGCATATGAAATTATATTATGTGTGACGTCCCCCTCAGGGCCTGTAATCAAGGAGCTTGAATCCTCACCACTTACACCAGTGAGGAACGTTCACTTGGAACAAAGATAGGTATGCACAGTATTTCCAGGTGCAGCTCTCTGCACCACGCACAATTTCCCTTAAGAGCACACAGAGAACACACTCAGTCCAGGGTCTGGGTTTCCCTCTCTCTCTCTCTCCAGACCCCCAGTAAAACTCCCCACTGGCACATCTATAGAGTTGAGTCCTTAGCTAAGTGTTCCAAGCCAAGTCCTCCACCACTCTCTCTGTGAAACCAGTGCTCTGTGTCCCTGCTCCAAGTAGCTGACACACACACTCTGAGGTTTGATTTTCACACACACACACACACACACACACACACACACACACACACACACACACACACACACACACACACACACACCTGGGAAAGTCTGACACAGATTTACTAGCTATGCCCCTCTATAAGGTAAATATTACCACCAGGAGCTAACTACGCTAAGGTTCTTACAAGTGTACCAAATTATAGAGAGTAAAATCTATAATAATACAAATGGTAGTGTTTGACCAATGTAGTAAGGCTTTCAATAGTGGCCACAGTGTCACCAAATAAATATAAATACTCTCAAAGGTTAACATATTCTCTAAATGACCAGCCACAATGAAAAGTTTAAATAAATTTAATAATAAATAATAAAAGAACATGAAAATACTGAATATCTATTTACAGTAAACCCCAGAGTTTCAATCACAGGAAATATGAAAAATAACACAGATGGATAGAATCACGCAGATACAGAAAAACAGTACTGAACTAAGTTCACTATATTTTTATGACTGATCTAAAGAATTACTATTCCCTAGTTACTTACTAAAATAAGGCAAGATGAAGTGGGTGCAAGATCCTTCTATGCAAGGTTCCAAAAAACAGACTGCTCTGAGACTTCGGTCTCATCTAGTATTAAAAAATAATTTCAGTCCTGGATTACAAAATGGCATCACGTACATCTGGTCATCTGACTTCTGGTTCCCATACTACTTCCCCCTTACTAGAAAGTGAACCAGAATCTCACACATATGTGTTGCCATACACACAGCTAAAGCTTTGCTGAGATGTGTTACAGCATCTGGAAACCATAAAACCATTTCATCACTTCCACTCTTCCAGGGTAGCAATTAGTTCACTGCTAAAGACAATCCAGCAGGATTCCTAGTCCTTGTTTTCACAGACATTTCATCTCTGGCTGCAATCAGAACTGTAAGATGCAATCTTTTTGGCCTAAATTAAGTAATTTAGTTTCATGACATTTTTCTAAAAGTTAGCTGGGGTTGAACTTAACCTCTTCTCTTCCAGTATCCTCTGTCACAATATTAATTTCAACAGTTATACTACAGTCTGACATACAAGTGTATTTCTTTTCTGCCCAGCAGGGCACAATGTTGGTGCATTTTTTAACACAAGCAGCTTTACAAATACTATTTTCAACACAAGCACCTGTACAAATCAGTTTGATATGCAAATGACATATAATTCTTTACAGCTAGCTCTGCTGGCATATATGTTACACATCCACTGCCCTACTTCTCCTGCCATAGCTGGAAATACCTCACACTATCACATTATGTACCAAGGCTGGGCACACATTGTGTGGTGTTTTAGTGTAATGCTCACAGTCGATTTTTTTGTGAGAGTGAAGCCTCCATATCTCGTAAATAGTTGCAGCTCTTACAAACAGAGTTATTTGTGTTTATTTGCGAGCATAAAGCATTTGCTATACTGTTTTATGATATGTAATGCTATGAGGAAGCATTAGGGGGGAGACAAGCAGCCTGACCTTCCATTTTGTCCAGTGTGAAATAAAACTTGATTTGACTTACAGAGAGTTTCAGAGCTTAACTAAAGTAGAGATCTGTGGACTGTTGTAATAGTTATTAGTTAAGAAGTAGGTAGTTCAGTTACATATCTATTTAGGTAAATACATAACAAATTTAAATATGGCTGTGATAAGCTCAGCTAAGGAACTTTGTATAACAGTAGTGTTGAACGTTTCTGTGGTGCACAATGGGATTCTGCAAGGGGCTTCTATGAGTTACTTTTAAGGTACCAGGTGCTCAGGTCTGCATGTTATGCAGCTTGCTACACCTGTACATAGCAAATGCCTATTTACTCACAGGATTTGGGAGAGTTGGTTATTTTAGGAACAGTTACAACTGAAAGAGCCTGTGTCTATGGAGTGCACATTTTAACCTAGCTATGCTCAGCATAGCTCTGCACAATATACAATAAATAGCGAAAATGGCGGAACCAATAAAAAACAGCTTAAGCTTCAACTAATAGCATTTATTTTCTCCAGAACTGCAGCAAATTACCCTCTTGCCACTAGAATAACCACAATGACACACACATCTGGCCAAAACTGGCTTTCTGCTGCAACTTGAAAGGTGACTGAAAACACAACAAATAAATATATCAACACTGACCTGATTTGTTGGTTGCATAAATATATCTCATACACATTAAAGGATAACGAAGGTTACAGAAAGGAGCTATTTAAAATAAGAACATGGTGAAGGTATTTTGAATGTAATACAGCAGTGTTCCGCAGATGGTAGGATCTCAATTTCTTGGGAAGTGCTACATCTAGAAAGCATTGTATGTTACACAGTATGACACAGTCTGCTGCTCTTCTGCATGGACTTTTAATGAGCTAAGAACTCACTCTACATACAAGTTTTCCGGCATCAGATATGAGAAAGTATTTATCATATATATGGTGTGTTGACAGTCTTCATATAATGTAACATTACAACACAGCTACAGCTGTGAGTCATAGCACATCATAAAATGTTATACCTAAATAAATATTCCACACTCATAGAACTGTAGGGTCTATTTTATTTGTTTACACATTAAAACATTCAATATATTTAATCAATGCTTTCTTTTAATTGATGAGGGCCATTATTTAAGTAACAATTGTGATTAAAGCTGAACAACAATGAAATATTTAAATGAGTGCAGGGCAAGCAGCATCAGATTGCTTTGGACAGTATTCCATGGCTTTCACTTATCAGGCATTATAAATACTTGAGCCCAGAGGTGCATCATGTGAACAGAAAGCGGAAAGCAGAAAGATATACCTAGCTTTACATGAAACAAATCTTTTTTTGCACTGAAATACCAAAATGAAGCAATGAAAAGACACATCAAAATGTCTTCCTGCCTTGCTAAGGACAAGATGCTGATAAATCTTATATATCCAAGACTCTCATCTTTCTACTTTTTAACCCATCTGATTTAGGATATGTGCTGACTGCTTACAGGAAAATTCCAGCACTAATCATTACAAGTACATATAAACTTTTGCTGAACTGTTTACAAAACAGATGAATGGTTCTAAATAAAATCTATACTGCTTTGTAGCCAAAGTATTTCAAATAGATCTATGTAATTTATGGGAAGTGTCAGTATCTGGTTTGAATCAAGTTTTTTTCTAGCATTGTTTATACCAAAACTCTGTATTCTGAACAGCCTACCTTGTGCAGGTGATTAACCAAAATTTACTTTGAGCTGTTTAGACAACAAGAATAAAATGACAGTGCAAAAACTACAAGGTCAACATTCTGCCCAGCACATACTCTGCCATACTGAGTAATGCAGTATGAAGTAACCTCTAAGAATACATAAATTCTAATTAAATTATGCAGGCAGAGAATATATCTCCATGCAACTGGTCTGCATTGTTGGCCACCTCTGGAAATGTAGACATAGACTATGTACAGAGAAGTAAAGAAAGCCCTATAAAGCCCATCCATACTCTAAATTAAACTGTGAAGAACCATTTTCCTGGTGACTGCTTCTCCATCTGGCAACACAACTGATTCCTGATACTCAGTAGTGTTAATACCTCTCTGACTGCTTTATTCCAACCCAGTGATTTCTTCCTGGTTTTTCAAGTTGTCATAATGGAATTCTTTCTCTGTTCAGAAGGGTTGACACACAAAGTTCACTGCCTATGATTATAAAAAAAAACAGTACTCCTTCCTGACCATGCCAGGCAACAAGAAATGAAGTGTTTACCTTGCAGTAATATTTAATGTGTGCATCGTTCAATACAATATGACTTATGTAGCTAGCTTTTTTCCAACAAAGTAACCCAGAGCAATGCCAGATAACTGGTAACCTGCTGGATAGTGGATTTGTTCTCAAGTATGTCAGTGGAGATTAGGGGTCTTCTAGTGCTCTGTGCCTGGCAAGATGGGATAAGAGTACTCAGAGGCTTGCTCTTTCCTCATATGGGTGAATCAGTCATGCTGCAAACCTGATCTTAAGTAAGGACATGTGCTAATGCCTCACCAGGGTCGGGGAATTTAGTAGCCCCCCCCCAATATGGTTGAGCTGTAGCCAATGACCTACGTCCCTCTTCTTCTATTAACAGCCTAGGACCGGGGCTAGGGGATTGAAAAGGTAGCAGAACAGATATTTGTGGATGGAAGTCAAAATAAAAAAAAAATGCCAGTAAAGTGCATAAAGATTATAAGTGAAAAAAGCCAGGTAGCTAAGGTAATTGTCATGGAATTATGCCAACAAAAGAATGTAGATCTCATGGGCCGATAGCCTAGTACCAACCTATGTTAAAGACTTAAAACACAAAATGTCCTGTTCTAATCAGATGACACTCTTGAAATTTTACTGACATAAACATGTGCGAGTAGCAACACTTTACCTACATAGCCTCTGGACAAATCACATATAAATACACTGACTTATGCTCCAACAATACAAACAGGCCAGGTGACAGCATCAAGACAGAAGTAGGGTTGTTTAAGTAAACTTACCATAACAGTAGATGACTGAATGATCACTGCTGCAGTAGCCTTAGCTATATGGGGTTAAATCCTGCCAAGGATATATCAGCTGGCCAGCTTACAAAGAGTAAAGGCACTGTCCACACACCCAAACCAGAGCTGAAGAAAAAGATGGGTCTGGGCATCAGATCCTTCAGAGCTTTCATGTCAAATGGCAGAAGGAGGCTAGAGCCCTAAAAAAGTGAATGCTTGGAAACCAAAAATGAAAGTCCTCACCCTGGCAACAAAAACATACAAAAATAAGGGAGAGGAAAGGAGGAGGCAGCTACAACAGCAGTGATCATTCTATGGATGCTTACACCACTGAACTATGTTCATCATTAGATCGCTGCTGCTGTAGCCTTAGCTATATGGGTAGATTAACAAATATTATATTAATTGGAAGGTGGAAGAATAAGGGTCCAGTAGCCCCTGGAGAATGGTTCTAACAAAGCCCGTCCTAGACCTTCAGAAAGGATCTAGTTTGTAGTGCTTTGTAAAAGTATGTAGAGAGGACTAAGTTGCTGTTTGCCAACTACTTCTAGAATCCAACCCCTTCTGAAAAACACAGATGAGTGACCCTGTTTGGTGCGAATAACAAAAAGTAATAAATAGCATGAGACAATACACAGATTGTCCCTTCATAAAAAAATGAATGACTGATCAGAATTTCTCAAAGTTTTAGTTCTGTGAAGATAACACGTGAGTTGTCTTTGGACATCCAGAATATGAAGGATCCTTTCTCTGTTATTTTTACGCCCTGGAAGTAATACACAGAGATGGATAACTTGGCTCAAAATAAACTTCGAAACTACATTAGGCCTAAAGGAAAGATTAGATCTTAAGGAACCTTATCTTTCTGGAAAATGAGATAATGTTAACCCACCATAAGAGCCTGCAACTCCGATACTCTTGTTGCAGAAGTGAAAGCAATCCGCTAAACTGTTTTCCATTTAAAGAAACAAATCAGTCTAATGAGCTGGTTCAAATGGAGCAAGAGTTAAGTTTTCTAAAACAAAGCTAAGATCCCTAAGAGGAGCCACCTGTTTTATGGGCAGCTTGGAATGTAACACGCCCTTTCAAAAAACATTTTGACACCGAATATATTATTTTCTCTTCCAACTCCAGGACTGTCTGTAACTGCAGACACCTTTGACTTTGCTTTTGGAGCAGTGTGTATGGGCGGTCTATTCAATTGTTTGGAACAAAAAGGACAGACCAAGACAGATAAACATAAAAGAGATCTCCGAGTGAGACATTGTAGGATTAATGTCAGATCGCAAGGAGGGGAAGGATCTTTAATCAGGGATCTGAGAAGAAAAATCCCTTTCATAAAGGCCTTGGATAATCTGCATGCTGAAATGGAAGTTCATGAATAAGAATCTTCTGTGATGTGGGAATTAGCAATTGCTGCCAATTGCAACTTAATTGTAGAAAAACTTGCTCCATCCTGAAAAAGAGAACTCAGGAAGAGAAGAATAGCTGAGATGGCTAGCTGAAAAGGGGTCAATGTTATGGTTCGATGCCCACACTGAAAATATCTTCCATTTGCTGTTGTACATCTTTTTTGTAGAAGGTTTTTGAGAAGCTAGTATAATTTCCTGGACCAGTGAGGCCAGCCTGGACTTTTTTAGAATCACTGGAAGTGGAGGAGCCAAGCGGTTCTGGAGATTGGTGTTCTGATGGGTGAGAAATCAGATCCTGTCTGGGATCCAGTGTCCGTGGTGGATATTTGGCGTGAGACTGTAGAATGGGGAAAATATACCTGACGGGGCCAGAAAGGAGCAATGAAGATTAGAGTACTCCTTAACTTGCTGGCTTTCTGTAGAACGTTCGGAATCAAGGGAACTGGAGGGTAAGCATGCAGGAGATTCTGAGGTCAATCGTGCACTAGAGCATCCCTGGGTAACTTCCCACTTAGGGGGATCAGAGCAAAGTACATGCTGCATTTGGCATTCAGGGGAGATGCAAAAAGGTTGCCTTCATCAGAGGAAGATTTGACTCGCTACTGATTAATTTAGGGACCACTTGTGTCGACTCAAGATAGATCTGCTGAGTCTGTCCTCGAGAATGTTGGTCTCTCCGGGAATGTGCGTTGCAATAAGAAAGTGGTTCAAAGATATTGCCCATTCCCACACTCTCATGGCCTCAATGTATAGTGAGTATGAACAGGTTCCCCACTGTTTGTTGATATACCACACTATTGACATGTTGTCTGTGTAAATTGCTATCCTTCCCAGAGTTATGCAGTCTTGGAAAGTTTGCAACTTCAGAAGGACTGCTCTCATCCCTAGGATACTGATGTGCAATTTGGTCTCTGTTGTGGACCACATGCCATGAACCAATCTTCCTTCGTAATGGCCCCCCCTCCCCAACAAGGAAGTGTCCATGGTCACTGTGGCCATTGGAGGGGGAAGGGAAAAGGGCCTACCCAAATAAAGATCACCTGATAGCATTCACCATTGAAGATGACATCTTTAGATGCAAAGCAGCTTGATCAGGACATTTAATGGATGATACAGAATGGATCACTGAACCTCTAGAGTTCACTGAAGTACTCACATGAAGAATCTTGCCAATGGCACCAGACGTATAACAGCTGACATGGAACCTAGAACTCTTAGGATAAATCTTGCTGGGGGTGTGGATGTATCCATTAAAACTTGGACTTGTTGTCTCAGGGATAACGCATGTTGTAATGGTAGAGTTGCTACTTGAGACATCGTGTTCAGTTGCTTTCCTATGAACTCTATCCACTGTAAAGGTGTCAGTTCTGACTTCTCTAAATTTATTGTGATCCCTAGCTGACTGAAGGTGTGCAACAGGTGCTGCATTGGTTGGACCAGTTGATGTCTCGATAGTGCAGGTAGGAGCCAATATCTAAGTATGGAGACACCTGGAATCCTTGCAGTCTCAGGTGAGCTGCCACTACTGGCAAACATTTGGTAAACACTCGGGGGGGGGGGGTTGTGGTGAGTCCAAAGGGCAGTGCTCAGAATTATTAATGATTGGCTCCCAGACAGAAGTGCAAGTGTCTCCCGGAGCATCTGTCAATCTTTATGTGACAGTATGCATCCTGGAGATCTATAGAGCACATCCAATCATCTTTGTGTAGTAATGGCAGAAAAGACTGAAATGTCACCATGAGAAACTTTTGATATACACATTTAGCTTGCTCAGGTCTCCTGTCTTTTTTGGCACCAAAAAGAAGTGTGAATAAGTTCCGCATCTTTGTTGTTCAGTTGGGACCTGTTGGATGACTCTTCTCTAGAAGTTTTTGAACTTCTTGCATGCTGTACTCCCTCTGACTGGGTGGAATGTTGGAGAGATTTCTTTCAGGGGGAGGTGGAGGAAGGAAAAAGGGAATGGAATAATCTCTGGGGATTATTTTTAGCACCCAGATGTCATTTGTTAGTTTTGTCCAGGCATCTGGATGTAATGAAAGTCTGCCCCTGACTGCCTCCAGAATAGGACAGTTGGGCAGTGCTTCAGCACCGCTGGTAGAGCCTGTCAGAGAAAAGTTTTCTGAAGCCCTGATTTTGCAGACCCCCTCTACCTCTAGGGTGGCGTCTCCCATTAAAACCTCGTCCTCTGCCTCTGGACGAGGAGTCTCTGTGAGAACCCTGGAAAGAACCCTGAGACTTTCTGAAACATATTTTCTTCCCACTCTGTTGGTTCCTTGAAAAAGATCTTTGAGGGGAAGAAAATTTGATCCCTACAGCAGACAGGATCTTTCCCTCTTGCTCACTGTGGGGTAAGTGCTTCCTTAACCGATGGTCTGAAAAGGGAAAAACCATTGAAGGGAGCATCAGTAAAGGATGCACTGAAGGGTTTTGAAAACTTGCAAAGCCTCAACCAGGCATGTCTGCTGAGGGCTATGCCTGACCCCGCTGCTCAAGATGTTTCTTCCACTGCACTGGAAATCAACCTTATTGATGAATTAGACAAGGAAGCAAGAGTCGACTGCTGGGGGGAAACTTTGTTAAAGTCCCCCTCTGACATGGATTGTGAGAGAGAACTGGTGAGTTCTTTGACCAAATACCTCTGAAGGCATGTAAAATGTGCCAAATACTTTAACATTCTAAGTGTAAAAGTAGCCGAGGCATAGATGTGCTTCCAGTTCCTGTCCAGTGCCCTAGACTCCTTATTCAGGGGGTGGACAGTAGAGCTCTGTTACACTAGCTGCTTCTTGTGGCTGCTGACTCTATGATGGCATCAACTGGAATGCCTTTACTCCAATGAAGGTGATCATATGGGGGGCTGAGAATCTTGTCAGCACATTTGGGGATAGGCTCCATGGTATGTGGTTCCTTCCAAGCCCAGCGGGAAACTAGGTCAATAAGTTTGTCAGCCGGTAGAGCCACCCTGGTCATAGATAGACCCTCCCCAAAGGCCTCCAGAAACACTGATTCCTCAGAAAAAGGAGGATAGGAAGACCAAACACTCCTTCTCTTCAGGACCTCTAGGATATCTCTGAAAGAGATATCTTTGGGTGGTGAATGAAGGGATCCTTCTCCCGCATCAAAATTGGTGCCCTCAGTCAGAGACTTTAAAGGGGAGTGAACGTGCTTCCTCTGGCATGTCCTCTTCCGATGCATCTCCTCCGCAGGATAATCAGCAGAGGACTTTGAAGAAGAGGGGGCCGCCTGTAGAGGGGGAGACTGGAGAATCTCCTAGACAGGCTAACTGTGGACAGGACGAGTGGGACCAAAGCTTGGACTGGATGAGGACTGTATAGGTTTCGGGGGTGAGGAGATGCATCTGTAGGGCCTAGAGAATGCCTTTTCTGCCACCTGAAAAGCCAACAAACCTGAGAATCCTTCCTCTCCTTCCTTGGAGCTGAAATAGCCCGAGGAGAAAAGAAAGACACCACCCCAGATTTGTGGCCTTCAGACTACACTGGCCCCGAATTGTCATCAGTTGAAGCCTCAAGGGGAGGGACGGATCTGACCGGGTCATAGCCAAAACCACCCCATAGAGCCAGCCCCAACATCTCAGGCACAGGGGCCACTCAGTTCTGAAAACGTTGGAGCCAAGCCATTCTGTGACACTGCTGGAGTTGAGGAAAGTACTATCCTCTGCTCTGACAACGTCTCTCTCAAAGTATCTGGATCCTGGGTTTCCGAAGCATGTGGTTGGATTGGAAGAGGAATGACTAGCAGGGGTGATGGGGCTCTCACGGATCAGAGATGGGATGGAGATTGTAAAAGCCCCATCTCGATCTGAGCCTTGAGTAAACTCCTCATTATCTGTCTATCTCTGAATGGGAAAGTCTCGAGGATCTAGAAGAGACTGAAGAATGGGTAGATCTAGCTGGAGAAGGTGACTTGCTGCGTCTTGGTGTATGGCTCTGAGATCGTCAAACTGAGGCCTTCAGATCCAAACAAGACTTAATTGAAGAAGGAGAACTCCAAATCAGAACTATCTCCGATGGATCAGATAGCACCTTTGGATCGGAAACCTTTGGATCCAAAGGAGGTCATACCCGTGGGGATGTCACATCCAGTGAGGACAGCATCAGATCCGAGGAGCTCCTCTGATCCAAGGAAGGTCTGTTTTTTTCTCTGATCTGACAAGGATGGATCCAACAATGTTTGCCTCTTCTCTGGCCCAGAAGCAGGTACACATGGGGAAGCTGCAGGGGCATGCTTCTTGTTTTCTTTAGAAGATCCTGGCTTGGTGGGGTTTGAGCTCCAGACAAGTGCAGAAGACCCTTTCAAGATCACTTTGTTTTTTGACAATCTGCCAAAGTGTAGGGGTTGAATCATGCGGAAATGTCACACTTGTGCTCTAAGTCAGAAGCACCTAAGCAATAGACACACCTCTAACGGGCATCCAAATTTGGAATTTTATGGCCATAAGAGCAGCATCACTTAAAGCCAGTGGGTTTGTCAGCCACTGGCACAATCGTACCACACACAAGAACCACACACTCACCACTATCAAAATCTGACTAACAGGAACAACCAGCTATAAAATAAAAATATTGGGAAAGTTTTTTTTTCTATAGAACAGAGAAGAAACAAGGACATAGGCCAACGGCTATATGGGACAGAGGGAATATGGAGAGGGAAAGGTACAACCCTAATGACAAAGAAAAAGCCTAAAAGTCAGGAGGGGAGGTAGAAGTATACTTACGAAATCTCTAAAGGCTGAAAGTAGAAAAATGTAGATAAATTTAGAAAGAAAGCACTGAAAATTTTAAACTTATCTGCGAAACGCTTGAGATCAGTTGCAATCACATCCAAACAGGAAAGTGGGTAAATGAGATTTGAGGAGTTAAGAGGAGATGTAAGGCATTATGGGAGTGGGAGGAGCTCGAGACTTGAAGTATTAGTCTTTTGGAATGGCCGAATCGGATCCGATGTTGGACCCTATGACCCAGTTGTGAGGAAGAATGAAATGGACCACATCAGATAAAAAAATTTAAGAACAATAATTTTACAGTATTTAAAAATAATACAAAAAAATGCAGTTTAAATAATTACACCAAATTAGACATAATATGAAAAAAGAGTTATGTACTTACCATAACTTGCCATCTGTGTTATCCTATGTCACTATTCGTCAATCTTGGGTTGTAGGATCCGACATCGGATCTGAGCCAGCAACTTAGCAGACAGAGCCTAGGCCCAAGATCCTCCCACTCCCATATTCCCTTGTTGCTCTGTATCCCTTCAGATTGAGTTTGTCCAAGAGCTAAAAAACAACTAAGGAAGATCTTAACCACCAGACAGGACATCTCTACTTCCTTTAGGTCCCACAGGATGGGGGAATGAGGGAGGGAGGGATAGTGATGAACAGTGACATAGGATAACACAGATGCCAAGTTATGGTAAGTACATAACTCTTTATCTGATGTTAATCATGTCACTATTCCTCACTCCTGGGTCAGAGTCCCAGCTACCATAAAACCCTGGGTGGCCTCACGGAAGGACATGCTGAGGAACTGTGGAGCCAAAAAAAGCCCTGTTACTGGAGACTATGTCAAGCTTATAATGAAAAACAAAAATATGAGGAATAGACCAGGTGACCACCACACAAATCTTATCTACTGAATGATGGGCCAAATAGGCAGCTGACGTAGCCACAGATCTAGTGGAATGAGCTCTGACCGGTGCTGGTAATGACAAACGTTTAGAAGAATAAACCATGGAAATACATTTCGAAATCCAAAGAGATAGAATAATCTTAGATACTGCCCAACTCTATCTATTAATAGAAAAGGCCACAAACAGCTGCAGGGGCATGCTTCTTGTTTGAAAGCTCCGGGTTTGGTGGGAATTTGAGCTCCAGACAAGTGCAGAAGGCCTTTCAAGATCATTTTATTTTGGCAATCTGCCAAAGTGCAGGGGTTGAATCCCATGGAAATTTCACAGTCCTGCTCTAAGTCAGAAGCATCTAAGCAACAGACATACCTCTCGTGGGCATCCAAATTTAAATGTTATGCCCACAAGAGGTGCATCTCTTTAAGCCAGTGGGTTTGTCAGCCACTGGCACAATCATATCACACACATGCAAAGAAAGTGGAAAAGAACCACACTCACCACTATCAAAATCTAATTAACAGCAACAACCAACTATAAAATAAAAATATTGGGAAAGTTTTTTTTCTACAGAACAGAGAAGAAACAAGGACATATGCCAATGGGTGTACAGGACACAGGAACAACCCTAATGCCAAAGAAAAAGCCTAAAAGTCAGGAGGGGAAGTCTACAGAAATGTAGACAGCTCTAAAGGCTGAAAGTAGAAAAAGGTAGAAATATTTAGAAAGAAAGCACTGAAAATTTTAAACTTATCTGAGAAACGCTCAAGATCAGTTGCAATCACGTCTAACCAGGAAAGTGGTAAATGAGATTTGAGGAGTTAGTGGAGATGCAGGGCGTTATGGGAGTGGGAGGAGCTCAAGACTTGAAGCATCAATCTTTTGGAATGGTCGGATCAGATCCGATGTTGGACCCTATGACCCATTTGTGAGGAAGAATGAAATGGACAACATCAGATAAAAAATGTTAAGAACAATCATTTTACTGTATTTAAAAATATTACAAAGAACAAATGCAATTTAAATAATTATACCAAATTAGACATAATATGAAAAAAGAGTTATGTACTTACCATAACTTGGCATCTGAGTTATCCTATGTCACTATTTGTCAATCTTGGGTCGTAGGATCTGACATCGGATCTGAGCCAGCAACTTAGCAGACTGATCCTAGGCCCAAGATCCTCCCACTCTTATAATCCTTTATTTCCCTCTAACCCCTCAGATTGAGTTTGCCCAAGAGCTAGAAAACAGCTAAGGAAGATCTTAACCACCAGATAGGACATCTCCACTTCTTTTAGGTCCCACAGGATGGGGGATGGAGGGAGGGAGGGATAGTGATGAACAGTGCCATAGGATAACATAGATGCCAAGTTATGGTAAGTACATAACTCTTTATCTGATGTTAACCATGTCACTATTCCTCATTCTTGGGTCAGAGTCCCAGCTACCATAAAACCCTGGGTGGCCTCATGGAAGGACATGCCGAAGAACTGTGGAGCCAAAAGAAGTCCTGTTACTGGAGACTATGTCAAGCTTATAATGAGAAACAAAAATGTGAGGAGTAGACCAGGTGGCCACTGCACAAATCTCATCTATGGAATGATGGGCCAAATATGCAGCCAACGTAGCCACAGATCTAGTGGAATAAGCTCTGATCAGTCCTGGTAATGACAAACCTTTAGAAAAATAAACTATGGAAATATATTTCAAAATCCAAGGAGATATAATAATCTTAGATACCCCCAACTCTATCTGTTAATAGAAAAGGCCACAAACAGCTGGTCAGATCTGTGGAAGACCTTGATCCTATCCAAGCAGAATCAAAGTTGTATATGAACGTCAAGGGTGTGCAGCAAATATTCACCTTTACTGGATAAGTTTGGGAAAAAAAACTGGCAAATGAATGGACTTATTCAAATGTGTCTCAGTAGCTTCCTTGGGCAAGAAGGAGGGATTAGTCCAGAGAGCCACTCTGTCTTTATGGAACACCATGTATGGAGGCTTAATAGAAAGAGCCTGCAACTCAAAGCCTCATCTTGCTGATGTTATAGCTACCAGAAAGGTGGTCTTCCATGACAGAAACTTCATATCACAAGTGGCGGCAGGCTGAATGGTACTCTGTGTAAGAGATTGCAGCACAAAAGAAAGGTCCCAAGGGGGGAAAGGATCTCTGACAGGAGGCCTAAGCAGGAAACACCTTTCAAAAAGGCCTTACAAAGGCGAGAAGAAAAGGAAGGCTTTTCACAATCATGGAAATTAGAAATGGCTGCCAATTGTTCCACTAGTTCCTTCCTGAAAGAGTGAAAATAAGAATAATATAATGTCTGGAATGGGAGCTGAAGAAGTATCCAGATTTCGCTGTTTGGCCCAAATAGAAAACCTTTTTCATTGGCTAGCATAGACCTTTTGGCAGAGACCTTCTGAGAGGCCAGAATAATGTCTCTGATGGGTGATGCAAGCCTGGGGTGGTTTAGAATTACGGGAAGTGGACAAGCCACGCAGTCAGATAAAGAGTCTGAAGGTTTGGGATCAGAAGATGGGAGGGGTGAGAAATCAGATCCTGAATGGGGTCTAGTACGCAAGGGGGTACCTCAGGTGAGACCGGAGGAGGGAGAATCACACCTGCTGAGGCCAAAAGGGGGCAATGAGGATCATGGTGGCCTTGAGCCTTCAAACTTTCTGAAGCACTCTGGGAGTGAGAGGTTTATTCCAGTAGGTATAAAGGAGAACCGGAGGTCAATCACAAACTGGAGCATCCCTGGGGGACTCCCAGACTGGGGGAATCAGGGTGAAATGCTGGCTGCATTTGTGACTGTGAGGGGACGCAAACAGATCACATCTCAGATGACCCCAGTGAAGGAAAACCTCTCTCACCACTGAGGGATTCAGGGACCACTCGTGAGGACTCAGGATGGCCCACAGGACATTGCCCATTCCCAAATTCTCATGGCCTCGTGATAAAGCGGATAAGAATATGTGCCCACTTGTTTGTTGATGTAACATACAACTGCCATGTTGACAGTGTGAACTGCAATGGTACCCAGAGGGAGGCAGTCCTGAAAGGCTTACAATGTGAGAAGAACTACTCTTATCTCCAGTATGTTTATGTGCAGTTTGGTCTCTGCAGGGTGCCACATACCTTGGACCGTCTTTCCCTTTTAATGCCCCCTCCCCCAACAAGGAACCATCCATGGTGACCGTGGCCCTGGGGGGTGGAAGAAAATTGTCTGCCTGTGAGGAGATTGGGAGAATGAATGCACCAAAGAAGATGATGCCTGCACAGTGGGGTGAGGTGGATTGAAGCCATCATCGGATGGGAAAGAGAAGACTACAGGACAGCTAGAGTTTACTGCAGAACCCTTATGTAGAACCAGGCTAACGGCACCAGATAGACTGTTGCCACCATGGACCCAAAGGCCCAGAGAACGAAGCAGACCTGAGGACAAGACAGGTCTAGGAGGTACTGGACATGAGATATGATTAGATGAATATGCCTGAGAGGCAGCACCACAATCTCTGACACAGTGTCCAGCTGATTGCAGATAAACTCCAAGTTTTGGGATGGCATCAAATTTAATTTGGGTAGATTCACAGTGATTCCTAACTGATCGAACAGGGGAAGCAAGCACTGAATGGTTGTGACCAGTCAATGCTTGGTAAGAGCCGTGAGGAGCCAATCATCAAGGCAAGGAAACACCTGGAATCCCTGTAGTCTCAGGTGAGCTGCCACCACTGCCATGCACTTGGAGAACACTTGGGGGGCTGTGGTGAGACCAAAGGGCAGAGCCCTGAACTGACAATGAGTGGCCCCCTACATGAAAGCGGAGATGTTTCCTGGAGTGCCTGTCTATTTTTATATGATAGTATGCATCCTGGAGATCCACCGAGCACATCCAACCATCCTTGTGTAGAAGAGGCACAATGGACTGGACAGTGACCATCCAGAACTTGGACTTCTTGATGGAGAGATTTAACTTGCTTAAGTCCAGAACTGGATGTAGGTCTCCCATCTTCTTTGGCACCAAAAAGATGTGAGAGTAAGTTTCTGATTCTTGTCCTGGGGGACATCTTGCATGGCTCTCTTCTGAAGAAGCTTGAGTAGTTCTTGTAGAGCTAACTCCCTCTGATGGGGTGACGCATTGGGGAGTCACTAACTGATTGGAGGGAGGGGCTGGGAAAAGGGAATGAAATAGCCCCTGGAAATAATGTTTAGCACTCAGCGATCTTTTGTAATGTTTGCCCAGGCCAGTGATGCAGTGACAAACAACCTCTGACTGCCTCCACAACAGGACAGTTAGGCAGTGCATCAAGAGCACTGGGAGGGCCTCTAAGAGAAGGGTTCTCTGGAGCCCTGATTTTGTGGACCCCCACTGCCTTTGGGTGACATGTGCCATTGAACCCTCTCCCCTGACCTCTAGAAGAGGGCAAGTCCTGAGCATCCTGAAAGGAAGACTGCAATGTCCAAAACCATAATTTCCTAGCTTCTCATTTTTCTTAGAAAAGGACCACTGAGAGGTAGAAAACTTGATTCCCACAGCCAACAAGGTCTTGCCTTCCTGCTCACTGTGGGTGAATGTTTCTTTAACTGACGGATGAAAGAGGGTAGATCCATCAAAGGGGGCATTGGTGAAGAACATCTTATAGCACTCTGCAAACCTGCAAAGGCACAGCCAGGCGTAATGGCAAATAGCGATGCCTGTATCAGCTGCTTCAGAAGCGCCTTACACAGCATTGGAAATGAGCCTCATCACTGAATTTGACAGGAACGCTAGAGCAGATAGCTAGGGGGACACTTTGCTTAAGTCCCGGGCAGGCAACAACTCAGAAACAGAAATGGTAAGTTCTTTGACCAAATCACTCTGGAGATGGGTGAAATGTGCAAAGTAATTAAGTGCCTGCAGACCGAAGGTAGCTGAGGCAAAGGCCCACTTTCCATGTCTGTTGATCACCCGGGATTCTTGGTTGGGGGATGAACGGATGTACTCTGCTCTGCCATCCCTGTTTTAGTGGCGGCAGCTAACACTACAGCATCGACTGGCACCCCATTCAACCAAAACTGTCTGTCAGTGGGAGGACACAGAAACTTGTTGGCACGTTTCGGTACTGGCTCCACAGTATCTGGCTCCTTCCATGCCCTGCTAGTGATGGGGTCTATTAGTTCGTCAGCAAAGCGGGAACTCAGGAAGTAGATGGTCCCATCCCAAATGCCTTCAGAAACACCAACTCCTCGGAGGATGGGGGTGGGGGAAACCATCCGCCCTTCAACTTTTTTAAGATGTCCCCGAAGGAGCATCCTCAGACGGAGATCTGTGGGACCCGTCCCCTTCATCAAAGTCCATGTCCTTTGTGAGAGACTCCATAGGGGAGTCTAGCTGCCTCCTCTTGCATGATCTCTTCCAATGCACCTCCTCCGAGGGGGGCTCAGGGGAGGACTCAGAAGAGTGAGGAACCTCAAGTGGGGTAACGCCTGCATGAAGGCTGGTTCGAGAAGGCTGATCAGGAACAGGATAAGGAAGATCCACTCTAGGGGGCTGGGAAGGTCCCTGGATGGCAGGGGAGGCAGATCTGGCAGAGTAAAAAGTTCTCTCTGCTACCTGAAAGGCTGAGGGACTGGATGATGCCCCATCCCCACTCCAGGCGGGAAGGCACACTTGAGAAGAGGGAACAGAGAATGCCAGCACCTCAAGACCCTTGACTAATGCCAGCCCCAAGCTGTCGAGGGCCAAAGCACCGAAGGAAAAGACCGGTCTGAAAAGATAGGACCAGAGCCCTTCCTCAAGGACTCCAGAGTGATTGGTCGGGTCCTGGACCCCATTTGCTCTGAGTGAGGCAGAGCAGAACTGATCAGGGACACGGGCACAGTAGAGACAAAATGGCCTCTAGGTATCCTCACTGCCTCCTCACCGCGCCCCACGGCCTGAAAGTCTGAAACCATCCGAGTCAAACGAGGACAGGAAAGCATAGGAGCAGGGGAAAGACCGCTAGCAGGATGGGCAAGGGATGCTAGAAGCCCCATATCAATCTAAGCTTTAAGGAAAGACCTCATCATCCTGTTCATATCGGAGGAAAGCAAACTTCTGTAGGACCTACTGGAAGCAAAAGACCTAGCTGGAGACCCATATCTGGACCCCGAAGACCTCCTAAGCCTTTCTGAAGATCAGCTTCTGTGCCTGGGAGCTGCAAAGAACTGCTCTCTGCCAGAACCCATAGGAGAGTCTTCAATAACAATGGTGGAATCCAACAGGGATCCCAGCTTCAACTGCCTCAGGTCTGAGGACAATAGAGGATCCTAGGTCTTGAAACCCAAAGTCTTGGATTCGAGGAGGTCGTATTCTTGGCAGGTCCAGTCTAGGTTGGATCCAAAGGCCTCAATCCAAAGTTCTTGGATCCAGGAGTAGACTTCCATGACCTCAGATCCAAAGGCCTCAAAGTGGAAGCCTTGGATCCGAGGGTGGACTTGCAGAACCTGGGATCCAAGGTTGTTGGACTGGACAGAGCAGAGGCTGGAGTCAGACCCAAGGAGCGAGGATCCTACATCTTGGAGTTCTTAGAGGAAGAGGACTCTGTGAAAGATGGGGCCTTCCTCTTGTGGTCAGAGGGGCCAGGCATGGCCATAGGCTGGGTCAACGGACCCCCCCCTGGACCACCCCCTTCAGGAACAATTTGTTATGATGTTCGACCAAGGTCCTGGGGTTGAATGCGGCACAAATGTCATATTCTATTTCCAGGTGGTCGGCACCCAGGCAGTAGAGGCACTCCTCCTGAGAGTCGGATAAGTGCATCTTCCGGCCACATGAGGAGCACCTCTTGAACACATCTGGCTTGCTGGACAGATCAAATACCAAAACTCAAAAACAGCACGCAAAACCAAAAAAAACAAAGGCAAGGCCTAAGTCAACCAGAGACGATACTTGCAACAAAACACTCTTCTACCACCAGTTACAACTCTACAGAGTACAAGAAAGGAAATAACATAGAAGAAACCCTTTTGGTGCCAAAGGTTTAACTAAAATAACAGTAACGGGAGGGACGGATAACTGAACTACAATACAGGCAAGAAAATATAAGAAAAATAGAAGCAATATAAGTACTTATCCCTATGAAGAGACTCGAGCCAAGAAATCATGTGTGAAGCTGGTTAGCGGCAAACGAGATCCGAGGGGTTAAAGATCAGCTAGGGATTATGGGAGTGGGAGAAGTGCGAGCCTAGGATCTGTCTGATAAATTGCCAGCTCAGATCCGATGTCAGATCCTACGACCCCAGAGTGAGGAATAGTGGCATGGATAACATCAGACATATTGGTTAAGAATAGATACCAGTTATATGAAAATGATTTAATACTTACAGAAATTTTAGTCAGTTTTTACAGATATTAAAGGTAAGTTGGTATAATACATATAGGAATTGCATTACAAAGTGAGAGAAAAGCAGGGTGATGGTACTTTTAGAGAGAAAGCCAGCAGACAGAAATACATAGAAGTAAGGAAGTGAGTGAAGAAGGGTTAGTAAGGAGATGTATGGTATGAGTAGGTATTCATTAACATTTTATTAAGCTATTGTCCTTTTCCTATGTGATCTTTAACCACTAGAGATGAAAGCCACTATAATTAAAAGCTTGTACTATTGTAAAATATTAGATGAGTGGTCTAAACATTGAAGTGAAATAAAATAATTTTACAAAAAAGACAAGAGTCCTCAGATAATCCTTTTAGTAATAACACTTAAGAGTAACTGCCTGGCGTATATAACTAAACTACTGAACTATCAGAACATTCTTAGATGGTCTCTGAAAAATTTATTTTTGCTGTACATTACTGGCATATACTTCTGCATAGTAATGGTGGATATTTTTGCATGTAAGTTATCAATGTAGCTTCTGTATAATATTTTATTATAATGCTGCATATCATGAACTAGAAGTTAACTGAAGACAAAATGAGCAAGAAAAGACAATTTTAGTTTTTTGTCCAACAATTAAATTAATAAAGAATTTGGAAAGGTTCTTTCTTTCAGATACATATATACTTTTTTAGTTACTGCTCTTAAAGTTTTACAGCTTTTAATTTCGACTTCTATTCTTCCATCAAATTATTTTTATGCTCAGTTTTAAAAATACTTTTTTGTGATATAAGGTGTGTATAGTGATCGTATATGTAGAACCTTTGTGGTTAATGATTATAAAAGGGTACTAAATCTATGTACAAATGCTTAACATTACAAATTAAACATGGACGGACCTTCTATTAGTTAAAAGTGATAAATGATTATTAGGACTTACACACTGAAGCTTATTATTACATGTCAGATTTGCTTACATACCATATCATTTTGCTTGATAGTTAGGAGTTAGAAAAGTATACCCATTCAGATGATTATTCACAGTATTACAATTATAAGCGATCAAAACCTTCTCCCAGACTTACTTTTTATTTCATATTTGCATGAATTTCTAACAAGTTAAAAGTCGGTGATTGCTAGACATTAGGCAGTAGGTCAACAACTTCTCAACATCTACTGTTTAGCAGGACAACTAAATTCAGAAGCTTCCAGTAAAATATTCCACTGGCAAATTAAGGTACTATACGTGTAAGTAAGGATTTGCTGTGAGAAGAAGAAATGGCAGAATAGAAAACAGTCATACAGGAAAGGTATTGAAGAAAAGGAGACAGTAATATAAAACAGATATTCAAAAATGTAAGTCAAGACAGAAATATACTACAGAAGCATTTGGATGTGCCACAATGGAAAATTGTGAAGTGAATTCAAAGTTAAACAGAAGTGAAATATGTATCTTAAATAAAACAGTCATTATTGATAGCCCTAACTCTTAAGATATTAAAATAAAAATCTCAATGGCAACACTCAGATCTGCTCTGAGTTACAGCACAATGGCACTAAATATACAGAACCAACTGATGTTGCCAATATCCTGGCAGATAGGTTCAGTGCTAACTTTACCCCCCTCTCATCCCCTAGAGCGTCTATCGCTATACCGGAAGAATACAAAGTTCGTGTAATCATGGCTGCACAGGTAAAAAACACACTCTCCAAAGCCAAGAACACAGCATCCATGGGACCTGACAATATCCCAGGCTGCGTTCTACACAAACTACAGAATGAACTGGTACCCTACCCAAGTACCATGTTCAGTCATAGCCTCACCTCATCTTTGTGCCAACTGAATGGCGCACCGTGACTGTTATCCCACTCCACAAAGGGGGAGCCACGATGGACCCTGGGAACTACCGCCCCCATTAGTCTGACAAGCCTGGTATACAAGGCCATGGAACGTATCATCATGGAACTCATAAACAAAGACACTGGTAATCTCCAAACTCTGGACCCTACCCAGTTTGGTACTGTAAAAGGCAGATCATGTCTCCTAAACCTGATTTACTTCTTTGAAGCAGTCACCAAAGCCACAGATGAGGGTAAGGTGGTTCACACAGCTTATCTAGATCTCGCCAAGGCTTTCAACACCACCCCCCACTCTGGAATTATAGATAAGCTCACTAAACTAGGTATAAATCCCTATGTCACAAGATGGGTTGCCAACTGGCTCATGGACAGAACCCACACTGGGAAAGTGTTGACCAGTTGAACCAGGGTGTTTAAGTTTATATGTTCTAGGAAATGTTGGGCAAAGGTGTTAGTACTTGAGTAGTTCTCCCAGTTAATGTTTGGGTAATTGAAATCACCCAATATTAAGGTGTTTGGTAGGACCTTTATGTTTTCCAGTGCTTCCAGAAACGTGGAATGGTGGTCCTGGGACATGGTGGGTGACCTGTAGCAAGCTACAATTTGAATTGCAGTTTTGCCCATTGTTAGTTGCACGTGGATGATCTCTGAAGCATCGTGCTGTGCCACTAACCTGGAGGTATGGGTATCCTTGATGAATATGGATATGCCCCTGCCTTTTTTAACTTTGGTTTGGGTTCTATGGCCAAAATGTATGGCATGAGCTGTAGCCTGGTAGTGCTGGGGTGCTCTCTGAAGCCATAAACCACGTTTCTGTTACTGCACATATATCAATTTTCTCCATACTGAGGAGTGCCTCGAGTGCGTACATTTTGAGGTTTAGACTTCTGGCATTGAGTAGCATTACCTTCAGTTTTTTTGTTACTTGTGCTATTTACGGCGGTGGGTTTGTCTTTTGAGCCTTGCCTAAAAAGGCACTATGGGGGGTGGCAAGAGCCTTGGCCAGTATTTGAAAGCCTAAGGGTGACAGGTGCAAGCCGTCTCTAGCTTAGCAGCATGGCTTGTCGAGCATGTCATCCCAGACGAACAGACACTGGATCCCCTTTGAATGACACTAGAAACTTAGCCAATTGTTGAAATCGAGAATTTTTTTTTATACCGTGGTATCATTCTTGGTGAGGGCAGGATGCTACTCAGGGTCATACCAGCCTGGGCTATGTGATCAGAGAGCTCTTTCATGTAGTCCAGGGAGGTATGGCTCAGGTCATTCACATGAACACGGACATTGACAGAGTCATATTTGTACTTGTTCTGGAGTGACCTGAGTGCTTGTGTTATGTGGCGGATCCTGGCACCCAACAGGCAGCTAACAATAACCTTCTCCTTATTTAGCCTAGTGAGTGGGATGTCAGTGTGCCTGACTATAGAGTCACCTATTATTAGTATGTTGGGTATGTTATTTTGCCTTAAGGGCTGCGATTGCATGGCACACTGGTTTTGTGAAGTATGTGTTTCATGGTTTGAGTTGGGGGGTGGAGGTTGCTTGAATGTTTGCTTTGCAGGTCTCTGTTGATTTTGCAGATTTTTATTTAGAGCCTCCGAGTATGTTTTCATGTATTTATGTGTGTTTTTTGCTGGTGCTGGTTTAATGGGTTTATGTGAGACTGGTGGTGTGATGCAAGTATTTCTCTTCTCCTCTTGACTGTCTGATCCAGTCTTGGGTTGAGAGAGCTTAGCCTCCAGTTTGGCTGTATAATTCCATCTCTCGCATGTATTAGTGTTTTGTCTGTGTACATGAGGCAACTGTAACATTGCCTCAAAATGCCCAGATTCACCAGTTGGACTAGAGAGTACACCTGAAACTGCCCTTTGGATATGCCTGGACAGGTACAGTGAACTGTTTTACTGGATGGCTGGTAAGGTCGAATAGAGAGCCTTGTCCTTCTGTACAGTACAGGAGGGTCTAGTGCTAGGGTTTATAAGTGCTTGCTATAAGTTTTGAGCAAGTGCCAGGCTGAGAAATGAATGACTTGAGTGCTTAAGTTGAAAGTTTGTCTAGTTCCAAGGGACAAAATTGAAGAGAAGACTTTGTGGAGCCAGGAATAGTCTTACCCTAGCTAACCGGCGCTGCCCGGCACGCAAAACCGGTATTTATAGCAGGGAAATGAAAGAGATAGAAATTAGCCCAAATGGCCAATAAAGTACTAATTTCTGGGTTGGAACCACTCCTCCAGGGACAGATAGGCTGCTCAAAGCTCCCCTCTCTCATAGGTGAACAGAGAAACTTCCTTCTATCCAGATAAGGTATGGGCAAACACAGAGATTTGTAACACAGCCCTGAATTCAGCAATAACCAGAAAACTGGACTATACTAGCTTAGAAAGGCGGAAAACAAGTATATATATATATATATATATATATATATATATATATATATATATATATATATATATATATATATATATGTATATATATATATATATATATATAAAATAAAGCAGATACACTCAAAAAAACCTTTAAATGCACAGAAAAGGATACTTATTGTTATATATCACAGATCAGAGTTGTAGTCAATGCCCCTAGTAATAAAGTAGGAAAAACACAAATACAGTAAAAGCAGATGAATAAAGTGCAATTTTATATATATATATATATATATATATATATATATATATATATATATATATATACATATATAAAAACAATAGAAAACAAACAAACTGATTTAAACAAGTTACGCAATTAACCAGAAAAAAAGTTCAAAACTGAGCCCTGTTCCAGCCGTCTTCAATCAGACAAGTTCTAACTGCACACCCCTGCTTACTAGGGTGCAGGGGAACCTTGTCTAAAAAAAGATGGCTTGGATCAGTGCTCAAGTTATACAAACAAAGCTAGATTCAGCAGGCCTGAATCTGGTTTATGCTACAGCAACAAGGCGCACCAATTTCAAAAATAAACCATTCAAATAAGCAGGCACAATAAGCCTGTGACCAGAAATTCCCAGCTCAGAAGGGCAGAATCCAGCCTCTCCTCCCACAAGAGTGCAGACCACAAACCTTCTTAATGTAGAATAACTGGCCTGAAGCCCAAGTGCTAAAGCCAGAACTAATACACTTTTAGAATAGCAGACACTGGGCCTTCAATCAGCAATTCCCAGCTTAGAAGGATGTAAGCTACCTGTCCTGTCACAACAGTGGAGACCACAAACCTTCTTAATGTAAAACAGCCTGTATGAAGCCCAAGTGTTTAAATCAAGAGACTTAGAATAACAGTTACAATTGAATCAGGCTACTACTAAGCAGTAATAAATGCAGCAGAATAAATAAAATCGAGTACTTTTAAGAAAAGCAAAATAAAACAGGAGGGAACACAAATACAGTAAAAGCAAATGAATAAAGTGCAAAAAAGTTTTTTTTTTTTTTAAGTGCAAGGAGAGAGGAAGGAAGAACCTAAGTGGGCTGGCCTTCTCAAATCTTCTCTCTGTATTAAGTAGAGTGAACACTAGACTCAGAATATGATATCACTGTACTCGGTTAAGTGAGCAAATGAGATGGACCCAGGAGGAGTGTTCTAATACAGACTTACAGGAGGGGCGGGCAATTCCAGAGCCATCAACACAGGAGCAAGGAGGGAGGGTAGGGAACTAACTGCAGAGAGACACACAGCACACTGTTCAGAAACACACAATTAGGAAACAGAAAAAAATGAAAATACAGTACTTTTAAAACTGCAAGTTTGTACTTAGCAGAAGACTAAAATACACTACTGCAAGTTTCACTTAGCTTCAGCTTCTAATGCAGATGTTTGTAGCCAAGCAAGTCTCTCAGGAGTTGAGCATAAAATCAGATTTTTAAAGATCATCAAAAGGAAAGGAGATCAACTAAGGCAGAGCAAAAATATCAACTGAAGCAGAATGAAAGCGCTGTGTGCGCACACACGCATTTGTCTGTGTGTGTGTGTGTCTATGCAGAAGTGCAAAAAAAATCTGAACTACAAAGCAAAATCTAGGGAGAACAGGGTAGAAAAATACCACTTTCGTTTACAGGAATAAATGACCAGTATAATAACTCTATCAGAAGGAGAAGGAAGGTGGTAGAATGTATGAAGAAGAAAACAGCAAGGATTTTAAATTAGTACCCAGAATTTTCCAGGTTTACATACATTAACCTTTGCCAAGACAGACAATGATATATGAAATACTGACAAAGATCATCAATCAGTTTTCTTTGATACTTTAATGAATGTATTGCTATGAATGAGTTGGGATATTGTCCTAAACTCTGTTAATATAGCCTGTTATAACTACAAGATTTAGGATGCTATTGAAAACTGTATGAATGGGATATTTTTCTGAGTACAGGACTGTACAGAGACAACGGCTTGAGTAGAAAGAGGAAAAAAGGACAACGCTAGAAGTATGGTAAGGGTCATGGCTTTGTGGATAGAAAGCAAAGGACCAAGCCAAAAAATATTGTCTCTAAAGTTGTATTAATTTACTGAGGGATACATCAGAATCTCAAGATAACTTTGAAGTTCTTATCTGAATCATTGCGTTACCTTAAAATCAAATAGCTATTAGAGAAGTTAACTATGTGAACTAAATATACACCACAAATAGCTATACTGTAATCTAGCAAGTTAGATGAAGATATCATAGCAAATGCAGAATAGATATACACGATGACAGACATGAAATATAAGATAATCTATTTAGGTTCTTGGATTATCTTCACTCCACCACATCCTTTTTTAAATTTACTCTAAATTATTCCAGGGAACAAATAGATTATTTGGATGTTAGGATAAAACATACTTTGGAAGGGTACACTTCGACAATTCATAAAAAAGACTGTTGGAAGAACCACTTATTATCTTATGACAGTATGCACCCTCGCTATATGTTCCCAAATATAGTTAAAAGCCAAGTATGTAGAACTTCCAGACTATGTCTAGAAGATGAGGAATATGATAAAGAATTGGGAGAACTGAGAGCATGTTTTGGCCAGAGAGGCTATAATGAGAATATGGTAAGCGAAGTAGTGCACTCTAGTTCTGCAAAGCGAAGCAGTGGATATAAACCATGGTTGAGACAAAGTCAATTAGAAGGTGTAGTACAACAGAAAAATAAAAGATCAGACAAAGTTAGGCTTTATTTTACCTATAGTAGTGACATCAAAGATATACAGAGCATAGTCAGCAAAAATTGGAACATACTAAGAAGTGACCCCAAGTTGGATAATGTGATCAGTCAGACACCAAACTTTGGATATAGACGTAACAAAAATCTAAAGGATTTACTGTGCAAAGAAAAATCTGCCTCTGATCGGAAATCATTAATAACTAAAGTAGGGACGGTACCTTGTGGTATGTGCAAGGCTTGCAGTAGCATTAATGGGTCTAACACCTTTAAACACCCAATAACTGGACAGCTATTTCAGTTTAAGGCCAGAGCCACATGTAGAACATCTAATGTGGTTTATTTGGCCGAATGCATACAGTGTCCAGCATACTACGTAGGGATGACAAATAATATGTCAAAGGTCAGGGTTTTGCAGCACTTATCCTGCATTAGGAATAAAGACCAGCACAACGCACTTTATAGGCATTTGATGAATAATCCTACACACACATTTTTATTTAAAGTTATCACAAATGTGAATTAAGGAGTAAGAGGGGGGGATATAAAATTGCTTACGGAGACACTTGAATCTAAATGGATTATAACATTAGCATCACACAGGTATCCAGGTATAAATGAGATTGTGCCTTTAAAACCTGCCTTACAAAACAGGCGGGTAAAGTATTAGTATTATTGAACTCTGATTGGCTGTAAGTATATTTAAAAGTAAAGACCTATGTAGTTTCATTTGTCTGATGAAGGGTTGGAGAACCCGAAAGCGCTTACCATTACTTGGAGTTTGTATTTGTTGTTGTTTTTATTAAAACAGAATATTTTACAGCCTTGTCTTGCCAATCTTTTTCTCACAAGTATTGGACTATTTTGGTTTGGCAAGACTTTAGCCCTAGCACTGAACATTGACTTTCTGATGAAATATAAGCAGTGTGCTTGAATAAAGAAAACAGTGACAACTCTAAAATATTCTGATTAGATTTGATGAAATATGAAAGAGATAGTTTAAATATAAAATTATATCAAAGAGTATGGCAGCATTTTTAAATTTAAACCACGGAATTGAGACTTTTGCTTGTAATAAACTTTCAGGAAACCTAGTTTGGTGATACAAACGCAGATTTTGAGCTGTTTAATATCCCTGGAAACAACAACAACAACAAAGGACTGACTGCTATGGCTAAAGTAAACATTAATATAAATATGGAAGTCATCCTCACTACTAACACTTTTGTGCCCATAGACTATAGCAGACTGCCTAATATGGTTATATATTAGCAAACTATTACATTCTACCTTTCAACAGTCTGAGAACCTTTCCTTTCTTTAAAGTGGGATAAGTTGGTGTTTTGAGAAGAAATGAAAAAAAAAAAAACAAACACCATAGCTGATAATGTGAGGTTGTTGTATTACAAATCCAAGTAAGTATCCTAACAGTAGGATCCTGATTTATGTATTCAGTTACTGGAGATTCAGGGATCAGACACCACAACTAACATTCTTTTGAAGAGTCTTCAAATTAGTGAGCAACCATTATTTTACTGGACAGAATAGCTATTCCATAAGAGGCAGAAAAGGATCTTAGACTTTGCTAAACAGACATTGGGGATCTGTTCTAGATTAGTTTGATACACACAGCACTGGCTGCACAAAGTTTATTTATTTATTTCAGTTTGTTAACTAGGAAAGTCCATTGGGCCAAGGTAGCCCGTTTTCGATGGAGGCCCGAGGAAAAAAGTTCCAGACAGAAAGACAATAAACAATGTATTAGTACAGCATATAAGAACATCAGTTTAACATTCAATATACAACAAGGCAAGATTTTACATATCTTGAAATATATGAGCTGAGTCAATCACTTGTAAGATATTAGCAAAAACAATAAATTTATGTTAATTTAATACACTACATGTATTTAGGCAAAGGAATTTTAGAGAGATGAATTGAAGCAGTGGCAGAGATTAGAGTAGAATAGAATAGGGATAGGTATGTTTAGATTGGCTAGTGATCACTTCTTGTTTCTAAATCTACAGAATGATATCTATGAAAGCTGGCCAATGACAGATTTACGCTTGAAGAAAATTCAGGAAAATAAAACTGGGAAATTATCATTATATGGTGCAGTAAAATGTAAACAATTAGAACAGTTGGTCAGAGGAGAAGGATACATTATGACCAGTGTGAAACAGACCTGTATGCACACATTCTTCAAGTGATAATTAATGACACATTTAAGGGAATAAACAATCTGCTAACTAAAAATAAGAGTGAAAGAGATAATCATTGAAAACCTCTTAAGTGTTAACTAAAGAGCAGTTACAATGAATTATAAGCCTATATTAAGTGGTGATTAAAGACTATAGGGGAATCATAGTACAAATATGTCACAAGAAGAAGTTATGGATAGGTAATTAAAAGTTTTCTATGCTACTGTCCTTAACATCATTGATATTAACTAGTGTAATATCCTCCAAATTACTGTGAAAATGTTTTGAGATGTAACCCATGTAAATAATTATTTTGCATGGACAATCTGATATACATACATCTATATGTAAATAGTGTACACATGTAGCATCTGATAACAAAAAAATGCTTACAGCTATATATATTGTATAAGCAGCATTTCTCCACAGGTCTATGCTAAAAAAGGGGCTTCACCTCAGTTGGACTATCTCAGTTAACAAATGACAATAACTAATTAAGATGTGTTTAGCACACTTTGTTTCTAGAGTTTACCAGGAGTGGCACTATAGTCCAAATACATAAAAAAGGATACATAAAAAAAACCTAATATGTACAATCCTATTATCCTTTTTGATAATTCTGTGAAGATATTTATATCTTTAATTCTAGAGCATTTCAAAATATACATTAATTAAATAAAACCTAGAAACTACCATGGGAATATAAGGCTATGCTTCTTAAGATTCTCACTGATCAATATCCACGTAAATACCTATGAACATCTGAAAACTACATCACTCACAGTTTGCATTCACAGAAGGAAAGCCCATTTTAAACAAACATGCCACCTCTTTTGACATGTTGCGGAAAATATGGAAAAATTCAAACTACAGAAAATTATTTTCAACTGCCTAGTCTCAGAATCTGCCTTAAATCATTGAAATCAGTTACAGGTTATGAAAGCCCCCCCCCCCCCCCCCACCATACTGTTTGGTAAAATGTGAACCTAGGTCAGAATTGCCACAAAAGATCATTTAACAGAAACATGTCAACTGGTCAAAATAATCAAACAGGGATGTAAACTGACTCTCTTGCTTTTCATGATATACAAAGAGTGAGTAGTTGTTTAGAAGGTATGCAGATACGCATGAGGGGAGGAAAAGTTAGAATTTTTGACTCTCCCCAGTAAACTTGTATTGAGGTACCTTATGTGTGATTAAAGGATACATAAATCATCTTTTGTTATTGTCTGTGAGTTACTAGACCCTGGAGGTTAATTAAGATGTAAACAGCACTGCATGAATGAGTACAACCTTCAGATAAATACAAGATTTTAAAACGCAGCCAGATACCTCACAGGTTGAACGTTGATATGAAAGAAAAGAATACAAAATATTCATTTACATGGGTTACATCTCAAAATATTTTCACAGTAATATGAAGGATATCACTCTAGCTCATATCAATGGTGTTAAGGACAGTAGCCCAGAAAACTGTTTAATTACTTGTTCATAACTTCTCATTTCTGTGACATATTTTTATTGTGATTCCCCTGAAATAGCAAGCTTTCATACACCTTTTAAGCATTATTATTTTTAGGTATCCAAAGCTGAAGCAAGCACATCAAGTACCTCAAAGCTAAAACAGATTACCAGAGATTTTGTACAAGTTACATACAACAAATGGTAGCTTTTTTCCCTACGTCCTTTGGGCCTCCATGCCTGCTGACCATTAAGCCTCCAGTCAGAACTGAGTTCCTTCATTCCTCTGCACTGAATAGCCCCAGCATGTAGGTGATAGCCATCTGGAAGACCCTTCATCCAGGCAGCCATGAGGGTACTTTGTGCTCTTCTCTCATGTCCCATCCCCTGTTTGCCCTCCTAGGATAGGTGCCTCATCCCATTGCCCAGGTTGGTCTGACTTATCTCACCAGACTGGAGAATAAGGAAACCCTATGTGTGTCTGTCCTTAGGCCACAAACTACTTGGTACCCATCCCTCATCAGCAGCTCACGTCATAGTAGATATGAGCTATGGGGGCATTTCTGTTAGGCTCTAACCATACTGCTGTTGGCTGAGGTAGCCACTGCCTCATCAAAGGGTATCTAAAGGTATCCACTGACATGTGCATGTTCCCATTTAAATATCTCCAGAGAGCTGCTGTCATTGGCATAGGATCCCACACTTATGTCTCATCATCAGTGAACTCTGTGTAAGCCTCTGCTTACACCAGAGCATCAGCTGGTCTGGGACTACCCCCCCTACACACACACACACACACACACACACACACACACACACACACACACACACACACACACACAACAGACAAGTTGGCATTAGTAAGCTACTACTACTCCCTCAGCTTGTCTAAGTCATGGTCGATGTTTTATCCTTGTACAACAAGCATCACTCCTTATGGTAGCTTGACTACAGGGCCACCAATAGACCTTATCAGGACTAAAGTTCATCAGGTATTATATACAGGGAACAGAATGAGGGTCTGACAGTTCTTCTTTGGGATTGCTAAAACCTGTGCATTGTGTGCTTGGAAATGCTCCCGAGACTAACAAAATTCCTTCTGAAATTGCATTTCTTAATGAAAAAGTAATTATGATATCCATGGCTTGGCTTTCTACTGTGATATGTTATACACACTGTCCAAAAGTGACAATGCTAAGACCCTATTAAAGAAAAAAATCTTGGGAAAAAATTGGTTTAAAAGGTTCCAAGACATGTGGACATAAAATGTGCTTAAAGAAATCTTGTTGCATAACTGCTAACCTAATATGAAAAAGATTATTAAATATTTTTATGTAAAAAAGAAAATAAAAATTTCATGTAGCTTTTATATACAGGATTATGACTGGATCACCAGTTGTAATGATCATGTTATGTGTTTGATACACGGATGCCAAGAAATTCACCTCAAGAGTGAAGCTCAAAAGGTGAATATTGGCATCCACGTTGAGAAAAACAAATTTTCCTTATGAGTGGAGATCCAATCATAATGCGTTGTAGTGCATTGAGATTTATCTTTTCCATATATTACTAGTTAGTGAAAAATTACATTAAAAAAGTGATGTGTTATACCAGCTTTGAAAGCTGGTAAAGCAGTGGGGAAGTGTTTGATATCTTATATATTCGTTGTGTAAGCAAAGCAGATGTACCCTAAATACTGGGTGTACTTTAGTATACAGCAGACAGAAATGGAGTTGAAATCAAGCCATTTTATGCCAAGCTGCTGCTGCTGTTTTCTGCTCAGTGCTGTATGCTTTTAGTCCAGATTCAATGTTAGCAGCTCCTAGGGGCTGCTTAACAATAATCTAAGCTTTACTACGGTCAGGTCTTACTCTATAGTAGTGCTTATCCAGGATATTATTTAACCATTTTTGGGGCATAATCATGGCACTCCAAGCACAACATTTACTTTTTGCTAAGCATTTGATTCAAGACTGTAGCGCGAATTAGTTCAATCATATTACACATAGCATGGATCCTCGTATATGAGGTATATGTTTAAGTTTCAGTCCGGGAACTTTCTGACGTATGGCTATATCTGGCAGAGGAAAGGTACTGAAAATATGTCTCATATAATACCAGAACGTTGTTTATACGAACAGTGGAAGCATAAGCAAATGGCAGAATAATATAGAATTAATAAGAATGTTCAGGAAAATGATGTAACCAGGACATGATTCTTCTTAGGGCTTAATTTAAATTATGATTATGCTCTTAAGGAGACTGATAAGGTGACCAGTACACATAGCCGGCCTTAGGCATAGGCCAACTAAGCGGTCGCCTAGGGCGCCGGTCTAGCAGGGGCGCTTTTCCAGTATTTATTTGGTGTAGGTAGACCAGGATGGGGGCACCAGGTAGTGTGGTGGGGGGCACCGTGGAGCCCTTTTGCCTAGGGCACCAGTTGACCTAGGGCCGTTCCTGCCAGTACAATGAGTACCATTAGGAGAAAGAGAGGAAAATAAAAGTTATGCATTTACTGTTGACTAAACAGAACTGTATTTTGAATTTCTGTATCACTTAGGTGATGGTTTTATCCAGTTTATAGGTCTGCCATAACATTTTCTAACAATTCAAGCTGACACAATAAAACTGAGTTGAACTAAACTCATACCATATGCATGTGCATTTCTGTACAAAGTTAGCAAATAACAGCCTTATCTATTTTTAAATGGAACAGTTATCTGAAAATGAAAAATTCACAACCCTACAAGTTTGAGACCTGTAGTACATGTAGAACTAGTTATGTCTTCTGAAGGTGCATAAAATATTGGAATTGAAAATTACTCCACCAGCTGCTGCACCTTACTTCTACAACCTGTACCTGTAGAAGCAAGTAAGCTGCCTATTGGGGATGCAAATAAAACATCTCCAAAGAGTTTCTCTGATACCCCTGTGGTCTCAAACCTGAGCCCTTTAACTATGTGAGAGTGGTCTAACTCTCACATACAAAGAGTTATTTGATGGCAGTAATTTTCACCTTCATTCTCAGGACATAGTATCACTTCACTGAAACCTTGGTTTCAGTTGAATACCATTTCAGGTTCATTTGCTGTTTACAGAGTACTCTCTCTTTAAACATAAGAGATTCATACATTAAGATGTACCAATGTGGAATGGTACAGCTATGAAGAGTCAAGAAGATAACAAGCTTTAACAAGGTTGGTTGTGTTGCTGAAAGTATCAACCAAAGGTACTGAACTAAGGTAGAATTCATGGCTCATACATCAGGTTAGGTATAAGTTCATGCAGGGTACTGAGCATACAGGACTGCCATAATTATTGGTTGGAGAACAAAGGGAAAACAAGAATAAATTACTTATGTTTTAAATGCTTATACCAGTGAAACTGAAATATTAACGCTTGGACATGGATACTTGCACAAATTGAAGTAAGATGCTTACAATGAATTCTTTCTTCCTGATCTCAGAAAAGGAACTGATAATTAAATTCTTCTTATTTCGGCTTTTTCCCTGTTAGGGGTCGTCACAGCGGATCTCCTGTCTGCTCATGATTGGCAGTGGAGTTTTACAGTGTTGCCCAACCTTCCACAGAAGGCACACACATGCACGCACTCATGTCTAGGGCCAATTTAGAGTATCCAATCCACCTACAGCATGTCTTTGGGATGTGGGAGGAAACCAGAGCACCCGGAGGAAACCCACGTGACCACAGGGAGGACATGCAGACTCCGCACAGAAGGCACCCCAGCCAAGGATCGAACCAGAGAACCTCTTGCTGTGAGATGGCAATGCTAACTGCTGTACCACCGTGGCCGCCCTGAGCTGATAATTAAATAAACTTAGGAAAATGGACAACTGAAATATATTATTTGCAACTACCTTCTCACAAAGAAAGCAACTAAGACCAGAGTAGCCTATGAAATGGCACAAATAAAGTGAACAAATAGCTTCAAACAGAAAAAAATGACAAGCCACTGGGCTCAGACAGAAAAGGGGAAGCCAAATGTTAAATAAAAAATGGCAGCGTGTCAGGCCAACACTTCTGCCAGCAATCTTTATTATGCTATATAAGCTGAGATAGAGTATCTAGTCTGATCACATAATCAAATCTGGGAAACAGGAATATATGGTGCCAGAGTGATTTAAATAAGCCAGTGAAGCCTGCCCTTTGGTGAGGTGCTGGAGGTCCAGTCACAATATATTCTGTAAATGCTAATACATTTTCTGCATGTTTTTTATAACTGCCTTAAAGCTGCACACCTTACTATGTGTGAAACATGATGAATACTGCAATTAATTCAACACAGATTCCTGTTTACTTTCTTTGCACTCCCACATTAACATGTTATGGTACTGCTTGCACTTTTTGTATTATTAAACTGCAGGTGCTGTCAACCCCATTAATATGAAAGTTATAACAGACTCTGCTTACAAACTACACAATACAAAACTAACATTTTGGTTAATGACTACAGAGTACCATTAAAAACTTGGAGTCTCTATCTTTTATCATGTTAATACAATTTTTTCTTGACAATTACTACGACCTCGTACCTGAACAGAAACAGTATAACCGATTTTATTCCATCCACGTTTTTTACCCTCATTCATCCAACTCTGACCTGTAGGAGTCTGAGCTTATTCGAGCAAATAAAAGGGATACGATAGGAACCAAGTACACCTGATGACATTTTAGCAGCAGAAGACAACCTGTCAGCATGTTTTTGTGATGTGACAGGAAACCATAGACATTGGGAGAACCCCATGAAAGCAAGGAAAGAACATGAAAACACCACAAAGTACTCTGAAATTCGAACAGAATGGAGGGTTAAAGTTTTGTGAGATGGCAGTAATGGGTCACCATTTCACCTAACTCCATACAAAATGACAAGTTTTGAGAGTGTTATTTTGCCCAGAATGTCTCCTTCTTTTCTTACTCGGTTCCATTTGGGTTCATAGGTTGGTACTAGACTATTGGCCCGAGGGCCTATACAAGCCTAGCCATAACAATTCCCTGGCTATTTCTTCCCACAATATTTACTTCCCTGGACCCCTGTCTAGCAGGGCAACTGACGTGATCGCTGGGGTAAATTTCCCATCCAGTCGTCAAAGTTCCTTCTGAAGAGGGCCAAGGAGGCACTCTGCATGACATGTTTGGGCAGTCTATTCCAAAGTATCTCTGGGTCAGGAACCTATACCTCCAGCATGTTTTTTTCATTGTGATGACAAGGTTTAGGTCCCTGGAGCATGTGGCTCTGATGGATTGGGATTTCTTTAAGTGTAGCATGTCCAACAGCTCTGGATTTGACATGGCCTTGTATGTTAAGCAGAGATCACCTCTGAGTAGACGATATGTAACAGAATATAGTTGGAGTTTTTTTAGTCGGTCAGCATAGGTCATCTGCTTTAGGCCTGTGATTCTTTTAATGAGGTGTTTCTGTGGCCTTTCCAGTTGTTGCAGATGTCATGTGAGGTACATACCAAATGGGGTGTTGTACTTATGATGGGTCTAATGAGGGATGAGTACAGTAGGACAATGACCTCATTTTTTCTGGATGAAAAGCCCTTAGAGATGAGGTGTGCCACATAGAAGGATTTCCTGACTGTTGTGGTGATGTGGTTATCGAAGGTGAGACTACTGTCCACCTGTGTTCCTAAGTCTCTTATCACACTTTCAGTGTTTAGTGTACTGCCACCTATGTGGCAATTCATGGGTACATGTTTTTTCTCAAAGGGGATAACTATACACTTCTTGGCATTGAGCTTGAGCCCATGGCTCTGGCACCAAGCATCTTTTTCTGTGAGGCCCTTTTGCAGAATATCCACATAATTTGGGGATTCAATATGGCTCCCAGTTTGCAGTCATCTGCGAACTTTGTTAGCCAGAGTCCCTTAATGCTGGCCTGTACTCCAGACAAGTAGATGCCAAACAAGAGAGGCCCAAGGACTGAACCCTGAGGTACTCTACTTGTCTGGAGCTGGATATGGAGTCGGCTACTTTTACAGTATGGGTTCTGTCAGTAAGCCAGTTGACAACCCATCGAGTGACGTAGGGATTTATGCCCAGCTTAGTAAGTTTATCTAGGATTCCAGAGTGAGGGATGGTGTCAAAGGCCTTGACAAGGTCCAGACAGGCTGTGTGGACCACCTTACCCTCGTCCACGGCTCTGGGGACTGATTCAAAGAAGTCAATCAGGTTCAGGAGACACGATCAACCCTTCACAAAACCAAACTGGGTGGGGTCCAGTGTTTGAAGGTTCCCAATGCCTTTGTTTATAAGTTCTATGATAATACATTCCATGGCCTTGCCGATCAGGCTCGTCAGACTGATGGGACGGTAGTTCCCAGGAGGATCCAAGATGCAGCTGTGCGCCACTCACTGGGCACAAAGCCTGAGGTGAGGATATGATTACACATGACACTTAGGTGAGGTGCCAGTTCATTTTGTAGTTCATGTAGTACACAGCCTGGGATGTCTTCTGTTCCCATGGATGCTGTATTCTTAGCTTTGGAGAGTGCATTTTTTACCTGTGTGGCCGTGATTACTGGAATTTGGCAATCTTTTGGTACTGAGATGGGCCCTTTAGGGGGTGAGAGGGGGATGAAGTTGGCACTGAATCGATCTGCCAGGATATTGGCAATGTCCTTGGGATCAGTATATTTGCATCACAAAAGGCATGTTAAGTCAAACTTCACTTTTAGATACAGTATGCAAGTAAAAGCTCTGGGACTCCACCTTAAATTCACAAGTTTACAGCTTAGAATACATAAAGCCCCACATCATCAAAAACAGCAAGAAAGAAAACAAGATACAAACAAATCTCAAAAAAAAATTTGCAGGGATCTCCCACTGACCATTTGTAAGATTTTCCCCCTCATTACCTGTTGTAAACTAATGTCTGTCAACTTTCTGCAGGCAGTCAGGTCAAGCTCTTGTAAGTGCCGCAATGCTCGGAGAGTTGGCCCATGTTTTTCTCCATTGATCAACAAGTCTTCTAATTTAGTGATCATCACTGGCCTATCATCAAAGTACGTGGGAGGTGTGAAGAAGCCCATATTCCCAAAGTTCCTGCTGAATTTAGGTCCTAGGTCATCCTGTCAAATTATATGAGTAATTATGAAAAAAAAACAGAAAATTATTACTCTGCAACACTAGAATACTACTTGATTTTTAAGGCACTAAAAACAATGAAACAACTTCTGCTTATACTACAAAGGAGATTCAAAAATCCTAGATAATATAAAACTCAAAAATGAAGGCAAACATACGCGATTACCTTAACAACTATGCAAATACACGAGCAACATGTCTTGATCGGATTTATGTTGTTAGAAGCATAAGGTTGTATGACATGCTGAAATATGCATGCAAACCTAGCCATGCACAAAAAGTAACCAGTACATGAATACTCACCAGTTATCATACTGATTGAGCTTCAACAGCTCCATTCTGCAGTGGATTAACATTTGGAAAAATGTTTCCCATACCCTGTCAAAAAGCTCTTCACATATCAAAAGCCTTCACATTCACAAGTCATGTCGCCTTCAGCTGATGCTGTTATCTCTGTACCTGGTTAAAACATTGTCCCCACTTAAATGATAATTTGAGGTATGTTTCATCTACAAGGGTGCAGAATTATGAAATAGAAAGTTTACTTAGACAAGAGACTCAATATAGGACCATTATGAGCCCAAGAAACGAAGGAAAGAGAGCAGGTGGTAGAAAAAAAGTACTTAACACAGATGGATAAATGCACACTCGCTTTCAGGGGATCCCCACGGCGAGTGTGATAGTTAGGTAATGAAAAAGCCCACATGGTCTTCTGCTGGCAAATAAATTAATAGAAAATGCAATTTTTAAACCAGATAGTGTTTGTTTATCCATAGATGAGCCTTCCCTCCCTGAAGCAAAGGAGACACAACTAGTGATGCACTGTAAAGCTATGCAAAATACATTCACTCCAAGGGTTCCAACTGTATCTCTGTGCTCCTCTTGGACAGGGGCAATAGGTGCTGATTTCAGTGTCTGCTAGAACCAGACACTCTTGGAAAAATTAGATGAACTTGGCTAAGTTTGCAAGGGCCCCGGGGCAGGTAGCCTAGTAACCTCCTATGATCCTCTCTATTCTGGAGCTTATGTGAAAACAAATAATTAAATGGTTAAAGGGAACCCTGCAGACTACTTTTTGGGAGACAGTATAGAGCAGTCCTGAACTGAACTTGAATCTCTGAAAAAATCAAGTACATTCATTACAAGTAAGTGTCTTTAGCTCCACAGTTCATTAGGTTGAGGTAGGATTACCACCTGTCCCACTTTGCGAGGGACAGTCCCTCTTTGGGTGGTTGTGTCCTGACCAAATATATTAAACGTGGCAAATGTCCTGAGATTGTCGGATATAATTATGTCCCATATGTAATATAATAGTTGCATACAATAGTTCTTTCTGTATCTAAAATACCTACATGTTACAAGAAACAGAATAAGCAACTAAACTGCTACAAGAATAAGCTTATATTTAGGCAAGAAAGGAAAGTTCTATCTCTTGTACTGACTGTGGGTTTGTGTTGGCCTGTAAAATTTGATGCGTGTCCCGAAAATGTCCCACTATGGCCATATGAAATGGTGGCAACCCTAGGTTGAGGTGATGGCTATGTGAGTGTCATCCAGGATATAAACTAAAGTTCCTTCAAACCAGATGATTATAACACAGTACTATAAAAACCTTGTGCACAAAATACCACGACTAGGAAATACATGTAACAGAGTGCAGAGTTTAAAACAGGGACAGTGGGATAATAAGAATTGTAAACCATTACATACAAAGGGTCAGATTAAAGCAACAGAATAAAAGAAAGCTAGCTGGCAGTGTGGTCATACTAGGGGTTGAAATAATTGCATAGTCCACTCATTTGTACACAGACACCTTATCATGAGAAGGAAGTGAAGTACAATAGCAGTGTATATCGTCTAAATGGCAGAAAAAGGGGAGTTAACATGATCAATGCTAATTACAGGACTATGGCTATAGCTACCACTGCAGCAGGAATTAATTTTGATGACCTCACAAAACTATTACTAGAACCGCTTCAAGAAAAATTAGTGTGTAGATCTGTTGTTATCAAATGGGCAGGGACAGAGGACTTCAGAGCTGAATGTGGTCAACTATTTGGTAAAAAGTTACTGCCAAACAGTGTAGTTCACCATCACCTAAACTAAACAGTTAAGTTGATCAGAAATGAAGGTTCTTTACGTAAGGAAGCAAACTCTGACAAAATGGGACAATGGTGCAGAAAAACTAAAACATATGGATAAAAAGATAATGTAACTTGGTACCTCAAACCTGCATCACAAAAACACCATTCCACTGCAAAATACAAACCAGAAAACTAAAACAGAAAAAAACTGCAGTTCCTTAATGATCTCAAATGCAGTATCGAAAAAAGAAGGCAGATGAATTTATGATTGAAATAAATATCCTTCAACTAAAAAGAGGCAAAACAACAGGACAAAATCTAATTTAAAAAATATTGGCAGGGGCATGATAAAGAAGCATTGTTTTACAGTAAAGTTAGTAAACATGGTGATGTGGGATTTAAGCAAGCAAGAATGCCTGACAGGGTGTGTGGTAATGTGTAACAAACTCCTACCCAGGGGTGTTACGAGGCCGGACTCAGTGCTGCTTTGCAAACGTAAAATATAAGCAACCATTGTTTTTTTTCTGCCTGAGCTCCACAGCAGCTTGATATGCTGCCATGTATCAGTGGACTCTTTTTTTCAGCGGGCAATACTTGTACATTAACAGCCTGCTGGAGAATGTTCGTTCTCCAATTAGGGTGCTGATGTACAATTCGCCCATTCTCTAAGATGATTTACTACACCAGATAGTGTATGGTTCTCAGTTGTTGTCAATCTGAATGCCAAATTTTAATTGTGCAGGTAATGAAATCTCTCCATTTTTGTGTTATAATGAAATTAATGATCTCAATCCCTTAAGACTGAAAAAAGAAATGCCAAGTACATGATCTTTGCTTTGTATAATTCAGGCTAAGAGGGTGGAGATGACACTAAAAGCCAACAGAAAATTTTATAATATTTCAACAGAATAAGTCTGATTTTGTAACCTCATTGCAGAGAATCTATATGGAACTTAATCCAGACCAGTCACAGCTATTACACATCTCCTATCATCTTTGAATTATGTGAGCAGTACTCTATAAGTAGTCCCTGTGAAGACTGGTAGAGATGGATAAAGGCCACCAGCCTAGTCAGACAATTCTATCAATTGTAAATATGAATGTTGAACTACAAGCTTGTTTTTTTAAATGAAAGATATGCTGTGAAATGTTAAACTTAAAACAGTGTGGCAATATTGCCCTCTGCTGTAAAGAAAGCTAAGTCAAGCATTTCTTGTTGGTCCTTTGAAATTAAAATTATTTCATGACTGCCTTTGATATTTACAATTCGGCTCCGGTCGGGCTAGATGAAGGCTTCCTGCCTATTGTTTTATGGCTAAAGTTAATGACCAGAATTTGCATGTGGAATGTCCTTTATTGCTCTAAGTGTAAAATAATGTAAATGCAGTTTCTGTCAGCCTGGGAACACCAGGAAAGTGTGAAATTATGTAATGTTTTAGCAGAACTGCAGTTTCAATTTAAACAGTGAGAACCAGAGATTATTAAGCATTTTTTGTCTAGATCATCCAACTTACAGAACTCTGCCTCTTGCTCACATGTAAGTATCTTAGACTTGTGTTTTCATACGTCAGACTAGTACCACTGAATTATTTTAAGTATTTCTGTGTGATCTCTGAACTCGTGACTAGCACTGACTGTGTAGTAGAAAGTATTGCATTGTGGTTTTAATTATTTATTATTAAATATTTTAAAACCTTTTAACTGACACTGGTTTGTGTAGAGACAATTTAAGCTCTTAAGAGTATTTGCATGCCTTTGGTAAAACTGTACAAAGCCACCCTAATAGCTTTAGCCCTGAGCTATACTACCAATTGGATAATAATATTGCACTGTAATAATTGGGCACCCTTTTAAGGGCCTTTGAGTAGCTGATAAATATTAGCTGGGCGGTGGCAAGTGATACTACCATATAGTCTGGGTAAAAGGGGCACAGCTGCTGGAGAACCTGTGCCAGCCTTCCTCAGGAGTGTCTGTGTGGTTGTATAAACGTATCTCAAAGTGTGTGTGTCAGCTACTTGGGTAGGGACAGGAAGCATTGGTTGGACAGAGAGGGTGCTGGAGATTTTAGCTTGCCCAGCTAGGCTGAGATCTGGACCCTATAGCTGTGTTAGTGGGGAGTCTTATTGGAGACCTGGGGAGCAAGGGAGTGACCATCCCCAGACTGACTGTGATCTCTGTGTGTTCTTAAGGGAAATTGTACTTTACTGTGTGTATTTGTTATCCTTTCCTATCATATGAGACGCCCTCTCTGGTGTTAGTGGTGAGGATTGAGGCTCCTTAATTGCTGGCCAGCGCACGGGTGTCACAGTCCCATTCAAAAGTTTTTTTTTTGGAAATGCAGCTATAAGCAGCTGTCCCAACAGAAGATGTCAACATGGCTTCCCCAGGGCTGGTGACATATTACATGGATACAGTGTTACTTAATGACTGTTTGCCACTTCCTGACTGCAAGGTGTCAACTGAAATTAATATACCTAAATCGTAACTTTTAGATTATATTTATTTACATCTTGGTATAATAAATGCAACTTATTTTGATAGAAGAAGCACTAACTGATGCAAACTATACACAGGCACTAAACAACATTATGGCTCAGATGACTAAGTAAAACCCATATTAATAAAGGCACAGAAAACACCTTATGGTGTTCCTTGGGTAACACTCAGTAAACAAATGTATCACGACTAAAGACATCTCACACATTCTAACTGCTCCAGAGACATTAAATACCCCAAAGGCAAAATAAACTGCATAACAACCCAAAAAGTAGACCAACAGTTTCAGAATACTGACAAAAATTAGAAGGCATTGAATTATGTTCTAGGTGGAAAAATATAAGCACGTGGGGAGTTACTGAATTATGGCCTTTATCCTGATTTCATATATGAGTTTCACAAATATTTCAGAATCTCCAAAGAGAAAGTCGTGTCACTTAAGCAACTTATATGCCACTACCATCACAATACTGCATGATTCTTTTACTCACCCATCAAGTAGATCTCACATCCCCAATTTTCTAAAAGAACTTGAAGAGTAATATCTCGTTTGCCTAACTGGGTGTACTGCATTACAAAGAAAACACCGAAAGTGATCTGCAATATTATTGACCGCATAAGGTTGAAACACGGAACTCGACACAACAGTACATAGGTACTGAGAAACAGCCTGGGTACATCCAAAATCTTATTTATTAAAACACATAAAAACATTGTTTTTTCAAGGTTAAAGACCACCCCTGCTAAACAAATATACTAATTCCAGGACTGCAAAAGCATGGGGAGTAAAGGCATTTTTCCCAACACTGGAATTGTGCAATGTTGTACACCTGTTGATCTCACACACACATACATATATATATATATATATATATATATATATATATATATATATATATATATACACACACACACACACACATGCACACACACACACACATGCACACACACACACACACACACACACACACACACACACACACACACACACACACACACACACACACACACACACACACATATGATAAAAACTGCAAGAAAAACTCAGCCAAGGTGCAGTTTTCATTGTGTAATACCTTAAACCTCCTGTAATGGAGGCCCATGGGATATAGACAAATGACGCATTAAGAACTACAAGTGTTTCAGCTACGTGTCTTCTGAATGTCCAACTTCATTATTTTCTAAGTCTTTATGGTTACATTCAGGCCAATAAAGCCAAACCCCACTAGCTGTGGACATGCATATTTTGGACTTTTTACTAATCTCATCAGCACAGAATAAGTGAATAGTTTAGCTACAGTAGATATAAAAAGTTTACACACCCCTGTTAAAATGGCAGGTTTTTGTGATATAAAACAATGAGAAAAAAAACTAATTTCAAAACTTTTTCCACCTTTAATGTGACCTATAACCTGTACAATTCAATTGAAAAACAAACAAATCTGTTAGGGGGAAAAATATAAAAAATAAAAAACGTACAATAAGCTGGTTGCATACGTGTGCACACCCTTAAACTAATACTTTGTTGAAGAACCTTTTGATTTAATTACAACATTCAGTCTTCTTGGGTACACACCTGCCATCAATTAAAGAAACTCTGATTAACCCCAAATAAAGTTCAGCTATCCTAGTTGGAAGTTCTGAAACTTTAAACCGTTTAAATGGAGATTGATGTAGAGCACAGAAGGGTATAGTTACTGTTTTCCTTACTGTAGTGTGATCTCCGACTTGGTATATTTAATTATCAGGGGGTGTGGGGGTGCAGGGAGGGCTTGCCCCCTTGTAAAAATGTAAAAAATATATATTTTTTTGTTTTTATGTTTTTTTTTTTTTACCTACATTTTGAAGTTTCAAAACATTGATCTTATGGTTGCAACCATAAGAAATTCAAAGTTTTGAAACTTCAAAATTTAGAAGTAGACCCATGTATATATAAATATATATAGGAAGAAAAGGGATCAGACAGGGTCCAGAAAAGATCTGGCCAATCCCTACAGGCACAAAGACAATTTGGAAGGAGGAAGGAAGGGGGGGAGTTGAACCAGACGAAAAGAATACAACACAGATCTGTTGTTATGGTAAGTGCATAACTTTAGTATCTGATGTTGTCTTTTTTGTCTGATTCAACATGTGGGACAGATTCCCAAGCTACCAGATGGGTACCTGGGTGGACCTGAGTATGGATATTTCTGAGTATGGCAGAGATCTGCACATCCTGGACTACACATCTAATTCATAGTGAGACACACTGGTATCAGTTGAGGATCAAACTGCTGTTGCACATATGTCACTTATAGGCATTTGTTTAGCAAAGGCTGTTGAGGTTGCCATTGTTCTTGTTGAATGCACTTTTGGCTTTGATTGTAGAGGCATGCCTAGTGAATCACAGACAAGGGAAATGTAATTTGCTAACCAGTTTGAGAGTGTTATTTTAGAAACTGATTGCCTCAACTTTTTCTTGAGGAAGAATAAAATAAATAATTTTCTGAAGGTCTTGCTACAGTGGAGGTAGAATCTGAGTTGTCTGTGCACATCTAATGTATGTAACATATGATGTTATGTGATCCTATCTCGCCTACATTCTGACTGATGGGTTCGGAGCCGATCCTCGGCTCCGACTCGGCACGCTTATGCCAAAGAGCGAAGTCTCTTATTGGCTGAGCTTACTATATCCCAGGATGCACCACTACCAGTCTGGCTGAGCTAAGTAGTGTTTTCTTCACTTACTTTCCTGTCAGGAATTTCCTAAAAATTTAACAAAAAGCTGTTTTAACAGCTATCTCGTGTTTTTGTGTATGAGTGGATATTTTCTGTTTTAATATTTGTGTGGTGATTGCGTTTTTCTGACTAGAGGTCCCCTTTGAGTTGAAGGGCCTTCCCCTGTCAGTCCGTTGTTGTTCAAGTGCGTTTATTTAGGGATTTTGGATCCCTTTAGTTATTTTTGTGACAGCCTTTGGTTCTCAAAAAAAAAAAAAAAAAAAAAAAAAAACGGTTCTCAAAAAAGAAAAGAAAAGAGAATTTTTTCTGTGATATTTAGTGTGTTTGATTTAGCTAGTCACTAAATTGATTGCCATAATGTCACAGGCTCCTAGGCCTTCAGGATTTAAAAAGTGCACTAAGTGCAGTTTCAAGATGTCAATAACAGATGACCATTCTCTCTGTGTGTACTGTTTGGGCGCCAAACATTTGCAGGAGTCCTGTAGCGTGTGCCACGCGTTTTCCTCGAGAGTCCTCCAAGAGAGGAAAAATAAACTTATTTTAAAAGGCCTTATTAAACCCTCATTTGAAGAGGCTTTAGCTTCCTCTCCTTCTCCTGCAAAGAAGAAAGGCGTCGGCTCCGGCCAGCCCGTCGGAACCGACCGCCAAAAGACATAGGCAGGCTTCCCCTTCGGCTCCATGGACTTCGGAGCCGGGCGAACGGTCTGCCTCGATGCCTCCAGCCTCGACTCCTCTGGGTTCGAGCCGACGGCTGGGGCCTCGAGGCGGGTCATCTTCATCGGCTCCACTGATCTTGGAGCCGATGAAGGTTGTCCGCCAGACACTTCCTCCTCGGCGCGAAGCCCTCTTCGCACCGATGGAAATTGGTTTGGACACTCCGTCGGCGCCGATAATTATCGAGTCAATTCGGAGCCGGTCCCCTAGTCCCTTGGAGCCGTTGGAGAGGCCTACTTGGACCCGTTCGGTCTCTTCCAGGTCATCAAGGATGTCAGATTCGGACATAGACAGGGTACTCCAAAGACTTTTCCAGTCCCCAGTCTTTCAGAAATTTGTTTCGCTCCGACCCAATTGGCTTCGAGCCGATAGCCCATTCCATTGCCATTCCTCCTCCGACCGCCCGGCTCCCCGGAGCAGGTGCTGATGGAGCCAGTAGAGATCCTAGGGTCGGCTCCGACCCTTACTCCAACCCCGGCCTTCGGGTCCGAGTTTAGCACACGGACTTCTTCGGCCGGGCCCGGGGGTGACGTTTCGGGACCAATGCTGTCGGTTCCAAGCCTCCCTCTCGGTGCTTCGGCCGCGGGACTTCCGTCTGCTATCATGGCTCCGGAGACTGGACCCTCCCAGGATTCTGGGGGTCTGGCCTTCAGAGCTATGAGGAGTGCCTTGGCCAAATCTTCTTCGGCCATCTCTACGGCTTTACCAGCACCTTCCCTGGGCATGGAGACTGGGTCTTTGGTAGTTCCCCTGTCTCTAGGCAGCGGAGCCCCGGGGCCTGAGGTTACCCCCACTGGGGGTTCCCCTCCTCCTGAGGGTCTTTTGGAGTTGTCTTCGGAGGAGCCCCCAAGGAAGAGATTGTGCAAGAGGAAGCACATGGACTCCCCCGATGAGTCTCTTACATCGGACACTGATCTTGATGATGCGGAGGGGTCCCCAAAGTCGTCCTCGGATGATGTCTCATTTGCAGACATTCTAGAGATCCTCAAGCAACGAGGCGGCTGGAATTCCAAACCCCCCTCCGCTGATGAGTCGGTGTTCCTCAAGGCCTTCGGGGCTCAGCCCTCCGCCTCCTGGGTGTCTCCGCCCTTCGACGAGCTCCTGGATTTGGTTTGTCGGAGGGCGTGGGAACATCCAGATACTGTGGAACCAGTGCCTTCTCGCCCTAACAAAATTTTGTCTGCCCCACCCGAGAAGGAGTTCTTAACGAAAGGTGCGGCTGTAGATGCCATGGTGGTGGCATCTGCTACCCAGCAGGACGTGGCAGAGGCTTCAACGTCCGTTCATCCTCCTAATAAGGAGTCTAGGAGCATGGACCGGTACGGGAAGTGCACCCTGACTTCAGCGGCCTTTACTCTGAGGTCCCTGAATTATTTGGCACATTTCACCAGACTACAGAGGGATCTGGTCAAGGAGCTCTCAGACTCCCTCTCAGGTAACCTACCTGAGCAGCTAGCCCAGTCGGTTAGCTCTCAGTTGGCTATCCTTACCTCGATTTCTAACTCGTCCATGAGGCTCATTTCATATGCGGCCGAAGGGGGCAGAGCGCAGGCACAGGCGTGGCTCTACGAGACAAGCCTGGCTCCGTTGTGTCATTTCGGAGGCCTTCAAGTCTTCCTTTGCCGACGCTCCCTTTGATGGGTCCTCTTTGTTTGGACCCAAGGTAAAAGACACTCTTACCCGCTGTGAGCAGGAGGGAAAGACTTTATCTGCCAGGAGCACGATTTTCCACTCCCTTTCGGCCTTATCCCAAGGCTAAAAGAGGAGGGAAGATGTGGTTCCACAAATCACAGAAATTCTTTCCTCAACAGCAGGAAGATTCCCTTCCAGAGGCAGAGGACGGGGAAATTTTTCTGGGAGACGCCGTCCCAGAGGCGGCAGAGGCCCCCGCAACACTGGAGACCGCGAGTCCTTTCGTGGCTCTTCAGCCTCCCACACTCCATGAGGGATTGCCCGGCTGTGCTGCTCCGGAGCCAGTCGGGTGCCATTTTGCCAAGCACCTAAAAGCCTGGGAGTCTATTACTCAGGACAGATGGGTGCTTCGGATTATTGCTGGAGGTTACACCATTCCCTTTACACGCTCACCCCCACCGTCCAAAAAAATCCCGGACCCACCACCCAGTCAAAGGGAAATTGCAGCCGTAGAAGCTTCAAAGCTGCAAGAAAAGGAGTCATCCAACCGGTCCCCACAGACCAGATCGGATCCGAAATTACTCAAGGTTCTTTTAGTGCCAAAAAAGACAGGGGACCTGAGACCCATTTTGGATCTCAGCAAACTAAACCAGTCCGTCATGAAGTCCAAATTCTGAATGGTCACTTTACAATCCATTCTCCCATTGTTGGAGAAAGATGTTTGGATGTGCTCCATAGATCTCAAGGACGCCTATTATCACATACCGATACATCAGGCGTCCAGGAGGTATCTGCGCTTCAGCCTGGGAGACAGTCATTTCCAATTTTGTGCACTGCCCTTTGGTCTCACCACAGCCCCCAGGGTGTTCACCAAGTGTTTGGCAGTAGTGACTGCTCACCTGAGGAGTCTCGGATTCCAAGTGTTTCCCTATCTGGACGACTGGCTCCTGACTGCCACCACCAGGCATCTACTACTAGAGAACCTACAAGCCACCATCTCCCTGGGTGTTTCCCTGGGAATTACATTCAACTGGTCAAAGTCTGTCTTGCTGCTTTCTCAGCGCATAAGATTCATAGGAGCAGAGATAGACTCAAAATTAATGCGGATCTTCCTTCCTACCGAAAGGATACAAACATTACAAAATCAGGTCCAGCACCAGTCCCTTCACACTTTGAAATTAACAGCTTGGCTCCTCCACTTCCGACTATAGTCAGAAATCACACCTTGGACCCGGAAGTTATTCACATTTTATCTTCAGCCCACAAACCCACCACTAAGAAGTTGTATCACAGTAAGTGGAAGAGGTTTGCTATCTGGGCTCAACTCAGAGGATTAGACCCTATTACTGCCCCGATACCAGAGGTCTTGAAATTTTTAACATCCTTGTTTAATCAAGGATCTTCAGTCTCTACTATTAAAATCCAACTAGCAGCTATCTCCAAATTTCACGATTCCACAGACCCACCGTTGATGAGCAGCAGATTATGTAAAACTTTCATGAAAGGTGCTGTGCTTTTAAGACCCCAGTTTTTCATCCTGCGCCTCCGTGGGATCTTGATTTGGTACTGTGCCTTAACATCTTCCCCTTTGAACCGGCTGCTACAAGTGAGTTGAAATATCTGTCTTGGAAAACTGCCTTCTTAATTGCAATTACCTCTGCAAGAAGAGTTTCAGAACTTCAAGCCCTATCTATCAAACCACCGCACTTGATTTTTCACAAGGATAGAGTATCACTTAGACCTAATCCATCTTTTGTCCCAAAAGTTTGCTCTAATCTCTGTCTCCAACAATCTTTAGAGCTACCAGTTTTCTTTCCAAAATTTTCAAACAAAGCGGAATACACCTTCCATACATTGGATGTTCACAGGCAATTGCTTCTATCTAGATAGGACTCAGCAAATTCGGAAAACAGATCAATTGTTTGTGTCCTTTTCAGATAATAAACTGGGTAAAACCATCACTAAAGCTACTATTGCCAAATGGATCAGAGATTGCATAACTCAAGCTTATTCCTCTTCAAATAAGCAACTTACAACATCTGTCAAAGCTCACTCTACTAGAGCTATGGCTACCTCTATTGCATTCCATTCCAAGCTCGCTATTTCTGAAATTTGTGCTGCGGCTACTTGGTCCAACCCGCACACTTTCATTTCCCACTATAAATTGGATGTGGCATCTAAAGGACGAGCATCATTTGGTTCCACGGTACTCAGGAGTGTTTTCCAGTGAGACACCCAGGATTTAGGTGCTAGACACCCTGTCCCATCAGTCAGAATGTAGGCGAGATAGGATCACATAACATCTTTTAGTTATGTACTCACCATAACTTCAGATGTTTGGGATCCATCTCGCCTACATTCCTAATACCCACCCTCCTTCCCCCTGCCTTGGAGATCAGAAGAGATTGAACGGTTTGGGTTCTACTGTTTTTTATCTTGTATCATCTGTCAATGTTATATAAGCAGTGCATGCGTGTGTGCATGTATGCGGACAAACTAGATCTGGGGGACTGGTAGTGGTGCATCCTGGGATATAGTAAGCTCAGCCAATAAGAGACTTCGCTCTTTGGCATAAGCGTGCCGAGTCGGAGCCGAGGATCGGCTCCGAACCCATCAGTCAGAATGTAGGCGAGATGGATCCCAAACATCTGAAGTTATGGTGAGTACATAACTAAAAGTTCTCCTTTACTTTATCAGCTTTTCCCTCCTAGCTTCCAAACTTCCACAGGAATACCAACTATTCCTGTGGACTTTCCTGCAGATTGGTTATACATCACCATTTTTATCTCATCTCATCCTATCCTGTTAGTAATTGAGGCTCATCTACCTCTAACCTTGCCATATTTAATTATTCTATAAACATTTTCATTTGTACCTTTTCTTGACTTCCATATTTCTCTGTTTCATACAGACTTTCACAGAATTTCCAAACTATTTCTAGTACCTCTAAAGGATCCCTTGCTATCTTCCTTGTTATAGGCTCCCTAAGCCTTGTGACAGTCCTTTCCATTTTCTGTTGTTGTGCTACAAGCTTTTCTGCTTTAGAATTATCATCAAAAAACAGTTGCTTAACAGAAATATTTCTAAACTCTTGTATATTATCAAGGTAATCCCTTATTTTCTGTTTAGCATTCTGCATTTGCTCCTCTTCTTGTTATGTGAGATTCTCCCTGTTTTGCAATACTTTAATTTGTCAGTCCCTCTAAATAATTTTTGTTACTTCCTAACCATGTATCTCTTTCTTTTATTTCCACATTTTTAAACTCCACTTTAATTTTATCTCACTCCCTAGCTATATTTTCAGAAGAAATTTCTATCTTCTCTAATAGCTCCTTTATAATTTCCACTAACCATTCACTAGATTCCTCTCTTTTCAACAGATATGTGGGAAAGCACCATTTCATTTTTATTTCATTACCATATGTTCATATTGGTGTATAATCTGAAATAGTTATTGGGTGCATATTAAGACTTTCAATTAAATGCACATGTTCCTGTGAAATGTAAATTCTATCTAGCTTGACCCAGTTTTTGTATCTTGGGGACTAATATATAAATTGCACTCCAAACTCCTATTAGTGAATTCACATGTTCCATGCCAAATGTTTTCATAAAGTTCTTCAAAAATCTATCCTCTTTTGTTATATTTTCCCTTCAGGGCTGCCCAGACAACATCTTCACTGCTGCAAATCAAATTCCAGTCCCCACCTATAAGCAATATTCCTTGCTGAAAGCTAATTATTTCTACCAGAATTTTCTTAAGCTCTATAACAGCAGATTTAGGTGGAATATAAATACATGCCAATGTAATCCCTCCCTTGCCAGTAGCCCCTTAGTACTACAGACCTACCATTATTATCTTTTTATCCTCTTCTATCACTATTGGAGCTCCTCTTGCAATTAATATAGGCAATCCTCTCTTCCTTTGTTCCAGGTATTCTGCTGAATAACCATCCAGGAAAACCTTTCACTATCAAATTCACATGTTAAGTTCCTTCCAGGTGTGCCTTCTGTAGCATAGCTATTTGCACTCTACATTTTTAAATATAGTTCACTCCTCCTTCTTTTTGTACTTATCTGTGAGACCACTGACATTTAAAGACATTACAGCAAGCATTATTGTGTTAAAAAGGTATTATCCCCACCTTTTATGTGTAACAGCATTTTTAACTGTCTAGTTCCAGCTTTTGTGTTACACACTGTTCGGCAGGTTGGTCTTTTATACACTTGTTTCTTGTCATATCCATTTGAGCCTATGCCATATCTTACAAAACTTTTTGTTTTATTGAAAGCCTTCAAATAAAAAAACACACCTCCAATACTCTTTAAAATCTATTAACTTAATATTAACAGACAAAACTATGCACATCTTCAAGTTTTACCCTTTCAATTAACAACTACTGCTGTGGAATACCAGTCCAGTTGCTTTGCTTTCATAATATTAATACAATCTACTCATTCAAACTTCTGTGCTACAGCAGCAAATCACTGGTTTTCTCTATGTGCTCTGTCCTCTAATTCTATATATTTTTTGAAATGTCTCTTCTTGAGCAGTCTCATATTCAGCTAGCCTTTTCTTCATTTTGGACTCCGATTTTTGCAGTTTTATCACCTCATCCAAATATCTGTTTATACCTTCTTCCATTTTCTTCCAGCCTATTGTTATCCCAGTTGCTATACTCAATTAGTGTTTTGTTTATTTCAGTCAGACCTGTGTGCAACAGTCTTTTATTTTCCTCCAGGTTACTGGAAGTTATGCCTGGAGCTTGCACTGCTTTTTGCTGAATAGCTGCAGTACTTTTCTCAGTCAGTGTTTTTTTCTCACTTTTCATATCTGATTTTCTTTCAGGTCTTCTGGATTTCATTTTTTCTGGCATCTAGGCAGTGCACTTACTAGCCAGTTACTGAAATTTACCCAAAAATACAAGTTCACTGGCTTTCTCTTCTGAGTTTTTGTTATCACACTGGGAAAGCTGAAGTTAAGCTGTTGATCAATGTGCTACCATCTTGGAAGTCTGCTGAGAGACTTATCGTGAGACAGTAGCATATTTCTGCTCAGTTTGTCCAGTAAGATGTTGGACATCCCAGCTATATGTGTTGCTGCTAGAAAGCAGTTTGAAGACATTGCCCACTGCCAGATTCTCATGGCTTCTCAGCAAAGAAAGTATGACTGGGTTCAACCTTGTTTGCTGGTGCAACAAACTACTGACATATTGTCTGAATTATGGCAATTACATCCTTGGGTAGATGGACCTGAACTGCCTGTAGCATAAGGGGGACCGGTCTTAACTCCAAGACGTTGATGTGAGGACCACATTCCTTGGACTGTTCCCACTTCGAAATGAACACCCCCCCCCACACACACACACACACAAGAAGGGATGTGTTCTGTGCATCAAGGTCAGATCTAGCCAGATCTGACATCTCACACATTGAATCAGATGAAAAAAAAGACAACATTGGTTCAAATGTTACACAGCAGCTTTGCTAGGTTATATTGAAACCATGCATTAACAACTGAAAACAAAAGTGTTTACCTCAGAGTATAAAGACTCAGTCTCTCAGTTCAAAGTCTAACATGCGTTAAGAAACTAGGCCTCAACTATACTGCTTACTCCTGAACTCTGTAGTCCTACTGTCACCTGTGATTACAAGAAAATGATAAGTTACTGGTTACTTTTAAGAGTCAGGAAAACACAAGACCTTGCCTTTTCAATACGAAGAATTCACCTTTCATGTGGCCAGCTTGTTTATACTTCAAATAATGGAAGTCCCAAATTTTCACCTCCTTCTGCCCTGAGTCTGGTGTAACCCTCAAAACTGCATCATTTTGCTTATACAGCTGGGTATGAGATATGAAACTGCGCACAAACCTAATTTGTTTATTTAGTACAATTTAAAAAATAGGAAGGTTAAACTTAGTCTTTGACACATCTATTGAGACAGACTACTGCAAAAATTAAAGTGGGATTGGAAATGAAGAATACATTGGGTCAGCTTCAGATTTCTTGCATTTTCAGCCCTATCTGGGGTGCCAGTTAACTGTTACAGGAATGAATCCAATGTATCCTGTGATACAGATGAATGGGCAACAACAAAGGTTGTCTTATTGGTTAGTACATACGATCCCTGGCTTAGAAAAGACTAGTTAATTACCTGAAAAATAAACAATACCCAAGAGGTTATTTAGCCAAACCACAGATTAATACTTATTGACAGAAATTAATTAGCTATACATAAAACTTGCTATAAATGAGAACATGGCAGTTTGTCAAATTAGACTGAGAAAAAACATTGTCTATCTAATAACTTAGCAAACTCATACATGCATACATTTAATTTAAGATGAGCTGTTCACAATTTAAACAAAATAAATGTAGTATCAACAATAAGTAGCTGACTTTTAGAGTTACCCATATCAAATAAAACACACTTCAGTGCATGATCAAGCCATCAAACATTACATCTGCCCCCAGACATGCAGGCAGTTTTGGACCTGCATCAGCAGATGTGCAGTAGTGTGGTCAAATGACAGTCTGTGGCCACACAGTCTTTAATGGAGCCGGTAGGTGTTTTACGTGCCTTTCGTGCACCCACAGCCCCCACCATAAAAATCGGCTCTCAGTGTCTGGTGTCCCTGTCCTTATGTAACTAGGTAGCATTTTCATGAAGGTCATGTAAAACACTACCAGCTCCGTTAAGGACTGCGTGGCCACAAAATGTGTCTGGATCACACTCCTGTACATCTGCTGATTCAAGCCCAATATTGCCTACATGTCAGGTGGTAACTGTGATGTTTGATGATCTTGGGTACGCCTGCGATGCTGGTCTCCAAAGGTGGAGTACAGCAGAAACACTTCCGAGAGGCTCAGCAGTAAGGTATTCTTCTTGTACATGAGATACTGTGTGCTCGGCCAGCAGATCTACAGTGACCAACTACCATCAACGAGCACACACAGTGCTGAAGGTTGCATTCTATCCATATAGAGTGAAACAGACAGCAATGTCTCTGTGTTCTCTGAGTATCTAAATATCATCACCGCACTCTGCAGAAATGTGCACACTGGCACCTTGTCCAACTTTAGACATTTCCTACATGCTGCTGTTCACAGCTTCTCCCTCTGAAACCATAACATAGCAAACACAAAAGTGAACACTGGGCAATGTGTTGCAAGGGTGCCATGCAGGACATGGTTCTATACACATCCAGTTCCTTATCAGGGGACCTTACCTTCAGTGGTGAGAGCAACTAGTTGCCCCCCTAATGTGGCAATGAAAAGAAATGTGCAATGAACTTACTTTGTTAGGGTACTGTCACTGCTGAAACAGGTGTGTATACAAGTCATTGCTACACGTTAAGAATTTTGTCTATCAGACACTGAGACACAGGTAGATTAGGTCATGCCATCACTGACATCTACATCCTCACCAGAGATAAATGCTGTTTCAAACCCTCAACCCAGTGATGCAAGGGACGTTTCTATGTCTGTCAGTCTTGTTGCCCCTCACAGCTCACTCCCTCTGGTCGACCTCTTTCGTGAAACTGCCTGTGTCTTCTGCTTTGCAAACTGGAGCATGTCAGTTAAGCACTGGCAAGCCTGACTCACTCTGAGGTTGAACACACCCCCTACATTTATGCAAAACAGATCACCACAACAGATCTTGTAATGTTGGTCTGAACCTCCTTTACATATCATTCAAAGGCTATGCACCTTGGCTGCCTGTACTGCAACATTGTTTTCAGAATGTACATACTAGTACTGAGAATGCACCTGTTCCACACGAACAAGTATTCATAGCATGCACGCCTTACATGTACCATGTAATATTTTCCCAGTGGATAGTCTGTAAAACAGTCTACTAATATGGCATGTGTATCCCACCCCCAAAAAACAAACAAACAAAAAAATGCATACTGATAGCATGCAGGCCTTATTTGTTGTACTATGGTACCATATAATACTTTTTGCGGGAGGGCAGCCCATAAAAATAGTCTGCTGACATTGCATGATGAAGCCTTTGCTCCAATCCAAACAACATATTAACTGCTGCTACAATCACTAAACTATATAAACACAATAAAGCTTTAAGGTACACATACCCCTGGAAAATATCCCTGCTAGTGTATCATTGACCCTGCTGCCTAATCAGTTGTTTGAATAGAAAATACACACCTTAACAGCAATACATGTATATGTAAATTTCACAATGGTAGTCACAGTACAGCATGAATCAGGAATACCAGCAGCCAAACTGGTGACACCAAGCTAAACTCCAAAAAATGTAAACCCTTTTTTGCAGACTACATAAGGCCTACTGTCATGATTGACTATGAATCGCTTCATTCCACTTCTGTGCAGCACAGCCATAAGGAACAGCTTGTCCACAAAAACCGTACCATATTCTTAAATTGTCATGGTGGGTGCCAGAAATACAAAACTGACCAGCGAATGTCCTTGTGGCAAGAGATTTATGGTCATACACACGCAAGCTGCTGTTTTGCTATAAAGCTTACTATTTGGTATCCCATGAGGAAGAGAAATCTGGCACCTCTTACAGACAGCTCCTGTTGGTGTATGAAGGAGATAAAAGATAATTCTTCACCTCCTTCACTCCCACATAATGCAGCAGCTATGGGATCTGTGTGATGGATCCTTCAAAAAACTTGAATGCATGACATGATCAGGGCTTTATGCTGAACAATGCTACAGGTATTCAGCAGTATAGTAAGCAATGCGGGTCCCACTATGATGACCCAAGGCTATGCTGTCATGTAAGTCTGCAGGACTGGAAAGCTGAAGTGTGAAGAACATGTCCAGAAATGCACTGTGTGAAATATATATTTTCTTTATCTTCAAGGTAAATGTAGTCCCAAGGAGGTACAAAAACATGTGCAATTTTATATTTCAGCCTGCTGGGGAGATAGATCTCAATAGACTGGTGTGTCATAGGAGTTGGGAAAAGCTGGCTACAAGTGGAGGTATATGTATTATCGCTAGCTGCCTTAGAGTTTAGTATGTTTCAATGGTGTGTTACACCTACAGCTCTTTTTTCATTGAGTCTTTTTTCTGCAGGTCTACCTGATGAGGAAGATAAAGATTAGCACATCCAGACACCTTCACTCTAAGTACTCTCTGTTGTGGCTCATGGTATAGAAATGTGGTAGGCTCACCGAAAAGGGGTGAAGACCTCTCTCAGGTGGACAGATGTACTCTTGAGTCTGCTGACTGTAGCTGCAGCAGATTGGTGAGACTGTAGTGGAGGATATAGTCAGGCATCAAGTTGGTCAACACCCAGGCCAGATAACGTCCCTCCTGCAGCAAACTGCCAATTTGCTGGAGTGATAGGAAGATCCAGCATCATACCTGGCAACAGCTTTGTGTATGTAGCCCACCAGGTCACTCTGACACCCCCTGTCACTAGCACCCTACTATCTACCCTTAAAGGGGTGACCCCCTTGCTAGTATAGCCTGTCCCCTACTTATGTGTGGACTAACCTTCCCTACCACTGTCTGTCCACCTTCTGTCTGTATGTGTGTGTAGAACCATGCCTATTTGCCTGCACAGTTTTTGCACACCATCTTACACCTCCTTCCATAGCTGCTGTGCCCTTGCATGTCATATCCCTCATCCTTTCTTTCTTCATATAAATAAAAGGAGCTCTTTCACAGCTACCTCTACCACCTACCAGTGTCCTGTTTGTCCCCTTGTTTGTTATCCTCTGTCTGCCCTTCTTCCCTTTCATACTGTCCGATTTACCTTGTTTCCTCCTCACTATAGCATTGACAATAGTGGCTCAGTGATTTCAGCCATCTCTTAGCTGTTCTTTTTGCATTTGCTGCCATGAAGTACCACATGAAAGCATAAACTGATGCTTGTACATGACCCCGAGTTGTATTCTCTTGGCAGTTTAGTAATCAAGCATGCTATCAATGCATGGCTACACTACATATTCTCAATGCTCCTTCTGCCATGTACTGTGCGATTTGTGCACTTAAGCCGTTGGTCCTGATTATCATAGATGAGTAGAACTGAGTGTTCTAAAGCACTAAGGCCTAGATATTTATCAATAATGAGTACTCCCTGTGCCTTGCAATGCCACCTTCATGCACAGTACTTGTGCAGCAGATCTCTACGAGTCTTGGCAGAAGTATGACCAAGTTTTAAACCAGCTTTTAGTTTAGAACAAGGTAAGATGAAACATAACTTGAGATAAATGCAGTTCACTCAAATTATAAGCTACTTGGCTTAATATAAATTAAATGAAATAAAAGTTATGTACTCACCATAATGACATATCCATGTTGTCTGTCTCCATCTGGTTCAACCTGTGGAACTTTGGATCTGACTCGGATCAGACACCAGCCAATTCAAAGGTCTTTAGCATGTTTGGCTCCACCTCCCTTACCCATAACTCCCCATTCCTCCACCAACTCCCCAGAGTGAGTTTGCCTCATGACAGAAATATGAAGACAAAACATAAACAACTAAAAATAGATTTCCCACCACTTGGAATGAGACAAACATGGGGGAAACAAGACTCCAAAAAGTGGAATAAGCAACCTCTAATATGTGGTCATCTCAGTAGGAAAGACTTGCCATGTTAGCAATAAGGCAGGGGGCAGGAAGATAGGGAGGATGAACCACATGGAGACAGTGAACCTGGATCTATCATTACGGTGAGTACATAACTTTCACATCCAATGTTGTCTGGTCCGTTTGGCTTCACCCTCTAGGACAAAGTCCCCAGCCACAAACATTCCTAGGGAGGAACTAAGGAAGGCTATTCTGTAACAGAGTGGAGCCAAAGGAAGTTCTGGATCTAGCTAGAATGTCCAGCTTATAATGTGATACAAAGGTGTGGTGACCCAGTTAAGTTTCAGATGCATAAACATTGTTCATAGCAACTCTAGGAAGGAAAGCTATAGAAGTAGTTATAGTCCTTGTTGAATGACCTTTCAAGAAATGTGCAAACAATAGCTACTTGGATAAAGTCACTTTAGACACAGGAGAGTCCAGCCTGGATTTTGAAAAGGAGAAAAACAACTGACTTGATTTCCTGAAAGGCTTGTTATGATCAAGATAGGATCTCAACTGCCTATGTGCATCCAGACAATGTAAAAGATATGTGCTTTTATTAGAGAAATTGGGGAAAATACAGGAAGATGAATAGAACTGTAAAGATTATTCTCAGAAGCTACCTTAGGCAGAAAGGAAGAATTCATACAAAGAGAAACCCTGTCTTTATGGCACACAAAACAGGGGGGGGGATCAAGTGCTTGCAACTCTGAAAGCCTTTTTGCTGAAAAGCTTGAAATCCAAAGAGGCTGAATGTTCAAATGGAGGACCAGCTAGAACCTGTAGAACAAACAGCAAATCCCAGGGAAGGGCCAGATCCTGTATTGTGCAACCAAGTAGGAAAGTACCTTTGGGAAATGCCTTGAAATCTTGAGAAAAGCCAAAGGCATACTATCCCTCCCAATGTAAAAGTTAGAAATGGCCGCTAACTGTAATTTACTAGTAGAAAAGCTAGAAACTGTACTAAATAACTCCACCTGAAAATCAAAGTGTGTTGCCACCAGAAACCAATGAGAAGATATCACCTATTGCCAAACCCTTACAGCCTCCCAGCAAAGAGGATAAGAATGTGTTCTCCCTGTTTGTTGAGATACTGGATGACAGAAATATTGTCCTTCTGTATCACAATCAAATCTCTGGGAAGAGCGACCTGAAAGGCCTGCAATGCAAGGAGCACTACTCTTATCTCCAGAACACTGATGTAAATGTGAGTCTCTGCAGTAGACCAGGACCCCTGAACTGTCCTCTCTTCAAAATGCCCCCACCCACCCCAGGAGGAAGGCAACCGTAGTGACCATGGCCAAGGAAGAAGGAATTATGAACAGCCTTCTATCGGTTACCAAGGGAGACTACAATCACCAATGAATCTGCTCATGACACACCTTTGTTAGCCATATGTGGCAATCCAAGGGATGAGTAAGGAAGGAGCAATGAACAGTCAGAGTCCATTGTAGAGCCCTTATGTGATATCTAGCTAAAGGAACCACACTTATCAATGTTGCCATATGACCCAGAAGTTTCATAATTGCATGTGCAAGTGGTTTCAGAGCTGCAAGCACTAACAGGGCCTGAGCCCAAAGGCTGAAAACTTTGGCATTCAGGAGTCTAGTGATTTGATGGATTGTGTCTAAATGACATTCTATGAACTTCAGAACTTGTGCAGGTGGAAGGCTCAAATTTGGGTAGTTGACTGTAATACCTGTTACACAGTTGGTGTAAGGAGTCCCTCACTGAGATCAACAATGCCTTTGTGGGGATGGTGAGGAGCCAGTTGTCCAGGTACAGAAAGACCTGAAAACACTGCAGTCAGAGCCAGGCTGCTACTGCCATGCACTTGGTAAACACTTGATGGACTGTGGTGAGACCAAATGGTAGAAACCTGAACTGGTTGGCCCCCAGCTGGAAGCAAAGAAACCTCCGGGAACAGTGGTTTTTCTTGATGTGATAGTAAGCGTCCTTGAGGTCTATCAAGCACATCCAATCATCCTCCCACAGAGGAGATAAGATGGACTGCACAGTGACCATCTGGAACTTGATCTTTTTGACACATTTGTTCAGCTTGCTCAAATCCAAAACTGGTCTGAGGTCCTTTATTTTCTTTGGAACTGAAAAGAACCTAGAATAAACTCCGGATCCTATCTGGTGTAGTGGGACATCCTGAATGACTTGATTTATGAACAGCTTTTGAATCTCTGCCACTACATAAAGTCTCTGATAGGGTGGAACATCTGGGAGATGTTCTGGGTAATAGTTTGGAACATCTAAACAGGGAATGTAATACCCTCTGAATATGACTCTCAACACCCAAGTGTCTGCGATGATGGCCTCCCAAACTTTTGAGTGGAGAGCTAGATGACCCCTGACTACATCCAGAAAAGAGCAGCCAGGCAACCCTTCAAGATCGCTGAAAGGGCCCACCGGAAGAAGCCCCTTAGAAGCCCTGATTCTGCAGACCTCCACAGCCCCACAGATTCTTTCCTGCCCTCATGAGGAACACTCCAGAGGAGCATCCTGGAAAGAGAACTGTGACTTTCTGAAAAACAGACGTTTGCTCCCTTTTTGATTCCTAAAAAAGGTCCACAAAGGTAGAGAAATGCATATTCCAACAGTGGACAGAGTCTTCCTGTCTTGTTCGCTCCTTGTCAGAGTGTCCTTAACCTTGGGCTCAAACAAGGAGGACCCGTCAAAAGAGGCATTGATGAAGGACACATTTTAACAGTCTATAAAGATAAACAATCAATCCAGGCATGGCGCCTCATTGCAATCCCAGAGCCTGTCACTCCAGATGTTCCTTTGGTCACATTTGATACGAGTCTCAATGAAACAATCGCAATGGAAATCAAGGTGGACAACTGAGTCTCCACCTTTTTCTGACTATCCAGAGACTGATGTGTCTTGAGGGTACTCGACACTTCAGACACTAGGTCTCATTGAAGCCTTGTTGAATGAGATAAGTAGGTGAGACTCCCTTCTTGAGGGGGGGGGTGAAAACAGGAACTCTCCTCAGTAATCTCCTTCTTGGTGGCTGCCTTCACCACAATGGCATTGACGGCTGGACCCTTACTCCAACAAGGCCTGTCTTGGGGGGGGCAGACTTTATCTAGCTTTCTAGGAATGGACTCCAATGTGTTGGGCTCATTCCACTCCCTCCAGGATACCAGATCTCTAAGGGCATCCAGAGGAGGAATCACCCAAGGCATGAATGAGCTTAAACCAAAAATCTCCAGAAATACAGACTCCTCTGAAGAGGGGGCTTCAATGGTCCAGCCTCCATGTTGATGAAGTAACTCTAATAACTGCCAAAACAGCGTCATCACATGGGGACTTAGGGGAACCCACTCCTTCCTTGTGGTCAGTATGCTCAATAACAGGCTTCTTTGGGGAATCCAAGTGCTGCCTCTTGCACTTTTACTTCCCCAAAATCTCCTGTTCTGATAAAGCCAGGAAGAAGGCGGAAGTGTAAGGAAGCTCCACCATGGGGGCAGACTGGAGACTGGCTGATGTAGGCTGTCCCAGAGTAGGCTGATGACTGGCCACAGAAACAGATGAAAATTGTGAGGGAGTGCTGCCTGGAAAAATCTGACTCTTCTCTCTAGAAGAGAACATCCTCTTTACAATGTCAAAGGCTGTGGAGGAGCTGGGCTTCTCGGATCCAAGGGTCCCAAAACCCAAGAGTATCAAAGACAGCCCTGAACCCAAGAAAGCCACACCTAGAACTGACATTGAGATCAGATTCAAAGCTGTCCAAAGCTGAAGCCCTGAGAGGAACTGATGATCCCAAAGCAGGGACTGTTGACCCCAACCCAGAAATGCTGGCTTTGATGCCACGATTCCAAGGTGCTGATGGCCCTGAACAAGTTGCGGTTCAGGCCAAGCCATCAGATCTGATCTGGACAGTGGAAACTCAGCCAACCCTGAAGACCCTGGATCCAAAGGGGCCAAGGAAGAAAGCCAGAAGGATAGAGCCAAGGGTTCTGGTGCCAGACCTGGACCCATGGGGATATGGCCTGTTGTATCTTTGCTGCAAAAAGGACCTCATCAGCTGCTCCAGATCAGAAGTTTTGATGCTGCCCCCTGACCTCGGTGACCAGACGAAGAATCCACTGAAAATGGTTTGGAGTGTCTATGAGAAGAGGATCTCACATACTGGATCCCAGCTGGACAGGTCCCAGATTCCAGCAACCGAAGAGAAGTGCTAGGAGAAAAGGGAGAAGTCACCCTATCTGAATGCCCCTTTGACCAGGAAGGGGCTCATAATGCCCGGAGCTGGAGAAGCTATCTTACTTGGTTTGGGTGTCAAAGGCAATTGGCTCTGAGACATCAGAGCCAATGGTGACAGGGCTGCCAGTGAAGCTGAAAGTCGGGAGACCTTTGGATTCAGCGAACTAGAGGGAACAAGTCCAGAAGTGGAGGCCGAGGAAGACTGCTTATGCTCCCTTTTTACCTGCTTGGAGTTTCGTGGATGGGATTTCTCTTGGGAGCCAGGGGAGAAGCTGCTCTAGAAGAAGAAGGAGCACAGGAACCAGAGGCCAGATGTCCTTTTAAAACAAGCTTGGCCCTGACAGCTCGACAGCAAAGGCTTTCACAAATGAAGCATCCCTAATCCAGATGCCCAGGACCCAAACAGCATACATATTTTAGGTGTGTGTCCTAGGAGGACAACTTGTTCCTCCAGTACACACACTTTTTAAAACCCTTATTCATCTATAGCCCTACTAACAATAAAAGAACAAAAACACTAAAAGACACCCCAAAAAAACTTAATGACCAACAGATGAAAAGGGCGGGAACAGTAAAGGGCAACAAACTACACTGCTTAAGCAACACTCGAACTACCTAACACTATAAGGACAACACGAATGACTTACAGGGTAAAGTGAGAAAAAACATCTTACCAAAATAATGTGCCAACTCTTCAAATATGAAAAAGTCAAATGGAGCCAAAGGTCAAGCTGCAGACACAAATGGCAGCAAACTAGATCAGGGGAGTTGATGGAGGAATGGGGAGTTATGGGTAAGGGAAGTACAGCCAAACAGGCTTAAGACTTTTGAACTGGTTGGTGTCGGATTTGAGTCAGACCTAAAGTCCCGCAGGCTGAAGCCACACAGAGCAGACAACTTCAGACACATACTTTCATTCTGAACATAGCAACTGATCACTTCCTGTCAAATAGGCAATTTAATATCAACAATAAATGATTAACTGGCAAATCTACATTATGAAACAAAAATTAAATGACAAGTAGTTTCATGTGGCTTTACTGGTTACTTTAGCAATAATCCATGACTGGGTGTAGGTAATGCAGGATTTACCCATGGCTGGTGTGGTTTGATCATGAAGGTGAAGCCCCAGTGATTAAAGAAATCCATCTGTGGGTAAATCCTGCAGTACTCACAGCCAGAAGTAGATTACTGATATTATACCATGATATGATTTAAGAAAAAATTCTTACTTTTTCAAATAATGTCATTCTATAAAAAGATATTAATGCTCCTCCACCAGCTTTAGGTAATCTGGAATGCCTAAGTTATGTACTTCATACGCACTAAGCCTATATGTGAGATGTCCTGCACAATGCATTGCTGTTTATTTTCATTAACAATTGAGTAGCCTGCTATGGTACCTTTTGTGCGGATGCTTCATGTCCATGGAACTGCTTGTCGTGGGGCACTCATTGCATTAACAGTTATGATTTTTATAATATTTTGTACTGTGGTATGGGAATTTTTTATTTTTTAGGCTTTAAGTCGTATGACTTAACCAGACTTTTTCCTATGGAGAATTCTCAGTTTACAATGTCCATGCTGAATGGTCTGTCTAATCAGTGTGCACATTTTTGAGTATTAACTAACTTTCATTGTTAAGCAACGTCATTTATTGACTCACTTTTAATAGCAAATTAGATGTCAGTGCAAACAAAGTGCTATGAAAGGCAAATTCCTTTAATACAAAGCAAATTAGGCAACAAATGACATGCTAAATGACTATGCAAAATGAAGACAGTGCTACAACTCATACTAAATACTGACACACACTAACATCAATCAGAGACAATTTACTTTGGCTATGAATCATAGCAAATGATTAACAGCAAATTAAAGTTACAATTAAACCATAGTTTTAGTCCTTCTGTGAGTAATAAAAGTAATCACTAACCCGAGGTAAGATAAATATTACCATAATTAACAGCATCAGAGACACTAATTTTAAGTAAGAGAAATAATCAGCAGCATGTGGAAAGTCAGCACAAGCTAAAAACAGTTTTTTATAAATTTAACAAAAGAATAATAAATGGTCAGCCCTTGCATGATTGCCCAGTGTATAAGCAGCAGCTCTAAATTTATGTTTTGCAACATAGAAACTCCCAGATCTAAATACATTCACAAACGGTTTTTAGTCCTGTCAGTCCTGTTAGCTGTTAAGGGACTCAGATTACCCATATTCCAAACATACAAAGACAATGCTCTAGTTTTAGTTATCCTCTTGGTTTGAGCAATCTCGGTTGATAATTTTAATTTAGAACATCTTGTGGTTGTACCTTTTCTGTTTTTTCTCTTGTTGGTTTCAGTTTAGGTAGACCTACTATTCCATGTGTTAACTAAAAGATTACCCTATATTTATTTTAGTCCACGAAAGATATCCAAAAAAGAAAGGATCTCAGCAGTTGAAGAACTTCAGGTAAACCAAGAAACGTAGCACAAAATCAACCAGATGTCCGCCGTTCCAAAAAGCACACTTTAATAAAACAAATAAAAAGTAATAAAAAACAGTAAAGCAATTCTTTCGAGTCAAAACTCTTCTTCAGTGTTTCATAAATATCAAAGGTGTGCACACTTTATATATACTAACCACAGCTAGTCATTCAAAAGACGCCCCTAATGGTAATTACTGATTTAAAATGCCCCATCATAAATACTTCATACATAATGAAATACATTTCTACATACTTTCCATACACAATCTACTATTATTAAATTATTATTAAATCAGATCACGTTTATCCTTTAAAACAGGATTAATGCTCACATTACCATTTAGACCTGGTGCGTAATCAGCTCTAAAAAAAAGTATATATATATATATATATATATATATATATATATGTATATATATATATATATATATATATATATATATATATATATATATATATATATATATATATGTATGTATATATGAAGTGTGCACACCTTTGGTATTTAAAAAAACACTGAAGAAGAGTTTTGATTTAAAAGCTTTGTTTTACTTTTTTTATTACTTTTTATTTGTTTTATTAAAGTGTGCTTTTTGGAATGGTGGACGTTTGATTGATTTAGTCCACAAAAGATAGGAAAAATTGCTTATTGCTGTCAGAAAAGGTTTTGAGTAACTAGTGCAGGTATCTGTAAAGCATACATCATTTGGATTATCTTCCTTAGATAAAAATGGAAAGCACCAAACACTTTGCTAAATTCCTAGAGCAGATGACAAATTATATGGCATTTTAACAATGTATCTCTTCGCATGCATTTATATTGTATTGCACTTATACCTTATTGTTTTGTTTGCAGATATGAGTTCAGTTAAAACAGAACAAAGGGAAAATCCTGAATCTTTCTTGTCTTAAAAGTTAGTAACCTACTTTTTTTTATAACTATACATAAAATTTATTTATTTACTCATTCATTCAAGTGGAGCAGAACTTTGATCCCATGGGATCATTTTCAAATTCAGCCCTGGGAGTCCCAGAAAGAAAAAAAAAACACAGTTTCTGTTGATACAGCAACTGGTATACAGCAAAGAGTTCATGCATTAGCACATTAAAGTGAAAACAAAGTAATATACTGCTCTCATAGCTCTGGGCATGACTGAAATGGGTCAAAACACAGGCTCACTTACCTAGTAAACATGTACAAATAAATAAGGAAGCATAATGACCAGTAATAATAATAATGAAATGCAACATAAACAACATAGGCAAACACACACACTATTTACAAACTGTAAAATAGATGGAATGAGAAAAAAAGCTGGCAAAACATAATTCATAGTACAGAGATTCAGTATAAGACAGGTAAACTTACACGTCAGAATACAACTGCTGTTATAAAAGAGAAGGGAAATTGTGCACAGACATCCTTCAATTCCATTCAGTTTCACTGTTTAATAGTGATTACCAAATAAAAGCTAAAGCTCTTAAAACAGTCTATACCATCTCATTAATGAATGTATCCAGGAAGAAACATGGCAAAAACTAATACATTTTATAGGTATATTACTAAATGTTGAATACATTTAAAAAAATCACATTGTGGGAGGGGGGGGGTCCCTGGTACAGTAACATAACAGAATGAGCAACTGAAGCTTTTATTTAACAGTTGTTTACTGCAAAAGTCTGACTTGGAACAAAGCCAATTTTCAGCAGAGGACCAGGGAGAAATGCTCCAGATACATGTCTTTGTAAAGTGAGAGGAAACCGGAGCACCTGGAGGAAACCCACATGAATGCAGGGATGGCATGCAGACTCTGCACAGAAGGCATTCCAGCTGAGAATCGAACCGGAGAACCTCTTGCTGTGAGGAGACAACTCTACTGCTGCACCACTGCTCCTTTTGATTTCATAAACAGGTTATTTATAGTTTGTATGTTTCAACACTATGGGCTAGTTTCCAAAAGACTTGCTCTCCGTGTAAGCCTGCCCAGATTTCAAAAGACTTGGGGCCGGATTCACGAAGGCTTGCACGGAGTCTAAGACTAGAGTAAGACTGCATGCAGCCAACATGTCTGCCGAGTGATCCAGGAACAGCCGGCAGGGGCGTGCAAGAGAGCTCCTAAAACGACTCTTGCACGGACAGGGTTAGTTTACGCAAATGACCTCATTTGCTGCTGAAAGCTATGCAAATGAGGTAAATTTGCGATCCAGGAAACACTAACCTGTCCGAGCAAGAGCAGTGTTATTTGCAGAAATGTACTCGGTTGGCAACTGAGTACCGTTCTGTAAATAGGAAAACGGAGCTATGACAGCTCCAAAAAAAGGATGCATCCAGTTAAGGAAACAATGCCAATGGCCAAATATACGGCCATTGGCATTTTTTTCCGTTGCAAAATAAAAAAACAATTTTTTCCCTCGATTTCCGATGTTTAAGCGTAGCGCAGCACCGCGCAAACGTGCTATGCTCTAAAAACCAAAAAAACAAAACAAAAGCTACAAATAGAGATTTTATTCAAAATATTAATTCGCCATGCAAGTGAATGGCAGGCTGAAGACAACATGGCTACTGAGTAGAGGTTGCTAAGGGGGGAAGCTCAGTCTGAGAGATGTAACCAAGCATTAGTAGGCAGTCCTATGCAAATGAGGATAAGGATAGTGAATCTCAATATTTCCTCCTATGTGAACCATGTCCCTAGAGTGTAAGAGAAGGAAAAGGGGAGTAACAGAGTAGAAGATGGGTGACATCATGAGGGGGTATGTATCAAAGAGACTGTAAGCTTATTGGAGCAGAGTGGCATGTGTTGCTGTGAGTTACTCAGGACTAAAAGAGGTGTGTCTACAGTTGTCTAAACTGAAATCAAGAAACTGAAGGTGTACGCCGTGGCTATCACTAAAGTTTCTTGCAAAGCTGTTTACACTGTGTGCACGCGTGTAAACCTGTCTAAGCCTGTGTGCATGGGTGTGCGCCCGTGTAAGCCTGTGTTAGGCTGTCTAAGCTTGTATACACTAATGTGCACCTGCCTAAGCCAGTGTAAGCCTCTGTGCACGTGTGTGCGTGTGTTTGCACTTGTTTGCGCGGCTCTGCCCCCTGTGGAAACAGAAATAGGATAAGAAGTAGTAGGAAGTTAACCAAGGAGAACTAGCACAGCTGCCAGGTGATATCAATCAGAATCAGCCAATTACACATGCAGTACACTAGCCCAGCCATGCACTTAAAACTCTGCAAACAACATTCTCCCATGTTTTTCTCAGAAACACTGCAACACTGCAGTCTACAAAGAGAAGTGAAAACTTAAAAAGCTTAAACTGAGACATAAAAATGTTAGGGGCTGCCATTGCTGTTATAAGGCAACATGTGCAAGATGATGAGGTTGGTGCCATTGCGAATGCTGCTGAGCAACCCACAGTGAGGAGATGGAGAACAGTGTACAGACCCAGGGTAACCTACCAGGGACTACATGAGCTGGAGATAGTGGAGCGCTATAGAGTGGACAGAGATCTCCTGCAGCAAATTGTTGAGCTGTGCAGGCCACGCCTCACACACAGAACCAACAGAGGGGAACCCATCCCAGTGGAAACCAAGGTATGTGTTGGCCTAAGAATACTAGCAACAGGTACCTTCCAGAGACCAACTGGTGATATGATGGGGATTTCACAGGCATCAGCATCAAGGGTACTGCACCAGTTCCTGAATGCTATGTCAGCACATGTCGGTGATCATGTATATTTCCCCAATTCCCGTGAGGTATTGGCCAGCAATATGCATCTCTTCCAGCAAATAGCGGAATACCCTGAGGTAGTGGGTGCAATTGACTGCATGCACATACACATCAAAGCACCAGCTGGTGAGCGGGGTAGGGCCTACATTAACCGCAAGGGCTTCCACTCCATCAACTGCCAGGTCGTGTGTGATGCCCAGGGCATAATACTGAATGTGTGTGCTGGCTACCCTGGAAGCTACCACGATTCCCATATCTGGCATCTGTCGCAGCTGTACCAGACATTTGCCAATGGGGACATCCCTGATGGTCACCTAGTGGGGGATGCTGGATACGCATTGGAGCCGTGGCTGATGACACCCATCAGAAATGCACACACACCTGAACAAGAACTCAACAATGAGGCACACGCACAAACACAAAATGTAATCGAGCATGTGTTTGGTATGCTCAAGTCATGGTTCCGGTGCCTGGACACATCTGGTGGAGCCTTGCAATACTCACCAACTACATGTACCCAAATTGTCATGGTATGTGCCATGCTACACAATATGATCCTGCAAAGACATCTGCAGCAGGAATAGCATGGGGCAGTGCCAAACAGCCCCCCACCATTTCCAAGGCCTGCACAGGCACAGCGTGACTCGGAGGAGGAACAACCAGAGCCTGACACAGTAGGCAGAAGGAGGCGTGCCCAGTATGCCTTGTCCTTGGCAAAGAGGCAACGCATAGCACATACACTGGCTCAGTACAAACCATGGAAATGATACCTCTCTCTGACTAGCACATAAAATAAAAGGGATGCCTAACTTGACACTACCTGTTTCCAAACATGTATAGGCAGTGTTGTATGTGCATCGGACATAGGCAGCCCTGCAGCACCACCTGAGGCAGGATTGCCATGTTTTAAGCAATATAAAGCAGTGCTAAGCAGCTTTCACCAATATCTAGTATATGTAAACAAAATTGCTCGTGCAATGTTGGGCAAGGTCAGGGCAAGTTGAGCAAAGTCAGTTAAACATGTTCATATCCGCTTTACTGTTCCTTAAGCAGTCTGGTCTGGCCAGCATGAAAATAAAAAGCAGTGACAGGCCTTGAACCCAGGATACTGTGCACTGTAGTCACAGTACTGAACCACTAAGCCATGATAGCATTTCAGTGGCACAGACAGAGCAGGACAATTGTACACTAATGCAAACACAAAGCAATGCTGTATCATGCCCCTAAAGAGGCAAATGGGTAACTTTCCCCACACACCTATGCAGACAGAGAACATCAGGCCAGGCATTGTGATGTGGGTTGTGTAGGCTATGAAGTCGCAAGCTAATATATGTGACATTGGACGCTAAGATCTGTAGTACAGTAGTATGCCTCAAGCCAGTACGATAGGCAACAGTACAGACTGTAATGGTGTCCTGTACATAGCAGTGCAGGCACAGCAAATGTGTATAAGTGTCAGGTGAAACCCACATCCTATGTACACCCACAGTAACAATCCGGTGTGCCCACGGGTAGAAATGTACAAAGAATAGCTGTCCCCCCTGTATGTAGAAATGTTGATAAGTCTATGCAAAGTGTCGCATGGAAGCCCTGCAGGCACAGCATGATCCCTGTTGATCTATGACACAAACGTGAGCCCTGCTGTAAAAATACAACTTGATTTACCATACACATATAGTATAAATATGTATACTGCGTGTGCTCTCACACTCCCAACAAATGTAGTGGATTTCATTTAGCATTACACTGAAAGGTCATACTTGGCATGCTCACACACAAAGAAACAAAGCAAATGTCAGGCAGGAAGATACTGAAAGGTCATACTGGGCATGCTCACACACACAGGCTAAATACGGATGTGATAATAAGGGATCTATGGACAAATGTGTACAGTCATCTCTACTTCCAGAAACACATTCACAAAGTGGTCTGAAAATTCTGCTATGTGTTCACACAAACTGCCAAGGTCTGTGCATGTAGGTCAAAGGAGGTTGCCACAACTCAGCAGTCATCAGACCTGTCAGAGAGTACCACAACACACTTGCAATGAATCTGACTAGGCACGTTCAGCAGCTAGAAATGCCAATGAAGTACCTTAACAAGAGGATTACTGTCCTCAAATAGTTGCCCCATGCAACAAGACTGAAGTGTAACCCAATCTGTACTCTGTTGCATACTGTCTGCTCAGGAGATCTCTGCCCAACAGACAGGTCCATGTCATGGTTACACTCAGATCTGTTCTGAGTTACAGCTCAATGGCACTAAATGCCCAGAGCCAACTGATATTGCCAACACCCTGGCAGATAGGATCAGTGTTAACTTTACCCCCCTCTCACCCATGAAAGAGCACATGTCTATAATTAATGGAAAACTGCAAAGTTGCTGTCATCATGGCTGCACAGGTATAAATCACGCTCAAAAGCCAGTATCACAGCAGCCATGGGACTAGATAACATCCCAGGCTGTGCAATATCTACATCCCTGAAGTAAACATTAACATGGAAGGCCTTTGGCTACTGAAGTATCCAGAGGACTGCAAACTAGGAGCCATCATTGTAAACACTAAAGATGTGGACATCCTACAAAAGGGCCTCACTGAGGCAGATGGCTGTTGTCCAAGCCATGGGCTGTAGCTCAATGCCAAAAGGTGCATTATCATCACTTTTGTTAAAAACACTGTAGCCAGGAACTACAACATAGGTGGTAGTATACTTCACACTGTAAGCGTGACAAGACACCCTGGGTCACGGGTGGACAGTGGATACAACTGTGATGAGCACATTCCCACAGTAGACAGAAAACCCTCTTATGTGGCACACCTCAACACAAAAGGTGTCTCATGCAGAATAGAAGAGGACATTGTTCCCCTCTACTCACCACTCACTAGAACTCTAAAAAGAGTACAACGCCACTGTTGCTATGTAACTCACAAGACAACTACAACAACTGGAAAGCCAGCAGCAATACCTCACAAAGAGCATTAGTGTCCTGAAATACATGCCATACACAGACCATCGCAAAATGCTCCATCCTCACTCCCTTGCATATTGCCTACTCAGAGGTGTTCACTGCGTAACATACAAAGCTACGTCAAACATACAGCTGTTGGATATGATCCACGTAAAACACTCACAATCATCCTGACCTTTGGACCCAAGACCACGAGTGAAATACAAAAGAAAGTGGTGTAGCCATTTACCTTATGGATATCCACACCTCCAGGTTACTGGCACAGCATGAGGTCTTGGAGACCATGCAAGTGCAACTAACATTGGGCAAAGCTGCCCATCAGATTGTAGCCTGCTACAGATCACATACCTTGTCTCAGGAACCTCACTCAGTATTCTGGAGAACAATGGCAAATATAAAGGTCCTATCAAACACCATTATATGAGGAGAGTACAACTACCCAAACATTGAGTGGGTGAATTACTTGTATTCAACGTCCTTTGCCCAATGTGTCCTAGAGTTAAGAAACTCTAACGCCCTGGAACAGCTGGTCAGCATGGCCACTAGAGGTGACAACATACTGGACATGATCATCACCAACATGGGGTACCAGTGTTCCACAACAGAGATAAACCCCTCGCTGGTAATATCAGATCATTAATCACACTGGACATTCACATCCTGCCCCCACACCCAGTCAATGAAACCACTGTGAAGACATTTTCAAAAGCAAACTGCACACTTCCCAAGACCAAAGTGGAAAGTTCCAAAGCCCTCTTGGTATAGGATAATGGTACACAATCTGCCAAATAATTTACAAGTGCATCCTACGAGTATCTGCAGGGATGCATGGATTGAGACATCACAAATAAAACCAAGATGCACTCCTCCAAAAATAAGAAAACAATCTGGTGGTCGTTGACCATAAATAAGCTAGACAACAGAAGGAGGAAACTAACATGTGGATCACTAGTGATATCTGCATTGCTTACTGTACTAGTTCCTTGTTTCACTTGAAAGAAAGTTACTGTTTGTCGTTTTTGCATTTAGTTACTTGTAACACATTGCACTCAAGTTACCTGGCACTTGCTCACTAAAGCAATTATATAAGTCAGCACTAAAAATTAAAAGCAGCACACCCTCACTCCCCACTGGCCCTTGTTTTTAATTATTAAGGAATTCCCAATACTATTCTAGCATATCCAAAGGTCAGTTGTCAATCTCCTCTCTGGTCCAGCTGGTGAATCTGGGAATCTTGAGGCAATGTTATAACTGCCTCATGTACACAGACAACCCTCTCCTCCTCCCACATAACACAAATACTTGCGAGAGATGCAGCTATTTAGCCAAACTGGAGGCTGAGCTCTCTGAACTCAGGACTGGCAAGACCAGACAGGAGGAGAAGGCAACTACACACACCACAAAACCAGCCTCACATAATGCTACCACACCACTGAATCAAACACATAAACACACAAAGACATACTGAGGCTCTGAGTAAAATTTACCTAAACAGCAGAGGCCTCCAAAGCAGACACCCAAACAACTGCTACCTCAAGACACCCCACAAGCAACACATAAACCACAAAAGCAGTGTGCAAAGCAGTCACAGCCCTTAAGGCCAAATACAACACCAAACATACTTGTCATAGGTGACTCCATAGTCAGACACACTGACGTCCCACTCACCAGGCTGAACAAGGAGAGGGTCACAGTAAGCTGCCTATCGGGTGCTAGAATCCGCCACATAACACAAGCACTCTGGTCACTCCACGGCAAGTACAAATATGACACAGTCATTGTCCATGCTGGTGTGAACGACCTGAGACGCACTCTCCTGGACTGCATGAAAAGAGACATAGAGGAGCTCTCTGATTATGTAGCCCAGGCAGGTATGACCCTGACCCTGAGCAGTATCCTTCCTTCACCAAGAATGATGCCACAATATAGAGACAAGATGATCAGCTTTAACAATTGGCTTAATGTCTGGTGTCATTCAAAGGGGATCCAGTGTCTGTCTGCCTGGGATGACATGCTTGACAAGCCATGCTGCTTCGCAAGGGACGGCTTGCACCTGTCACCCCTGGGATTCCGGATATTGGCTAAGGCTCTTGCCACTCCCATAGTGCCTTTTTTAGGCAAGGCTCAAATTCTAAACCTACCACCCTAGAAAACAAAAATGGGAAGAAACTGAGGGTAATGCTGCTCAATGCCAGAAGTCTAAATCTCAAAATGCATGCACTCGAGGCCCTTCTCAGTATGGAGAACATCGATGTCTGTGCTGTAACTGAAACCTGGTTCAAGGCTCCTGAGAGCACACCGGCACTATTAGGTTTTACCTCATATCATGCTCCGCCCCAAAACCCAGACCACACCACAAAAGGAGGGGTGTATCCATATTCATAAAGGATACCCACACCTCCAGGTTGGTGGCAATGCACTAAGCTTGAAACCATCCAGGTGCAACTAAACATAGGCAAAACTGCTCTACAAATTGTAGCATGCTACAGGCCACCCTCTCAAACTCAGGAACCCCACACAGTCTTCCTGAAGACACTGGAGGGTATAAATGTATCTCCAAACACCATCATATTGGGTGACTTCAACTACCCGAATATAGACTGGGAACATTACTCAAGCCCTAACTTTCTAGCCCAACGGTTCCTGGAGTTCATAAATTCAAATGCCATGGAACAGCTAGTCACTGTTCCCACGAGAGGAGAAAATATACTAGATCACATTATCACAAATATGGGGACAAAATGCTCCACACCGGAAGTATATCCCTCATTGGTGAGATCTGATCATAAACTAATCTCACTGGAAATCCACATCCCGACCCCCCCCCAAACAAAAGACCACCGTGAAGAACTTCTCTAAAGCAAACTTCACACTACTCAAGACTGGTGTGGTATCCTTCAAGGCCCCTGAGCCAGTGGAAACCACAACCCAAGCTGCGGAAGCCCTTACAAATGCCTTCTATGAACACCTCCAGGACTGCATGGATCAGGCAATCCCAAATAAAACCAAGACTCTTTCCACAAAGGGCAAATGTCCAGTTTGGTGGACCCCAGCCATTAACAAACTTTACAATAAGAGGAGAAAGCTATTACATGATAGAACAAAATCCATAAAAGGAAGTCACCCCTGATCATTATTAGTAAAAAAATACGAGCACTCATAAAATCAACTAAGGCCAATTTTGAGAGAAAAATTGCCATGGATTCAAAGGACAATCATAAGGCCTTTTTCAGCTATGTTAGGAACCTGGGTGGAAACTCCCAGATATGCTCAGAATTAGTCCAAAATGATACAAAAATCACTGAACCCACAGACATTGCCAACATACTGGCAGACAGGTTCAGTGCAAACTTCACCCCCCTCTCCCCCCCAAAGGAGAGATAACTATCCCAACAGAGTGTAGCCTCCCAGACATCTCAAATGCGCAGGTGAAAGCTGCTCTCTCTAAAGCTAAAAACACAGCATCAATGAGACCGGATGGTGTCCCCGGCTGTGTGCTACACGAGCGAAATGAGGAATTAAACCCGCACATAAGGCAGCTGTTTAATCTCAGCCTTACCACAGGATACGTGCCCAAGGAGTGGCGTACGGCAACTGTGGTCCCACTCCACAAAGGCGGTGCCTCTACGGACCCTGGTAATTACCGCCCCATAAGCTTAACAAGTCTAGTCTGCAAAGCTATGGAGAGGATCATAATGGAGCTCATAAACAAAGATATAGGGACTTGCAGACATTGGACCCGACCCAGTTTGGCTTCCAAGGGCAGATCATGCCTTTTGAACTTGGTCGACTTCTTGAAACAGTCATCAAGGCCATTGATGAGGGTAAAGCAGTCCATACAGCCTACCATGACCTTGCAAAGGTTTCGACACAATACCCCACTCGGGTATTGTAGAAAAACTTACCAGCTTAAATGTAAACCCATATGTCACAAGATGGGTTGCAAACTGGCTTAAGGACAGAACCCACAGGGTTAGAGTTGCTGGCGCTATGTCAGACTCCAAGCCGGTCACAAGTGGTGTCCCACAGGGCTCGGTCCTTGGCCCCTATTGTTCGGCATCTACTTCTCAGAAGTACAGGCCAACATGGGAGGACTTTGGCTGACAAAGTTTGCAGACGACTGCAAACTGGGCGCCATAGTGGAAAGTGCATCGGACACGGATATCCTTCAGAAGGGACTCACAGAAACAGATAGCTGGTGCCAGAGCCATGGCCTGAAGTTAAACGCCAAAAAATGTATAGTCATACCCTTCGGGAAAAACAAGGTAACCCCAAGCTACCATATAGGTGGCAATCCACTAAGCACAGAAGAGGTTATCAGGGACCTGGGGACCCAGGTTGACAGTGGCCTTTCTTTTGACACTCACGTTGCTAAAGTGGTTAGAAAGACCTTCTACATTGCCCATCTGATCATGAAGGGATTCACATCTAGATCTAGTGAGGTCATTGTTCCCCTGTACTCTTCACTTATCAGACCAATGATCGAGTACAATGCCCCATTCGGGATGTATCTCACCCGCCTGCAGCAATTGGAGAGACCCCAAAAGTTCCTCACCGAAAGGATAAAGGGACTCCAAAATCTGTCATATGCTGCCAGATTGAAGAAACTCCAGCTCTATTCAGTTGCATACCGTCTGCTCAGAGGTGACATGTGCCTGACATACAAGGCCATGTCCAACCCGGAATTAATGGACATGCTCCACCTCAAAAAATCCAAATCCACCAAAACCACTAGAGCAAGCGACTTAAACCTTAGCACGGATATAAACAGGACGTGCTGGAGGGATAGATTTATCACTCAGAGACTCCCTATGCTGTGGAATAAAATCCCGGTCCATGTGAGGCAGAGCACCTCGCTGGCTCTGTTCAAGAGAAATCTTGACCTGTGGATGGGAGATCGTAGGTTTATCCCGGGAATCATCTCTGTGTCACTGCTGGACAGAGGCACAACAAACTAATGGGCACAGTATTTTTTCATATAAGGGGTGGCGTAAGCCACAAAAATTTGGGCTAGGCTTATAAATGCCTTAGGGCAGATAGCCTAGTATAAACCTATGAACCTATGAACCTATGAACACCTGATAGAGCCAAATTCACTACAGGAAAGGCATCACTGATCATTATTAGGATGAAACAATGATCGCTCATAAAATAATCCAAGGACAGTTTCTAAAGACAAATTGCCAAGGAATGTAAGAATAACAACCACAAAGCCTTTGGTAGCTATACCAGACATGTAGGTGTCAACTTCCAAATATGCTGTCAGCTACTGAAAAAAGTAATGACATACACCAAACCAACTTTCACTGCCCACACCCAGGGAGACAAGTTCAGTGTAAACTCCCCCCCATCATCCCCAAAAGGGCCTGTGTCCATCACAGAAGGATGCAGAGACCTAGACGTCATGGACATGCAGGTAAAGACAGCCCTCACCAAAGCTAAGAACATAGCATCAATGTGACTGTAAGTTGTCCCAGGCTGCATCTTACACTAGACCCATAAGGAACTACACCCTCACCTGCATTCACTGTCCAGACTCAAGCGTACCACAGGCTATGTACCCAAAGAATGGCATACACTAACAGTCATCCAGCTCCACAAAGGGTGTGCCACAACAGAACCTGGAAACCATTGCCCAACATGTGTACTCAGCCTGGTCTACAGAGCTATTGAGCAACTCGCCATGGAACCCATACACTGAGACATTGGAGATCTCCAGACACTGGACTCTACACAACTTTGCCTTGTTAAAGGCAGAGCCTGGTTCCCAAACCTAGTTGACTTATTTAAAACAGTTACCATGAACATAGATGGAGATGAAAGTAGTCCACACAGCCCACCTGGACCTCACTAAGGGCTTACCACACCATTCCCCATTCTGTCATCATGGACAAGTGTACCAGCTTGAACATGAACAGCTATATCACAGGATGGGTGGCCAAGTGGCTCACAGATCAAACAAACATGTTCATAGCTGTGGGTGCCATGTCCAACTCTAAGCCAGTCACAAATGGCATCACACAGGTCTTGGTCCTGGGATCCCACCTGTTCAGTTGATACTGCTCAGAGGTACAGGCAAGCATGGCAGGTGTACGGCTGAACAGGTTTGCAGATGACTGGAAACTGTGGTCTATAATTGACTGTACAGCTGACACAGACATCCTCCAGAAGTGTCTTACAGAGACAGATACCTGGTGTCAAAACAATGCCCTCAAGCTGAATGGCAAAGAATGCATAGTCATCCCCTTTGGGTAATACAAAGTGCACACAAATTACCACATAGGTGGTAATCCAGCACGTACGGAGAAAGTCATTATGGCCCTGGGGACACAGGTAGATAGTAAACTCACCTTTGATGATCACATGGCCAAAGTGTTTAGACATTCCTTCAATGCAGGCCATCTAATGTCACCTAATGTAACACACTTTGTATAGCCTGATGATGTCACCATCCTACAAATATACCTGTGGAAAAGAAAACTCCCAGTAATATGTATAGTGCGTCGTGTTAATGTGTACTCCTCTAGTATCATGAAGTAATTAGGTAGGGGTTTCAATCCTGCACTGGACAAGTGTGTGTGTGTGTGTGTGTGTGTATGTGTGTGTGTGTGTGTGGTCTCCTTGGAAAGGAGCAACCTTTTAGGAGAGTAGTGAAACACGTCAAAAGTGGTAATCTAACCTTTGTCAAGTCTGATGATGTAACCATCCTACAAATATACCTGTGGAAAAAAGAATTCCCAGTAATATGTATAGCGTGTCATGTTAATGTGTACTCCTCTAGTATCATGAAGTAGTTAAGTAGGGGTTTGAATCCTGCACTGGACAACTGTTTGTGTGTGTTCTTCTTGGGAAGGAACAACATTTTAGGAGAGTAGTGAAACACGTCAAAAGTGGTAATCTAACATTTGTCAAGTCTGATGATGTCACCATCCTACAAATATACCTGTGGAAAAAAGAACTCCCAGTAATATGTATTGTGTGTCGTGTTAATGTGTACTCCTCTAGTATCATGAAGTAGTTAGGTAGGGGTTTGAATCCTGCACTGGACAACTGTGTGTGTGTGTGTCTGTGTGTGCTCTCCTTGGGAAGGAACAACCTTTTAGGAGAGTAGTGAAACACGTCAAAAGTGGTAATCTAACCTTTGTCAAGTCTGATGTCACCATCCTACAAATATACCTGTGGAAAAGAGAACTCCCAGTAATATGTACAGTGCGTCGTGTTAATGCGTACTTCTCTAGTATCATGAAGTAGTTAGGTAAGGGTTTGAATCCTGCACTGGACAACTGTGTGCGTGTGTGTGTCCTCCTTGGGAAGGAACACCATTTTAAGAGAGTAGTGAAACACGTCAAAAGTGGTAATCTAACCTTTGTCAAGTCTGATGATGTAACCATCCTACAAATATACCTGTGGAAAAAAGAACTCCCAGTAATATGTATAGCGTGTCGTGTTAATGTGTACTCCTCTAGTATCATGAAGTAGTTAAGTAGGGGGTTGAATCCTGCACTGGACAACATGTGTGTGTGTGTTCGTGTGTGTTCTCCTTGGGAAGGAACAACCTTTTAGGAGAGTAGTGAAACACGTCAAAAGTGGTAATCTAACCTTTGTCAAGTCTGATGTCACCATCCTACAAATATACCTGTGGAAAAGAGAACTCCCAGTAATATGTATAGTGCATCGTGTTAATGCGTACTCCTCTAGTATCATGAAGTAGTTAGGTAGGGGTTTGAATCCTGCACTGGACAACTGTGTGTGTGTGTGTGTGTGTGTGTGTGTGTGTGTGTGTGTGTGTTCTCCTTGGGAAGGAAATAGAAGTTATGTTCTTACCATAACGTTCCATGTTAGTTGTCTTCTTCTTGCCTTCTTCTTGCTGGATGGGTTCGGAGCCGACCTCGGCTCCAACTCGGCCACTCTAAAAGCTCGAGAGTTGGTTCTACCGGCTCGAGGCTCCCCTTATATCCCACAATGCTAGGCGAGAGTTACCTCAGATCTCGTTTGTAAGCTAAACCCAGCTTATATAGTAACAGTATAACTATAAACAGAGTCCACCTCTAACAACAGGAAGAAAGAAGGGTGACCTACATCCTGACCCAGAAAATATGCATATGTCTTAAGAAAGAGGTGGTAGAAAGAGAGGTCACGATCACAACTCCTCTAGGTCTGTCCAGGCCAGGGGGAAGGAGGGTGGGGCAGAAGAAGGCGAGAAGAAGACAACTAACATGGAACGTTATGGTAAGAACATAACTTCTATATGTTAAGTTGTCTATCTCGCCTTCATTCTTGCTGGATGGGACCGCGTCCCTAGCACCTTGTCCCGGGTGGCCTAACGGAACAGACTCCTGAGAACAGTGGAACCAAAGTTAGCTCTATGCCTAGAAGCTAAGTCCAACTTATAATGAGAAATGAAAGTGTGAGGAGTAGCCCAAGTAGCCGCTGCACAAATGGTGTCAATAGGCAGTCTGTCTTGGAAAGCTAAAGAAGTAGCCAAAGCTCTGGTGGAATGAGCCTTAGGTTTATCAGGCAGCTTTTGATGTCTAATCTCATATACAAGGGAAATCAATGATGTTAGCCATCTGGATAATGATACCTTTGAAACTGAAAGTCCCTTTCTGCTCTCCGCATAGGAGACAAACAGCTGATCAGATTTTCTGAACTGTTTAGTTCTATCCAAGTAGTACCTCAATTGACGGTGAACATCCAGGCAGTGTAATTTTTGTTCAGACCTATTGGAGTATTCTGGAAAAGGACTGGTAGATCAATGGATTGATTCAGATTTGATGCAGATACCACTTTAGGCAAAAGGACGGTTAGTTCGTAAGGATACTCTGTCCTTATGAAACAAAAGATAAGGAGGACGACAACTGAGTGCTTGAAGTTCTGAAACTCTTCTAGCTGATGTAATAGCTACCAGAAAAGAGTTTTCCATGATAACAATTTTAAGGAACAGGAAGCTGCAGGTTCGAAGGGGAAGAATCAAAGAAGCAAGAACTAAATTTAGGTCCCAAGGAGAAGGAGGATTTCTTATAGGAGGTCTGAGAAGAAAACTCCTTTCAAAAAGGCTTTGCAGAGTTTGTGGGACATTAGGGCAGATTCAGCAATACCCACATGAAAGTTAGAAATAGCTGCCAATTGAACTTTAAGTGTAGAGGGAGATGAACCTGCATGGAAGAGTTCAGCTAGAAAATCAAGGACTAGTTGGATGGAAGCGGTGAAAGGATCTATGTCCTTTCCTTGTGCCCAATATGAGAAGCGTTCCACTTACTCAAATAAATCTTTCAGTGGAAGATTTATGGGAAGCTATCAATATATCTCTAACAGAGTGAGATAATTGAGGAAGCCTGGCTAAGGTAGGAACTGGAGGAACCAAGCAGTGAGGTTCAGAGAGGGGAGGGAGCGATGAAACTGACCCGACTGATGGATCAAAAGATCTGGAACTAGGTCCAGCTTCCACGGTCGCTCCAAGAGAAAACGATGTAGAAAGGGGAACCACACTTGTCGAGGCCAGTAAGGAGCAATGAGGATCAATGAGGCCTTCTGAGCGATAGCTTTCTGAATTACTTGAGAGATCAGTGGGAAAGGAGGAAATGCATACAGAAGTCCCGGGCCAAACTTGGACTAGAGCGTCTCTGCTGGGTTGGCCTGGTAAAGGAACAGAGTGAAAAATTCTCTGCACTTGCTGTTTTGGGGAGTAGCAAAAAGATCGCAGCAAGGCTGACCCCACTTGAGAAAAATTTCTCTCACCACAGAGTCTTTCAGAGACCACTCATGAGGCATGAGAATAGCTCTGCTCAACTTGTCCGCAATATGATTGGACTTCCCGGGGATGTGCGTTGCTATCAGAAAACGCTGAGAAGAAATCGCCCATTGCCACAGTCTGAGTGCTTCTCGACACAGGGGGTATGATCTGGTTCCGCCTTGTTTGTTGATGTACCACACTACAGACATATTGTCCGTCTGGATTGCAATTGTTCCCAAGGGAAGAGAGTCTTGAAGGGCTTGCAATGCTAAAAGCACTGCTCTCATCTCCAGAACATTTATGTGCAAGTGGCATTCGTTTGGTTGCCATGTGCCCTGGACTGTCCTGCCCTGATAATGCCCCCCCCACCCGATCAGGGAGGCATCCGTTGTCAGTGTAGCAACCGGAGGAGGTGGCACAAAAGGTCTTCCCGACAGGAGATGGGGGGAAGACATCCACCACATGAGATGCTTTTTGCACGCCTGCGTGATCACAATGGTGTGAGACATTGGAAGTTCCTGGTATGACCATTGAGTAAAAGCATCCACTGAAGGATCCGCATGTGGTATCTGGCTAATGGAAGGAGAGGTATGGCGCTGCCATAATTCCCAACACCTTTAGAACTAACCTGGCTTTGATTCTGTTGTTGTTGAGAAGGAGTGATACCAATTTGTGAATGTCTGATATCCTTTGATGTGTTAGCCTTGCAGACATGTTTATCGATCTAGATTTGCCTATGTAGGTAATAGTGCGACAAGGCGACAAAACAGACTTTTCGCAATTTATTGAAATACCCAGTTTTTGACAAACGCAAAAGTATAATCTCTGGCCATCAGAAGGAGATGCTTGGTGGGAGCTGTGAGGAGCCAGTCGTCCAAATATGGAAACACCTGGAATCCTTGTCGTCTCAGGTGAGAAGCTACCACTGCCATGCATTTGGTAAACACCGGGGCAGTGGTGAGACCAAAGGGCAGGGCCCTGAACTGAAAATGACTGGTTCCCAGCCTGAAGCGGAGGAATCTTCTGGGCGTCTGTTCATTTTATGTGATAGTACGCATCCCGAAGGTCTATAGAGCACATCCAGTTTCCTTTGCCCAAAGGGAAGGATGGATTGCAGCGTGACCATCCGAAATCTTGTTTTCTTGACTGATTTGTTCAAGACACTGAGATCCAAAATCGGTCTCCAGTCCCCTGTTTTCTTTGGAACTAAAAAGAACCTTGAGTAGATTCCGGATCCTTGTTGGTCTACTAGCACTGGCTGAATTGCTCTTTTTGCAAGCAGTTTTGAAATTTCCAAAGCTGCTAGATCCCTTTGAGCGGGTGGAACATCTGGAAGGGATTTTTTTGACTGATTTGGAAAGTGAAGAAAGGGGATAGAATAGCCTTCGGAAATGATGGACTGTACCCATTTGTCTTGAGTCAGGGATAGCCAGGCTTCTGGGTACAGTGACAATCTTCCCGACTGCCTCCGAAGATGGGCAGTCGGGCAACACCTCAGGGATGCTGAAAGGGCTTGTCAGGAAGGCTTCCCGATTGCCCTGGTTCTGCGGACCCCTGCCCCTAGGGCTTATCGTCTACCATTGTTATTCCCACCTCTGCCTTTGGTAGGAAAACGACTCTGTGCGTCAGGCGAAGTCCCTTGAGATTGTTTACGGAACCACATCTTTCCACCCTTCTGGCCTTTGGGGTAAGGCCTAGAAGGGGTCGAAAACGGACTCGACGGCAGAAAGGGTCTTGCCATCAGTCTCGCACCTAGTCAGGGTTTCTTTCACTTGAGGACCAAAGAGGGATGATCCATCAAAGGGAGTTCGTGAAAGACGCCTTGAAAGGGTCCAAAATGCATAGCCGCATCCAGGCGTGCACGTAAGGCCACACCTGTCCCTGCGGCTCTGCTCGCTCCATCAGCCGCGTAAGAAAGGAGGCATGGAGGAGTTGGATATGGAATTAAGGGTAGCCAGCTGCGTGCTCATCTTGTCTTGGAAACCCGCAGCTGTAGGATCCTTTAACATTTCACTCGCTTCCTTGATCAGGTCCCTTTGAAGACGAGTAAAATGGCACAGCTAGTTCAGCTAACGCATGGTAAATGTCGCTGAGGAGAACATCCGCTCCGCACCTATCCATGGACCTAGATTCCTTATTAGGTGGATGGACAGGTACTGAAGGATCAGCTAGTTCCTTCTTTGTGGCAGCAGCTACCACCATAGCATCCACAGAAACTCCTTTTGTTAGAAATTGCTTGTCTGCTGGAGCTGTTATGTACTTAGAAGGTCTCCTGGGAGTGGGGTCCACTGAATCAGGAGCCGTCCATGCCTTCTTAGCAACCACCTGCATGAGGGGGTCGAAGGGGGGGGACACCCAGGAGGTGGAAGGACGAGAGGCAAACGCCTCAAGATACACAGATTCGTCCTCCGAAGGGTTGAGGGCTGGCCAATTTCCCCTCTGTTTCAGGATCTCCAGAATGTCTGCAAATGAGACATCTTCAGAAGGGGAACGGGGGGAACCCTCAGAATCATCCAAATCTGTGTCTGATGTGATGGACTCAGGTGAGTCAATGTGTTTCTAACTACACTAAACTAAGAAAAAAATATTAAATTAAAGGGGTTTTTAAAGACTGATTTCACTAAGAAATAGTACTTACCAGGAACCGGTAGAAAAACCAACCTCGAAGCTGTAGCGGCAAACGAGATCTGAGGTAACTCTCGCCTAGCATTGTGGGATATAAGGGGAGCCTCGAGCCGGTGGAACCAACTCTCGAGCTTTTAGAGTGGCCGAGTCGGAGCCGAGGTCGGCTCCGAACCCATCCAGCAAGAATGAAGGCGAGATAGACAACTTAACATCAACCTTTTAGGAGAGTAGTGAAACACCTCAAAAGTGGTAATCTAACCTTTGTCATGTCTGATGATGTCACCATCCTACAAATATACCTGTGGAAAAGAGAACTCCCAGTAATGTGCATAGCGCGTCGTGTTAATGCATACTCCTCTAGTATTATGAAGTAGTTAGGTAGGGGTTTGAATCTTGAACTTGGTGAGTGTGTGTGACACTGTTGGTCAATATATTGCAGGTTTTGATTTTACCACTGTATGACGTATCAGTATGCATTGCACATGTGAGCTAGCTGTGTGTCAAATACATATCCATAGATGTTACCTCAATGATTGCATGTGTGGGAACCCTGCTTTCTCCAAGAACACAGCTGTCATCCTTGTCAGACTGTGCTGCTGCTTCCCAGACCTTAGGTCACATCTGCATGCTTGTGACAAGGTCAGCCACTGCAGTGATCCCTGGCCTAGGTCATCTGTGTCACACAAAGTCATTACGGTTCCTATTGGAATGTGTGAGTGAGGGTCTATGGCCGAGGTATATGTCAGACCTGTTCAAACGCAGCAAAGTCTGTCAATGATGACTATTCATAACAGGTGTAGAACAACCTATGTGGATATGCATGCAGACCCCTTATTGCTTATGTGATCCACCAAGGGATTCCAAAATACCTTTGGAAATGTAATTAACAAAGGAGAGATGACATAACACTTGGTTGCATGTATACATCGGTACCTGTTCATCATGTTTGTGACTACTACCTATGTGGTACTGTGGGGATAATATGTTCCGTAAAGGTGGATGACTATGCTTAGTTTGGCTTATAGCTTTACAGCATGGGTTTGACAACAGGCATCTGTCTGTATGATACCCTTGTGGACGATGTGTGTGTCATCTGGAGAATGCATTATAGGCCACAGTATGCATTACCAGACATGGACGGACATATCCCTACTGTGATTGCTTGTACCTAAGAGAGCTATATGCCAAACAGGAGTGGTCTCAGTAACGGGTGCAGGTGAATACCAGTGTTTACTGGCATTGTACAGTACCTGAAGGATCCAAATGTTGCTGTGCATCCGACATCTGTGTGTCACTTGTCAAGACATCATCTAACGATTGGTTATGGTCAGGCTGTTAAAGTGATGTATACTACCAGAATGCAAAATAATGACAGATAGTAACAGTATCACCCACAGCACAATGTCAAACCATGTCATACACACATGTGTAGTCAGGTTCCGGAATGTGTGTAGTACAATACACACTGGCCACCAATAGAAACTATGGAGTGTTACTGTGTAATACAGAGCATGTCACCCTGGCCATGTGTCCACTATACACGTACATGCAGACAGTGCACCTCCACCATGTTCACAACTGTACACCTGCAAATCTGTGCTACACACATCCCACACATACTGTCCACTCTCTAACATATGCTGCCAATACTGCACACATCAGCCAAGTGGCACGTGGCCGGACAATACACAACTGGAACCAACACTTGTGTAAACAACACTACAATGACATTCGTAGCTTTAATGCATCATGCCTGCTCAGCTACACCTTCAAGCATATCATTACACTCTACTGCTGACAACATGCTGACATTGCTATACTGCTATACAGACACCCTGTGCATCAGCACCATGGTAGCCTGTTCCTGCATCGATGTTACAGATGACAGGAGGCGGCACAGGTTTCATCATATGCACAGGGTGTGTTGTGGGTTTGCCAGAGGCCTACAGTGAGCCATACAATTGACATGTATGTGTGTGTGTGTGTGTGTGTGTGTGTGTGTGTGTGTGTGTGTGTGTGTGAGGGGCAAGAATACTGTAATGGGCCAATGTTGTAATATGTGTATGTGTTAGCCCTAGGTGTCTGGAGTATGTGTGTGTGTCTGCATGCACACAGTTCCACCATGTGGCTGCCATATACGGGTATTTGTGGGACAGCCACAGACTGTACCTGCGAGGCTTTACAGATCACCGTCTCTGGCCACGGATATGGTACCTGTGCCTGGCAGGGGTGCTACTGACACTATCAGGTACTAAGCCAGACTGGGTACTATCCCCAGAGGTGGATGGATGTACACTGGACACAGGTCCCTGCTGGGATTGTCCAGAGCAATGTGCATATTGTCTTCTAAGACATTCTATTGACAGCCCACCCCCAACATTGCCGGGGCTGGTGCTGGCACTATGGAAGCAGCTGTGGCTTGAGGGACGGCCGCGGCCACTGCCAGCTGCTGATGTTGCTGGCATACATCCATGTCGACATCTCAACCGTCCTGCACTGTCCTGACACATGGACATGACATTGCGGAGGATATCAAATGTCTCTCCCCAAAGTCTATCAGTGACCTCGGTGTAATGACGGATGGCACCTGCTAGGTCACAGATACTGTCAATGACGGCGGTGTTATGTGCCCTCTGTGCCCTTAGTCCCTGTCTGGTGTACCGTTCCATATGTGGCTGTGCCTCCATGACAGCCTGGAACATGCGTGACGTTGTCAGACCTGTGGCAAGTCTGCCAGTGGCATGATGAGCAGCAGTGCTCCTACGAGAACCCCTGGACATCTGCCTATGTGGTACCCTTCCAGACATATAGGTATGGCTGCTGTGTTGGGATGCATGTGCCATGGATACCACACTGTCCTGGCCAATGCCAACTGTACGCTGTCCCTCAGCTATGGGCATTGGTGATGGATGTATTGGCAATATGACTGTATGCATGGATGGGGTGGACAGCTGTGTACTGTCGATTGGTGGCCCAATGACAGACCCTGGCAAACACGCCTGTGCCTCAACACACTTATCTTCATCATCACTATGTGGCTCAGTGACATCAGTTTCCCTGTTGCAGTGAACCAGCCCTAACACAGCACCTGTGGGAGGGAGACAGGAAACACACTTTACGACCTGTACATGATGTCAGCACACATGAACACATGCACACATGAACACATGCACACAAATACACTCCTCACTACAGCAGATACCCACACACCACCAGCAATCCAAAACATACTTAATAGTGGTTGACGGTGGGTTACAGTATCACAAGGCAAACAGTCATATCATGTGTCAGCATGCAGAAAATTTGATGCTCAAGACCATGCAGTGCGAGTGTAGACAGCCCTTGTTAATAACAGTATACATGGCTTTGATGCATGTGTGTTGTTGTTCAGTGATTGGCCTCACCCTAGAACGCAATATGTACATAGAAACAACATTGCTGTGCAAGTATTAAAAGGTCTGCAATGTCCTGTGCACCATCACTCACAGGTATACATACCATGGCTGGATGTGTATCTGTGCGTCACATAGATATCCATTTCTGATTACAGTGTCTGTAGCAGATAATTGTAGACACAGGTTTAGCACATGCATGCTATGTATACACACAGGATGAGTGGTGCATGTATACGTGATGGAATACCATTGCTCAACATGGTCATTGTACAGTGGTTATGGTGAGTGTAGGACATATTGTGGACATGCCAGTGCCAGCCATGACATGGCATGCTACAACATGACTGCAACATTAAACATCACACATACCCAATGTGTGTCATGTGACCTATACACTCAATAGCATTACAAGACATATATGTGTCACTTTGTACAAATGGTGATTGCTATGCATATTGTGTATAGGTGCATATGTTTGACACACACACAACATTGAGGTGCATAGCAATGACTGCTATGTGTAGTACTGTGGTCACTGTAACTGGATGGAGTGTAGTACCATGAGCCATCATCATCATGCATCATGTGGTCACTCAAGGCTACTAATGTGTGCCAGACCGCCACCTAGCATGCTGTACCTGAACTGCAGTACAGTGGCTACATTCACAATTACACAGCCACTTGTTACATGGGTTTGTAAGGTGCCCAATAGGGAGCATTGCCTAAATTGACTGTGTTATGTGTGGAAGAGTGTCACACAGCCCCATGATAGGCCTCTACCCCTCAGGTATATTATGTGTGCTGTGTGGATGACATGTGGGATACTGAAGTGTGACCTTACAGCGGGTGTCTGGATACGCCATGTGTAGCATGTTAAGGTGTACTGCGTATGACGAAGTTGTGTAATTTGTGTACATGTGTATCAACTATGCCTATCCAATGTCCAGTACGGTGTTGCCACAATTGTGTGTGATGCTCTGTGTATTGCATGTGATTGAGGCAGCTACTGTCATTACTGAGATGTGCATAGTCTCACAGCAAACATCACAACATGCATTGTGCGTAGGTGTGTTACGTGTACATGGCCTACACCTCACCTATGACATGATTTCATTAGCAATATTAAATTTATAACACACTCACCAGCATCGACCGGCTGCCTTGCTGTCAAACCAGAGGGACCTACAAGAATATGAGACAGTTTGTCAGTGGCCACAACTGTGGCATTGCTACTGTGAGTTTGCTAAACTACAGTAGTACAACAGTCGACAGTCACAGGCATACAGATTATATTCCAAATATCAGTATTGCACAACACTATGCAGCACAACTGCTAAACAAACAGTACACATCTCACATATGCATAATCTACCAATACAGGTAACAGTAGCCTACAGATAGGGCATGTTACCTGCACATTCCCATGTTACCTGCACGTTCCATGTCAACATGCTGGGTGGCTCCGGCCTCCATGATGACACATGTATGTTGCTGTTCATGTTGTTGGCCGGAAGCCACCACGCTTATGAGCAGCTCCTCCACTCTGGTGAGGTGGGGAGGATGAATGGCTACCCCACCACCTGTGGCAAGATGTTGTCTACGGATATCAGACGCACGCTGCTGGACATGTCTAATTAAATCACTGCAGTGATGGCGTACCTGCTCATATGTCCAGTTATGCATGCCTATGTCATTTACCCGACAAACAAGATCTTGCCACAGTGCAGTCCGCTCAAGCTGGTTCTAGAGAACAGCAGGGTGTAGTGCTGCACCAGGCTGCTGTGTATTTCCTGTTCCTCTGCAGCTGTATAACACGGGTTGCGTTGGTGGGCCATGCCTCTGGAAGACAATTAAACAAGATGTGTGAGCAAGTCATGTGGCACACTTAACATTCTAAAGTACAGATATCAATTAACTGCGATATGTAGCATCCGATTGGCTGTCAGAGGATACACACGTTCAATACCACATATTAGTGCTCAGGCTACAATTTGCTGACAGTGCCTGGCACGCTGTATATATCAAACCACGTTCTGCACAGCAGCAAAGAGAAGCCAGTATGTAAGACTATACACCAGTACATGGCACACTGTATGTGACACAATGCACCACCTAGCCACAGGAGGTATATATCAAGCTAATGCATAAAGAAAGATGTCATCCATTGCAATGAATGTAAAGTACAGTTACAGTATTACCAGTATACCACCTTAGTCGTTGATGCCAAACCCCTGCCTAACATATGTGCACAGTTGTTAATATAGGTGGCATACTGCTGTACCAGACTATACATTTTGCTAGATACACACATATACCCTGTAACACACATATGATTGAGGGCATGGTACAGGCATAATTACACACACACATCAGACATACATACAACACACAAATGTATGCCACCCAGATGAGCTTTACCTGTGTACCATACAGTACTTTGTGTCACTACTTGCAAAACCTTATGCCTGAGGTATGTAATCTGTGAGGACTACAGGGAACACACAAAACAGTGTTTCCAAGCAATGTGAACATACACCATACTGTACTGTTTAGGCCTACAGCTTCAGGTAGTACTACAGTTCATATGGGAGTTGGATTCACCAGCAGTACCACTCACTAAGCATACATGTACTGCTTTAGCCTACAATGGGACACCACAGTCGACAACAAGGGACTACGTCACACCGTATGCCATACTACTTTTTCTGCCTAGCAATAGCATACACATCTTTTGCTGGGATCACAGCTAGGACACAAAACTACCATGACAGAAACAATTTCACACTAAGCTATCAGGCCTTTACAGACCTTGCACACATTCACCAACACATTCACCATCACACTCAGTCAACCTCACATAGCAATTATTGCATTAAGTACATGTGTGTGTGCATCATGTCATAGGTAGGTAATACGCTATTGGCCCTAGGGCCTACAGCAGCCTTGCCATACGCTACCCTGGCCTTTGACACGCATGTAATTTAATTTCACTTGCCCCTGTCAAACAGAGCCACAGAGGTGATTCCCGGGGTGTATTTCCTATCTCCCAACCAATCATCAAGAATATTTATGACAACTGCTAATGAGGGGCTTTGTTTGCTATTGATAGGTGGTTTGTTCCAGAGTATGGCATGTCTCTGAGATAGGAATCTGTCCCTCCAGCATCTGCTGTTTAGTGAGCTGACAAGGTTTGGGGCTCTAGAGCGTGTATCTCGAAGGGATTGTAATATGTTTATGTGGAGGATGTCCAACAGCTATGGGTGTGACATAGCTCTATATGTTAGGCAGAGGTCACCTCTGGGTAGGCGGTATGCAACACAGTCTAGCTGTGGTTTTGTGAGTCGGTCTGCATAGAGCATCTGTTTGAGGCCGGTATTACTCTTTGTGAGGTATGTCTGTGGCCTTTCCAGTTGCTGTAGTTGTCATGTGAGGTACATACCACATGGGGCATTGTACTTTATAATGGTTTTTAAGTGTGATGAGTAGAGGAGAACACTGATCTATATTTCCCTAGATGACACACCTTTTGTAATGACGTGTACCACGTAGACAGAATACATGACTAGTTTGGCACTGTGATTATCAAAGGGGAGACTACTGTCCACCTGTGTCCCATGTTCCCTTATCACACCCTCAGTGTTAGGTAGACTACCACCTATGTGGTAGTTAATGGGTACAGTGTTTTGGCAAGAAGGGATGGCACTGCAGTGTCAACACTGAGCTTCAGTCCATGCCATGGTCACCAGGCACCTGTCGCAGTACGCATGACCCCGTGTCTCTCTCTCTCTCTCTACATATATATATATATATATATATATATATATATATATACACACACACACACACACACACACACACACACACACACACACACACACACACATACACACATACACACATACATATGAACATCCATTGCTGTACATATAGATGTAAATATAGGCACATATACAGTCCACTTTTCATGGTGGGAACATCAACTATGCAACAGTTGTGAGATATACAGTTATGTAATATTGCACAGTGTTGTGCAGAATGCATTGAAGGTGTCCTCAGCCCATGTAGCTTTAGCAGGCCTCACTGGCTGCAACACTGCAACACTGACAAATCATACCCACAGTGTTTAACCACCACATGTCAGATACGAGCACTGCATGCTGTTTTCTTTGCCACACTCTACAACCTACATAGAAATATGCACATAACAACCTTCAACAACATACATATACATATATATATATATATATATATATATATATATATATATATATGGATCTAGGTCATTTGGTCGACAACTCATATGACTGACATTCATTTGGTCGACAGCTCATTTGGTCGACAAACATTCTAGGTGGGGGCTTCACACCCACTAATGTGGGGCTGCACCCCAACTATATATAACAACTCCACGGTCGCACAACAGTGGGGAGGGGGGCAAATCTCAGGTTTTTGCCTTGAATACTTTTTGTCGACCAAATAAGCTGTCAACCAAATGAGTGTCAGTCATATGAGTTGTCGACCAAATGACCTAGATCCATAGATATATATATATATATATATATATATATATACCCTTCACAAACAGTTGCAGTATGTCCCTTGCCCTATGCACATGTACAGATACATATAGATACGTACTGCTGCCATATATGGATGATTCACAGTATGTAGAGTACTCTTCAAAAACATCTACTAAATGCCAGCAAATACATATGTGTTACATATCTTTCCTTTGTATTTCTCTGTCCTGTTTGTTTTTAAAGGAAATATTTTTTTTTTTGGGGGGGGGGGTTCTCTGTCTGTTGATGTTGCTCTTTCTTTTTCTGTCGGTCCGTTTCAGTCTGTTTGTCTTTGTCTGTGTCTCTGTCTCTCTCTTGCTCTCTCTCTGTTGCTGCAATGATATTCTTGCATGTGTGGACAGCAAGTACAGCCTGCTTTTCTAGGTATCTGCACATGTACATGTGATGGCCTCTGCACCAATTGGTGCCCACCATTTAGTAATTGTATGCAACCTGCTGTGTGGTAATTTCAGTACTCACTGTCATAGCAGTCCACTGCTATAAAATGCTAAGTTAGGTAGGCGTAGCCCTTTCAGCTTTCCAAGGTGGGGCCCATGCTTGTTTGCTGTGGACACCGTTGTGTCAGTCAAAATGTTGGTATACTTCTTATATCTGAAATTAGGGTTGTAGCCAGTGATTTGCATGTTGTACTCAAACCTGAGTGTTGCTGCCTCTAGTACACACTTGTCAGTGTAGAATATTACTCAACCCTCCAAATGCTAACACAAGATACATGGGAGTATGTACTTTATTTTCTAATTAGACAACTGCCATACAAAAGTAGTTATTGCAATGTATTCTTCTGGCACATGAACTGTTTGTGAACTACTATACTGTAAATATTAATTTACTCACTTCTGAACAGTTTGTGTTTTTTTTGTGTTGACATTAGCACAGGCTGTTCAAGACAACTGGACAAATTTCAGTACTGAGTATGCCTACCTACATCCTTGGTACAGCCTGAATACACAGGTATATTGCTCTTTTGGGTAGGGGTGCAGAAGTACAAAGAGCATTATTTATTATTGTGTGATGTTTATCTTGCTGAACATACAGGGTTGCTGTGTACCTGTTAGTCTATCAAGGCAAGTAGTCTGTCTGCGTAGCTCCCACCTGTGGACATATCCAGACGGTAGCCAGAGGTTAGCCTATTATTCTTTGTCTGTGCACCACACCGGTCTTTTCAGCACTGGAACATCGACATTGTCACAGTTGGTTGCTACCAGTACATGGCTACATCCATTGATATTTCTGTGTTGTACTCCTACATAAGGGTATGCTTGTGGTACTCCTTCCAAAGCTATCTGCAGAGTGTGTAAAAGCAGAAAAGCTAATATGCCTGTGTGTTTCTGCCTCTGCCAGGCCTCTGATACACTCAGGAATATATTTGAACAGCCTCAGGGAAAGGTACATATAAGTGAGGGACACCTGTAATATATTACAGACATTAAGTTGAGACTGTGAGAGAATCAGATCATATGTATTAATACACCTTTTCTGACATGCAAGCAGTGTCTACTCTTACTTATTGACATTATTCATTAAGTGTAATTCCCCACTTTTCTGCCTAACGTCAGTACTTTTCAGAGGGATTCAGAGGGACACAGCTAACATTTGTTTACGAATCAGGGACATCTCTGACAAGCAGTCACAGTTGGGAAGTATGGCCTCTGCCCTATTCATATATGCCAATGTTTATCCTGCTCTGATACTGTGTGGGGTTTGTAAAGTGCTACTGTAACATTATTTCCTGCTAGAATGGCTGGTTCTCTTTTCACAGTCATGTCAAGCAATTCCACAACAACTGCTGGTAAAGATCCACAGAACAAGATTTGTGTTATGGCATTCCTATTTTCCCTTTACATTCACTCATTGTAATGCATGATATATTTATTACAGCACCAACTTGTTGTATGTCTACTGTGGCTTAGTGGTACTTCATACAGTGTATTGTGTCCAAGGTCTGGGATTCGAGAATGACAGAGGTGTTTTATTTTGCTGCTCAGCAGAAAAAGGGCAATGCCATGCAGAGTGACTAAGGCACTTTTAAGCAGTTGTAAGTGGGTTTGTGTGACGCTTAGCAATACTTAGCTAAGCGCACACAAGCACACACTCGCACAAACATGCTAACTACTGCTTAAAAGTGCTTACTCCCGCTAACCCCCGCGCTCATTTCTTTGAAAGAAAAGAAAATGGGGAGATAGGAAAGTGGTAAAAAAGGGGGCACAAAGAGGGAAAGACAGTAGGGAAACCAGCTCGGGATGTGTAGGACGGGCGTAGGGAAGGTCCATAGCTGCCCATTTCTTTGCCAGCAACAGCTGTGCATATGTTTGAAATTTGGAGTGAAATTTGAAACCTTCCACCACTGACAGAGGGGTGAGGACAACAAAGTATGTTGTACTGCCAATTATAATTATCAGTTTACATGTCCAGTGGACATGTGTGCGAAATGGGCAGCTATGTATGGGGCGTGATTTTTTTGCGGGAGCAGATTGCCCTTTTTTTTTTTTCAGGTGAGAGTGAAATGTGAGGTAGGGGAAGTAGGTATGTTGTGGGAGGCAGGTTGGGGAGGTAAACAGACAAGACAAACAAGATGCATACGGGGGCGGAATATGACACATGGGGTGGGTGAACACACTTGATGGGGAAGGATGTTTGTAAATCGCAAGCCCATGAGCCCACAGATGGTAACAGTGGAACTGAGATCCCCACCCATGGGCAGTCACCACTGCACCTTCACAGCCCAGAGGGTGGCTGTGGTGGGGGCTGCGTAGGATGGGCAGGCTCACCCGTGAGTCGTGCCACTCTTGCCTCAAGCTGGCGTAGGGGATCAGCGACCGAACATTGGATCTCCTTACGCACCATAGCCCAGACCCTTCGGAGGGTGACAGGTGGCCCTTCTCCGCCCACACTTGCATGGGGGGGGTGAGCCCCACCCCCTGCAGCGCTTCCACCCGAAGATGGCACAGGACCAACGGAGGAGGGGGGCCCGGGCTGGGCACCAGACCTGCTGGTACCAGGTGCAATCACCAGCTGAGGAGGGACAGGTGGGTCCGCTGGGACCGGCCTTCCCATACGTTCTGTGTTTAGGTATATTTAATGACAACATAGACAACAGCATTCCAAACTAGTTGTAACAGCATGCAGTAATATTCCCATTAACCCAACACACCAGGGTTCCAACAGTTGAACAGCAAGCATAACCCATGCATATATTGAACAACAGAGGACATTCCAACAGCATGCAGGAATGATTGGTGGCAACAGGCCACCAAGATTGTGGTGTTTGAACAGGGCACATGCATCAAAGTAAATGCAGATATTTATAAAACAATAGAACATAAGTCCCAACAAATGTTTTGAGATTAGACATACCCATTGAGGTGTGGAATTGCATTGTTTATGCACATACAGTAGGGTGTAAAAAGATACCTCCATTAACATCTTATAAGTACTTATAGTTTACACTACATTCCTATTGAATGCAGGTGTATATCCCCTACATGTATTATTACACTAGGCAACGTGCATTAGGTTGTGTAATGGGTTTGGCTAGTTCATTATATACCTGACCTATATCTGACATACTAACTGTCCAGGATGCAGATGTTACTGCTACGTATTTATATATTTTATTTATATATCTACATATCTGGATGTGTTCACGTGACATTTTCAGTTATATTTCTACAGCCCCCTACATTTCTAGCAGCACACTCACATTTTTGGGAACACATAACAAGCTACTCGTGTGCCAGATTTACCTATGCATGCCAGCCATTAACCAACTGTTGAGGACTGTATATATGCTTCACAGCTACTGGCACTCCCTTCATCCACTTTATATGGGACTGCCCAACTGTGGGTTGACAGCGCTTAATACAACAGTACTATTTATATAATGCAAGAATACAACAACATTTCAAAGTAAGTGACACGGACACACTCCAGGTATTATACCTTTATTAAGTACATTACACACTTTTCTAGAGGCTCTCTCATTTATTTGATATTACAGTGCATGCAGAAGACTTATTCAAGATGTATTATACCTTTATTAATAGGTTACAACACTCTTTTTCAGGCTCGCTCACTTATTTTATATAACAGTACATGCAGAGATATTATTCAGGATTTATTTTACCCTTATTAATGGGTTACAACACTCTTTTTCTGGCTCTCTCACTTATTTTATATAACAGTACATGCAAATAAATTATTCAGGGCATTTTATGGCTTTATTATTGGGCTACAACACTTTTTTTCAGGCTCTCCCACTTATTTTATATAACAATACATGTAGAATAAATACTAACCTACCTGGTGGCGCAGCCTTAGCAGCCTATCTGCATAGGCTTGCTGATTCACAGCACGGACACCTGCAGTTGTGAGGTAAATGAAGGGATACTGAGACATACCTATCCATTATATAGACTACAATAGCATTTCTTAAATACTTCATTCCATGGCTACCTACTCAGTAGTGGGGCATCTTGCATGTCACGGGCCTCCTGTATCCATCGGTTCAGTAGGTCCTGCTTCCATCTCTTCAGGTCTGCATGGTGGTGACGGACCTGCTCATCAGTCCGAGGGACAACTGTGGCACTGGTGAGATCATGAGCTAACCGGTTCCAAGCCTCTGCTTTGTACTCTGCCCCTTGAAATTGGCCCTGCAGGAGTCTTGTCTCATGATGGTGAACAAGGAGCCAAACCATGCATTTTGACTCCTCGATGCCCCAGCGTTGTGCTCGAAAGCGAGTATCCTCTCCAGCACCGGCCATTCTGGCTGCAGATGGGAGCTACAATCAGTTATGGCGAGTATTCCCGCCTATGGAGCTTAAATATGCCTCATTTCCCGCACTTATTTGTGATTGGCTGTTTTTGAAAATTCTCAGCTAACAGCAAACCTGCTTAGCAATGGTTAAACTTCAATTTATAAGTATATGTATGTTAACAGTGCATGTTTATGCTAAGCTGTCATGGCTTAGTTGTTCAGTACTTTGATTATGGTGCCCAGTGTCCCGGGTTCGAGCCTTGTCATTGCTTTTTATTTTACTACTGTCCAGACAGGCTAGGGGATGTGGCTGTGTTTAGGCGACTTTGATCTATGTTGCCCGACGTTGCCCAACGGTGCACTGGTTAGCACAGTGCGCAGCTCTGCGCAAACCTATTGCGCTAGGTAAAGCACTGCTTAGCTATGGGCAACTATATTGCGCTAGGTAAAGTGATGCTTAGCTATGGGCAACTATATTGCACTGGGTACAACGCTGCTTAGCTATGGGTAACTATATTGTGCTTGGTACAACGCTGCTTAGCTATGGGCAATTATATGTCAATATCCTTAATGCTGCTCACCTTCTTATATTTATATATATATACATTTTGTTCACTAATACATAGGCCATTTCAATGCTTTTTACTAAAATTTCATTCATATATGTCAGGAATTATTGTATATACTAATTTAAAACATAAAATAGAAAGGGGAGTGGTGGGACTAGAGCCAGGAATGTCTCCTCTTTGTGCGAAGGCTCTACCACTATGCTATTGCTATTTGGCTTAATTTGCATAAACATTTCTTATTATGCTCTTCGATGTCGAAATTGCTAACTGTAGCTAAGCAATGGGCACACCTGCGCAAACACATGCAAATACGGGCAGCTATATCGGGAATTATAAAAAAAAAAAATAGTTTACATTTTACAATTACAAAGGGGTTTAGTATGTGGGGATGTGTAGTGTTTGCTATGTGTACATTTCAGCAGACTCGCTCATTGCACTTGTCATTTTCACATTTATATGGTTGCAGGGGCGTGGATATTTGGACTGCTCGGCAGTCCAACATGCCCCCTGCAGTCTTACACGCTCTGTATTAGCCTTCCAGTTGAGTCAGCGCACCCTCATGCATATGCATGCCACTCTGACATCATAGTCTTAAAAGGCAGTCTCCGAGTAAGACTTGGTTAGTCTTACATGGAGGATTACTGAATCCCCCCCCCCCCTTGCTCTCGGTGTAAGTGACTTACTCTGGTATAAAGCCGATCAATAAAGTAGGCTTACAGCAGGGGGCAGATTCCAAAAGAATTGTCTCAGTGTAAGTGACTTACTCTAGTATACACACAAAACCTTCAGTTGCTCCTTCTGTTACCCTACAGTACTAGGGACCCTCCCCCATAATGTGATTTTTTTTAAATTTATTCAACTTTTAGTAATATACCTATAAAATGTATTAGTTAGTCACTTACACTGAGATCAAGTCTTTTGGGCACCACTAAGAAGGTATTAGTAAGGAAGGATAGCTAGAATTCCCTTGTATGCACTCATTCACCCACCAGACAGATACAATCTTGTTGTTCCACATCCTATGACCTATGTGACAAATATAATGTTTTATCATGCTTTTAATTATATCATATTTTAAATCAGTAACAAAGACCTTGGCAAACAGATTGATTTTACAGTGCCTTTTAAAAAATGTTGACTGAATAAAAATTGATTGTAGATTTTCTTACATTGTTAAACTTTATTTCTCTACTCCAACAGAAGAATAGTTTTGTTGTATAATACATGCTTGAAATGATCAAAACTTATGTATAGCATAATTTGGCCAATTATTACTGACCAAATGACTGAATTAAAATTCTATAATGCCTTTCCTTCACACAGTAATTACTACTATGCTGAACAAATGAAAAGGTCTGCACAAAACCTTCACAGTAAAATGTAATCTATTAGATATAGGTAGGTATTTCCTCTCACATTCCAAAGACCTGCTGTAATTTGAAAAGGGGACTCTAAATTGCCCATAGGTGTGAGTAGTTGTGTGTATGATAATGAAGAAAGACCTGCTAACCTACTTCCATTTCCCCCTTTACCTTGAAAACTCTGTGCAAAGCTGTGACTGTCTGTGGGGTCACTCTTGCAGATGGAAGCGACTCATAGAGAATGTGCAAGTGAGAAACACTATGTAGACTCTAACATTTGAAATACTATAATGGCCAAGCCTATTATGAAAAAATGTTCCAGATGAGACTAAACAGGATGACTTTTCATCTTACTTATAAATCTGGATTTTGAGATAAAGTCTTTATTCTTACTAGGATGTTACATACCTACATTTATCTATTCATTCATTTATTCAATTTGGAAACCAGGGAAGAGCACTGATCCAACAACATCTACTTCAGTGTTAGCTCAGATAAATATAAATTATAAATTATATTACACAAGTAAGTTAACAAGAAGAATTATGAATACAAAGAAAATGCTGTGTGAAGACAGCAATGAATCAATAACAGTAATAATAATAAAGTACACAGTACAGGGGATAACTGGAAGGAATAGTTATAGTAAGAAAGGAAAAAGGAGAAGTGAGTGAAATAGTGAAGAGATACAGCACAAAGTGTAAAAGATAGCAAAAGTCAGGTAAGAGCACACATAAATTAACTATATACAACATGGAAGAGATGTCAAATATTAGTGTAGGGATATAATGTGAGGAAGACCAAGGTGCCTGACTGGTGAAAGGGAGAGTGGGGTGGAGGACTGGGTGATGTGTTCAGAGGGAAAGCATTTGCAGACTGATTCAGATTTGAGATAATCTATAAGCAGAGCACTCGCTGATGGGTATGAGATGAGATCTTTAAGATTAGTAAGGAGGGATTCCCGGAGTTTGGGACCTAGGATAGAGAACGCTTGGTTAGTGCAATGAAGCCTAGGAAACTGAAGAAGTGCACCAGAGTGCTTAAGACTTCTTAGTCTATAACAAGGGAGTCATTGAATATGCTGGAATCAAGGGAAGCACAGGAGTGTTCTTTGAGGAGCTTGTACAGTTGAGATCCAAGAAGCAGGTTGGCACATTGTTCGACTACTAACTGTGATACAATGATGCTCGTATTTGGGGAACAAAATTATACTGTATAAAATTATGTATGACATACTGTATTCATCAAAGAGATCAAAGTTAACACAATTCATTCCCTTCCCTTCCCTGAATGCTGCCAATATGGCCATATCTCGGACTACCAAATCACCAGTAATATTACTGCAAGCCTAAAACTTACTCATCAGATCAAACAGTATAGATAATTATTAATCAAAAGTTAAAGTTAGGAAAACTTCTTCAATATGACGTAGTTGCACAGAGGGTAGGATTCAAAAATATGTAAACCTCTTCAATGAAAGATTATACAAATACTTTGAAGATAATGGTTAAAGTGAGAATAAATGAAAATAACAGATACCGAACCTTACAGTGCAAGAACAGTTTTTCTCTTCTCCAACCCATCAGTTTATCGGTGAGTTATTACATCTTACATAAAACCTAGAAATTAGTCTTAATACCGTACATACTCATTTTATATAATGTACATATGTTACCATGTTATTTGTTTACAGATTAGCCTTGGTGTTAACAGACCCTTGTGATAACTTGCTGTTAATCATAGTAGTGTGCATAGTTGAATTCAACAACTGTTTTTATCTACTGGGAAAGTTTCACTGGGCCATAAAAGACCCCTTTTCAGCAGAGGCCTGGGAAGAAAATCTCCAGTAATATACTTTAAGTAGAGCAATTAATCTTTTATGTTTTCTTCACATAAATATACTTAATTGATTTGTATGTTATACTGAAAATATATAAATGGGAGTTACTTACTTGCCATAACACTGGATCCTTTCATTCCTGTCTGTCTGACATGACTGATGAGTGTTTGGGCTGTTTGCCGGATCCACGATTGTAAACCTAGTTCTCCGGCCTAGAGCTCTGCAAATTTTCCATTCCACAATGCTAACTAAGCTAGACGTCCTCAGACTGTGTTTTCTGCCTACAACAGGCAGTAAGGAAAGTACAGTTGTGTAAGTAAACTTAGCATAACAGCAGATGGTCAAATGATCAATGTTGCCATAGCCTTAGATATATGGGGTTATATCCTGCATAGGATATAACAACTGGCCAGCTTCCAAAGCTTCAGGGCACCTTCTATGTGCCCAAACCATCACTCATCTCAAGCTAAGCATACTAAGAAGACAGGTTTGAGCACCAAGCCCTTCAAAGCGCACACTCCCAACATAGAGGGAGGCTGAGCCCTGAACAGACAATGCTAGAAAAAAAATGTCCACACCCTGGCTTAAGCAACACACCAAAAAAACAAGAGGAATGGAGGGAGGAAGAGGATACTGCAACAGTGATCATTCCAACATCTACTGTTATTCTAAGTTTAATTACACGACTGTATTATGTTCACTATATTGATCACCACTGCAGTAGCCTTATCTATATGGGTAGATCACCCTATCTTATTACATTTGGGAAGTACAAGGGGAAAAGTCCAGGAGTCTCTGGAGAATGGTCCTAGCACAGCTTGATCCGGACCTAGAGAAAGAATCAAGCTTATAGTGCTTTGTAAAAGTATGTACAAAAGACCAAGTAGCAACTTTTAGAATACTTCTATAATCCAACTCATTCTAAAACGCCATAGATGAAGCCAAGGCCCCGGTAGAATGGACCTTGACCCTGCCTGGAATAGATTTTCTATGGTTGAGTACAACAAAAGGTAAGAGCCTTAAACAACCCTTTGGAAAGAGTCTGTTTTAACACAGGTTGCTCTTTCTTCTTACATTCACAAGAAATTAACAATCAATTGACCTGAAGATCTGAAATACTTACTTCTGGCAATATAGTACCCGAGTTGTTTGTGGCCATCCAAGTTATGGTGTATCCTTCTTCCCTCAATTTTAGGTTCAGGAAAGGAAAAAGGGGAGATGGATAGTTTGGCTTAGATTAAAATTGGTTGCCACTTTAGGCAAAAAAGGATTCATTCTCAAAGAAACCCTGTCACTGTGAAAAATGAAATAAGGTTGACTCGCCGTAAGGGCCTGCAACTCATATACCCTCTTGCAATGGTCAGAGCAATAAGTAAAACTGTTTTCCATGTTAAGAACCTCAAGTCAGCCAGATCGGCTGGTTCAAATGAATCAAGTGTTAGTCTCTCTAACACAAAATTAATATCCCAAGGAGGTGCCACCAGTTTTCTTAGAGGCGTTGTATGCAAAACTCCTTTCAGAAAAATTTGACATGAGAATGAGAATGCATTGAAAGAGGAGGATCCATGAGGAGAGATGCTGAAATGGCTGATAAATGAAGCTTGATGAAGGAGTAAGAAAGGCCGTAGGATTGTAACTTAGACAAATACTGTAAAAGAAGAGAACAACTACCCTGTACGGGTGCTTGTTATGTTGTTGGCATCAACTAGAAAACGCTTTCCATTTACTAATGTATGATTTTTTTTAGTAGCAGGCTTTCTTGCTTCCATTATTTCCTGCTGCACCTCCTCAATAAATAGGTGCTAAGGGGAATTAAGACCTTATCATCCAGGCAGTCAAATTAAGTTGATTTGGATCAGGGTTATCAAACAACTCTGATCTTCTCTGAGTAGATCCATTCTGTAAAGATGCTTATGATAATTGCCTCTGGCCATTTACAAAAGAAAGGAAAACCACTGTTGCCTTGCTGAGCCAGAAGGGAATCACCACAATGATCTTGGGGGATTCCTTCTGAATCTTCAGAACTACTCTGGATATCAGCTGAAAGGGTGAAAAAGCATACAGGAACATTCCTGTCCAAGGGATAGAAAAAGCATCTGTTTTTCAGTCCTTTTTGCATGGAGTCCTACAGCAGAATCTTGACAGCTGATTTTTCAAACAGGGAGATAGGTCTACCTGAGGAACTCCCCACAGATAGATCAAATCTTGGAAGACCCCCACCCGCGATCTTGTTTTCATTTGTGAGGGTATGTCCTTGTTCTGCTCAGCTTGTCTGCCACACAATTTTGCACTGACAGAATGTAGGATAGCTGTAGAGTGAGACCTTACTGTGAATCTATATTCCATGCTAACATGGCTAGTCTGCAAAGGAGATATGACCTGGTTCCCCCTTGCTTGTTGATATATCACATGATTAGGTATTGTCTGTAACAACTTGAATAGGTCCCGAGAACTAAAGATGATTCAGAGACTTATGTACCTTGATCAGGGCAGGCATTTCTTTTATATTTATGTACATGCATCTGCCCTTGCTGTCCCACACATTTTGCACTTTTATTCCTCCTAAAACTGCTCCCTATGCAAACTCCAAGGTGTCAGTGCTGACTGACTGCTTTTGAAGAAGGGTGAAGGGGAGGCCCAGATTTAGTGATATTTGCTGTCTCCACCCGGTGACTTCTCTTTTGACAAACCCCAGAACTGGGATTTGAAAAGACAAAGGATGTTGGTGCTGGAAAAAAGAGAATTTAGATGCCACTGTATATTTCTCATGTGGAGTCTTGCCAAGGTTATCATGCGAATCTGAAATGCCTTGAGACCCAAAATCCTGAGGTATTTCCTCAGTGTCTGAAGTCTGAGTGGAAAACCTTAGAAGTAAATCTAGATAAAGATCCATTTTTTCCTGTGGAAGAAAAGCTCTTTGAACTGAGTGGTCTAGCTGACACCCCAGAAATACAATCATATGTGACAGGGTGAAACAAACAATTCTGAATGTTCTCTTGGAATCCCAGCTTGTTTAAGAGATCTCCCACCCAAGTGAGAGATTTCAGACACTTTGAAAAAGACTCTACAAAGATAAACTACTTGTTTAAACATGGAAAAATGCAGACATCCTGTAGCCTGCAATGAGCTATAACTGGAACTAAACTCTTTGTGAACACTCCTGGTACAGTAGGTAGTCCACAGGGTAAGTCAAATAATTGATAATGTGATCCAGATACACAAAAACTTAAGAAATAGCTGAAGTCTGGATGACTAGGGATGTGATGCTGTGTCTTTTAAATCTAGTGTTACCAAGAAACTTGAAAGAGAAAGAAGAGATAACAGGTTGTGAAGTGACCAACTATAGAAATAGCACTTAAAACGGCCAGGTATCAGACCAAACTCTTATTTATTATAATGGTTAAGCGCTTTTCATTTTTGCATTTACAAACTTCATCAGACCAACTATTCAATTGTTAAAGGTCCCTTAAATAATCATTCCAAAGGAAGTGATGTAATTAATTGGAAATTCAAAACTTCATATTACATTTAAAGTTCCAAAGCTTCCTTTAAATTGTCACTATTACACATTGTTAAAAATCTATTGAAATAACACTGCTATAACTTACTATACATTAAAAGTCAAAGAGCCAACCTACAGAAACACCATAAAAATAAAAATAAAAGTGTATATATTTAGATACTTAAACAAAATAAGAATACATACACAAAAGTAAGAATAAATACACTCTATTATCTAAGCAAAGCTTTCAACTTCAATATACTGTTGATTGCACAATAATCATTAAGCCCGGGCCACACATAGGAATACAAGGATAGCTGCCACATTAACTCAGCCCTTTCCAAGTGCAGCATCCATGGGTCCCCCTCTAATTTCCTTATTTACTTGCTGTATACCACAAAAATTAAAGGACAGGGTATATGAGCATTTATATGCTATTAGGAAGTCTAATTTAACTAATGCCTTGGCTAAGCATGTGCATACGCATAATGGACATAGCTTTAACTTTTGTGGTATACAGCAAGTAAATAAGGAACTTATGTGTGGCCTGGGCTTAATGATTATTGTGCAATCAACAGTATATTCATAGGTTCATAGGTTGGTACTAGGCTATCGGCCCTAGAGCCTATACAAGCCTAGCCATAACAATTCCCTGGCTATTTCTTCCCCCAATATTTACTGCCCTGGACCCCTGTCTAGCAGGACAACTGACGTGATCCCCAGGGTGAATTTCATATCTCCCATCCAATCGTCAAGGTTCCTTTTGAAGAGGGCCAAAGAGGCACTCTGCTTGACATGTATGGGCAGTCTATTCCAGAGTCTGGGGAGTCTCTGAGTCAGGAACCTACCCCTCCAGCATGTTTTGTTCATTGTGATAACAAGGTTTAGATCCCTGGAGCATTTGGCTCTGACGGATTGGGATTTCTTTAAGTGTAACATGTCCAACAGCTCTTGGGTTTGACATGGCCTTGTATGTTAAGCAGAGATTGCCTCTGAATAGATGATAAGCGACAGAGTACAGCTGGAGTTTTGGTCAGCATAGGTCATCTGCTTTATGCCTGTGATTCTTTTAGTGAGGTATTTCTGCGGTCTTTCCAGTTGTTGCAGATGTCTTGAGAGGTACATACCAAATGGGGCATTGTATTCTACAATGGGTCTAATGAGGGATGAGTACAGTGGGACAATGACCTCCTTTATTCTGGATGAAAAGCCCTTAGTGATGAGATGTGCCACATAGAAGGATTTCCTGACTGTTGTGGCGATGTGGTAATCAAAGGTGAGACCACTGTCCACCTGTGTCCCTAAGTCTCTTATCACACTTTCGGTGTTTAGTGTACTGCCACCTATGTCGTAATTCACGGGTACATGTTTTTTCCCACAGGGGATAACTATATATTTCTTGGCATTGAGCTTGAGCCCATGGCTCTGGCACCAAGCATCTGTTTCTGTAAGGCCCTTTTGTAGAATATCCACATCATTTAGGGATTCAATAATGGCTCCCAGTTTGCAGTCATAGTTTCATAGTTTCATAGTATAGTACTAGGCTATCTGCCCTGGGGCATTTGTAAGCCTAGTCATAGTGATGTGGCTTTTGCCACCCAATGAAATGGTACAAAAATGTACAGAATAAATCTAGAATACTGTGCCTCTGTCTAGTAGTGACACAATGAAGGTCCCCTTATATAACAGAATTAGTTTACTGTGCCCCTGCCTAGCAGTGACACAGATGTGACCCCTGGGGTAAACTTACGATCTCCCATCCACTCATCAAGATTTCTCTTGAAGAGAGTCAGTGAGGGGCTTAGTGTTGCCCTGTACTTCAAAGAAGTAGATGCCAAACAAGAGCGGTCCCAGGACTGAACCCTGAGTTACTCCACTTGTCACTTGTATGGAGTTGGACTTGGGAGTCGGCTACTTTTACAGTGTGGATTCTGTCAGTAAGCCAATTGTCAACCTATCGAATGGACGTAGGGATTAATGCCCAGCTTAGTAAGTTTATCTATGATTCCAGAGTGGGGGATGGTGTTGAAGACCTTGGCGAGGTCCAGATAGGCTGTGTGGACTGCCTTACCCTCGTCCACAGCTCTGGAGACTGATTCGAAGAAGTGAATCACGTTCAGGAGACAAGATCGGCCCTTCACGAACCCAAACTGGGTGGGGTACAGTGTTTGAAGGTTGCCAATGTCTTTGTTTATGAATTCCATGATAATACATTCCATGGCCTTGCAGATCAGGCTCATCAGACTGATGGGGCGGTAGTTCCCAGGATCCAAGGTAGATCCCCCCTTGCGGAGTGGGATAACTGTAGTTGTGTACCACTCAGTGGGTAAGAAGCCTGAGGTGAGGCTATGATTAAACATGACACTTAGGTGAGGTGCCAGTTCATTTTGTAGTTCATGTAGTACACAGCCCGGGATGTCATTTGGTCCCATGGATGCTGTATTTTTAGCTTTGGAGAGTGCGGTTTTTACCTGTGTGACCATTATTACCAGAATTTGGCAATCTTTTGGTATTGAGATGAGCTCTTTAGGGAGTAAAAGGGGGATGAAGTTGGCACTGAATCAATCTGCCAGGATATTGGCAATATTCTTGGGATTAGTATATTTAATGTCATTCTGTTGTAGCTCAGAGCAGATCTGAGCATTGCCATTTAGATTCTTGACATAGCTATAGAATGCCTTGTGGTTGTCTTTGGAATCTTGGCAATTTTATTTTTGTAACTAGCTTTGGAGGATTTTATGAGGGATCTCAGCTTCTTACTGAGGCTGGTAAGGGAGTTTTTTGCATCTTGGGATTTTCCTCTTTTCTGCAACAGTTCCTTCCTTTTGTTGTAAAGTTTGTTTATGGCAGGGGACCACCAGATTGGCTTCCTTTTTTTGGAGGAAAGCGTCTTGGTTCTATTTGGGATGGCACGATTCATGCATGAGTGGATGTGCTCGTACAGTGTCTTAGTGTAGGATTCAGCAGTCGAACTTTCAGGTCCCATCTGCATGGGTGTCATGAAGTTAGTCACTTCTGACTTGAGTAGCATGAAGTTGGCTTTGGAGAATTTTTTTACGGAGGTTTCCTTACTGGTGGGTAGGGAGGGATGTGACTGTCAAGGGTGATTAGCTTATAGTCAGACCTGACCAACAAGGAGGTGACAATAGGTGTGGAACATCGATTTCCCATGTTGGTAATGACCAGGTCTAGGATATTGGGAGCCCTTGGTGGGGCTATGGATTAGGTGATCCAGGGCATTGGAATTTATGAATTCCAAGAACCGTTGTGCAAAGGTGTTGGTACACAAGTAGTTTTCCCAGTTAATGGCAGGGTAGTTGAAATCACCCAGTATTAGGGTGTTTGGTTTGTTAAAGTCATAAATAAATAACATTAAGAATTTACCTTATATGCCTTTAGTTAGGAACAACACTTCAGGATGTGCAAACAGACATTTTATTCTTACAGCGTTGAGAGTTAGCCTTCATAATTCTTGATGAAGCGTTCTCACTTTACATACAAAAACTGTAATTTTATAAATTTTCTTATCAAACTGCTCATGCAATTTCATGACATTATAATGACTGTGTCCTAGAGAAAACTTTGCAAATGTCCTCATCACACGTGATTTTTGCCTTAGACTTCACGTGAACACCGTCATATATATGATTCACCTGCTTCCAAAGGGTCTTGTTTCTGACCTTGGATGTTTCAAACCTGCTCTAGCAACAATGCACTCTTAGCCTGGAGGTGTCAGGCTAACAAATTCCTTTTTGTAATAATTACATGCCTCACTTCAAGCAACACGTACTATTCTCTTTTATTACATACTAAAAGAATGCCATTTAAAAGAAAGCAATACTGTGGCTTATGAAGGTGTATTTTTCCCAGCCCTGCATACAAATTATATTTGCTTTTTAACAATCATATTATAGCATCATTAATAAACTGAAATTAATATACATTTTAATAAGCTGGTCTTGTCCCATAACAGGTTGTATCTTAATATTTTCCAGTATGTTTAGAAAGGTGTAGTGAGAATCTTGGGGCATGGTAGGGAATCTGTAGCAAGCTACAGTTTGGATTGTAGTCTTACCTAGTGTTAGTTGCACCTGAAGAATTTCAGATGCATTGTGTTGGGCAACTAGCCTGGTGGTGTGTATATCCTTGGTGAATATGGACACTCCTCCACCTTTAGTGTTTTGGTCCTGGTTTGGTGGCCGAAAAGTGTGGTAAGAGTTGTAGCCTGGTATTGCAGGGGTGCTCTCTGGAACCTTGAACCAGGTCTCAGTTACTGCACAGATATCGGTGTTCTCCATTTTTAGGAGTGCCTCGAGAGAGTGCATTTCGAGATTTAGACCTAGTATTGAGTAGAATTACCTTCAGAGTTTGCATGCTTGTACCTGTTACAGTGATGGTTTTGTCCTTTGAACTTTACCTAAAAAAAGCACTATAGGGGTGGCAAGAGCCGTAGCCAGTAACCTGAATCCCAGGGGTGACAGCTGCAGACCATCTCTGGCAAAGCATCGTGGTCTGTCGATCATGTCGTCCCAGGCAGACAGATACTGGACCACTATGAATGACACCAGAAGCTTTGCCAATTGTTGAAGTCAACCATTTTGTCCTTACACTGTGGTATCATTCTGGGCGAAGGCTGGATGCTACTCAGGGCTAGGGTTATACCTGCTGAAAGTTGAAAGCTTTGCTTAGATAACAGAATGTATTTATTCTTACTTTTGTGTATGTATTCTTATTTTGTTTAAATATCTAAATATATACGCTTTTATTTTTATTTTTATGGTGTTTCTGTAGGTAGGCTCTTTGACTTTTAATGTATAGTAAGTTATAGTAGTATTATTTCAATAGATTTTTAACAATGTGAAATAGTGACAATTTAAAGGAAGCTTTGGAACTTTAAATGTAATATGAAGTTTTGAATTTCCAATTAATTACATCACTTCCTTTGGAATGATTATTTAAGGGACTTTAACAATTGAATAGTTGGTCTGATGAAGTTCGTGAATGCACAAACGAAAAGCGCTTAACCATTATAATAAATAAGAATTTGGTCCGATTCCAGGCCATTTTAAGTGTTATTTCTATAGTTGGTCATTCTTCTGTGTGTTATTGAACTTAGGTTGTAAAGTGACATAATTTTGAATGTGGGCAAATTTACAAACAGGTTTAGAAAAGTAAAATCTAGAACTGGTCTCCAAGCATTTTCATTTTTTTGGCACTACAGACATTCTTGAATAAAAAGCTTTTCCAACTTGGGAAAGTGGTTCTATCACACCCTGGGATACCATGTGACGAAGGACTGGTGGAAATAAAAGAGTCTGGTCTGGTGGATGAGGAATTACCCTTGGAAAGGAAGAATTTTCTCCCACTGCCATTTGTAACATTTATGAATGATCTTTAGAATCCATTTGTCTGATGCTATCTGTTGCCAAAAGAAAAAAAAATGGATATTTATTCTTTCTGGAAGGGAAATGGGGCTGCTGGGCAACACTGGAGGAGGGAACAAGGTCTCTCACATACTCATTCTGAATTATTTTTGGAATTACCTTGCCATTTCTTCTTAATCATATTTTCACCTGCATTTTGTTGAGACTGTTTATTTTACTTTTGGCCAAAACTGGATGAGGGGTTACAGGATCCCTTTGAAAATTTGGAAAAAGTATGCTGAAAAATCTTAGAGATTCCCTGAATCAACTTTGTCCCTTTTGTCACATGTCTTGATCACTTCTGCAGCACACAGGCCAAAACCTAAATCTCAATCCAAAGGAAAATTTTAAATCTGTTTTTTAACATCATCTGAGAGGTTCTGCGAATGCAGCCAGGCAAACATCCTTAAAATGGTACCTGTTGTCATAACCCTGGAAGAAGTATCAATAGAGTCATACACACTCCGCAAACAATGAGTAATGACTTGAACAACTGAAAGAACTAAATTATTTAAACAGATTTTTCCTCACAAGAATAAACTTCCTCATACTTTCACAATTACTCAGAACATACTTTAATATATCAGTCTGACAATTCAAAATCCTAAAAATCAAAGCTGCAGAAACATATACTTTTTTCTATACTTTTCAATGATCTTCATATCCTTATCAGAAAGAAAAAGATTGAATTAGGGGAATGCTTAGCAGTAGTAGGATTAAATAAGGTACAGTTGGTGGGTCAGGTTTGGAAATAGTTTATACAAATTTAAAAGATTGAGAACTTTTAACATCCTACCTGCCTTTTTAAGGGCAGTTGGCTGACTATCAGGAAAACTGCAGGAAGTAACACCCATCCTCCAAAATTTGACATAACTGGAGGAATGGGTGAAGGCTTTGGAAATTCCTTCTGTAACAGCTCATAGCATTTTCTGAAGTGGTGAGGAACCTTAGTGTTATCCCCTGAAAACTTTCTGGAAATAGTCTTACAGAAAAAGAACCACTCACAGGAAGAATCAGAAATTGAACATTCCCCTTGAGTCTGACTCAGAAATCCAAGGAGAAAACACTGTATCTGTCCCTTCATCCACCTGTCCAGGTTCAGAATCTTGAATTTCTTCAAGAAAAGAGGCATCCCTCTTTCTTTTACCACAGACTACTTTATAAGAAGGAACAACAACCTGAATTAAATCCTGAGCCAGATGCAGTAATCTACTCCTGTCTCAGATAATTTGAGGAGGAATAGATACATGTTTAGTTTTCTGTTTCTTATTGACAAGAAAAATGAAGCCAACAGTGTTATTAATGCCAGCAGTAGCTTTCCCAGTGATGGGCACAGCATTATGATAAAACAGGAAAGCCTTCCCTGTTCTCTCTCCCAGGACCAACAAGAGTGTCTCTCCCTTACTCACTAAGGTGACCCCAACAGCCAGATGTCTGGAATTACTATGTAATGGAGAACAAAAATCTGATGAATCCAAAAAATTGTTATTGAATTCTACGTATGGTACCTCTTCTTTATTATATTGGAGATTGCATACATGGAAATTTAGGAATACGAGTTTCTATACTCCACATAAAATAAATCTTATACTCAAAAACAGTGAAAGTAAATGTTGGAAATGTGATGAATTACTACAGGCCAACTGGGTTCACATGTTCATTGAATGTAGAAATGTTGTTCAATGCTGGAAAGACTTCAGATATTTTGTAAATGCTTTATGGTCTGATAACTACCATATTTCTAACTCACTAATACTATTCAATGTTCCTATACCTAATGTAATACCTAAATCTCAGATTCAGTTACTCGGTCAATTCTTGCAATTGCCAGAAAAGTTATTACTTTGAACTGGAAAAGTAAACAAGATTTGATGTTTAAAGATTTTATTAATTTAGCAAAAGTTGTTTGTAAAAAAATAACTGCAAACCATTTGTTATATAACTCATAATATTACTCAAAAAATAGCATGACAAAAATTGGAAAACCTTTTGAACAAATACTGAAAACTTCTTATAGATAAAATGATCATTTATCATGGATGAATGCAAATATTGTAAATAGTTTTGTTATTGTTTTATTGTATTTGTTAAATGTACATTTGCGTATGATTATAATGAAAACAAAATAAAAATGTTTTTGAAAAAAAAAAAGAAGAAGCTGAGAATTGTGATAGAAATGAAAATAGTGTAACAGGTTAACAGCTTTATGTATCTGGGAGGGTTGGTTGAGGATAAAGGAAGTCTGAATGAGGAGGTCAAAGCTGGAATCACAAGGGCCCCAGCCAAGTGGCACAGAGTGTCAGGGGTAGTGTATGACAGAAGAATGTCAAAGAAGTTGAAAAGTAAGGTGTACAAGACAGTGGTACATCCAGTACTACTGTATGGTACAGAAATGTGGGCAGTAAAGGTAGAGCAGTTGAGTAATCTAGAGGTGATGGAGATGAAGTGCCTGACATGGGTCATAGGACTCACACTATGGGACAAAGAAATGTGGACATCAGAGCAGAAGCTAAAGTAGCTCCAATTGCAAAAGTCAAAGAGAACAGATTACAGTGGTTTGGGCACATGTGCAGAAACGCAGAAGACAATCTGGTGGAGAAGATTTGGGGCAGACAGGAAGAAGGCAAGAGGGAACAAAGGTATCCAGCAAAATATGGCGGGATTGTAGGACAGAAGACCTGTGACAGTCAGACATGACTGTTAAAGAATGTAGGAGGGTGTCACCGGATCAAGAGAGATGGCGACAAGTGACACAACACCCCAACCTTATGTAGAAAATGGGAAAAGGGGGGGGTTGATGTTGGCGATGATGATGTAACCTAGGGATTGATATACTTCCACTTACTAAGCTAGACCTAGGCCATTACTGGAATTGGAATAATCAACCAGGTAGCTTCAAGTTCTGTAGATCGGGTAAGGCTTCCTAGATGGGTGAGACAGTAGATCCAGTACTGGATCCAGAAGCCAGGGTAGTTTTATAAGGCAAGGAATTAGCAGAGTGAACCAAATTTGTCTGGGCCAGAATGGAGCAATGAGGATAACCACTGCTCTGTACCGAAGGGCTCTCTGTAAAAATGTGGGTATCTGAGGTACAAGTGTGTAAGCACAGAGTATCCCTGCAGGACAATGCTTGACCAGAGTGTCTCTCAGCAACTGCCTCTCTTGGTGGATCAAGGCAAAGGAGGTGCTGCATTTGGTGCTGGCCAGGAATGTAAAGAAATCAAAGCATAGATGGCTCCATTGATTGAAGATGGTCTGAGGTATGATTGGATTTAGAGACCATGTATGAGGCATCAGAATAGTCTGGATCAGCAAGTCCACAAGGCAAATGCATTTCTCGGGCATTTATGTTGCTACCAGAAATATGTGAGAGTTAATCACCTATTGCCACACTCTCATTACTTCCTGACATAATGGATACAACTTGGTTCCCCCTTGCTTGTCAGTGTACCATACTACCTTCATGTCTGAATGAAAAACACAGTCAGGGAAAGGAACTTTTGAAGCTTCCACGATGCTACGAGAACTGCCCTCATCTCTAGGATATTCATCCTCCCCCAAAAATGTCCTCGCACCCCAATGGAGAGTCATCCATGGTAACTGCCGCAGCCAGAGGAGAAAGTGCAAAGGATTTTCCCCTATATACAAGTGGGGATGAGTCTCACCAAAGTTAATGTTCTCTGCAACTATTGGTCAAATGATCTGGAAGTAGAGGTGGTGTGTAAGATAATACCACTGAACTCATAGGAACCACTGCAACAATCTCATGTGATAAAGGGTGATTTAGAATATGAAATGCCATGAGGCTGAGAGCCCTGAGGGACAGATATGTGGGGGTGGGAGTCTGTTACACTAAAGAAGATCCTGGATGGAGCTGTGTATGGCCTGAACCCTCTCCAGAGGAAGAGAGACACTGTAGTGAACTGTGATAAGATGGCCACCTATGGCCTGGATGGCCTGAGTAGGCTCTAGCACTTCTTCAGTGGAGGTACTGTCTGGGCCACAGGGGATCCTCAGACCTAGCAGATGCTGGATCCACCTTCAAAGTTATAGGAAAATGATTTCTTCTCCACTGAGCAAAAGGAGGCATTTGGATTCCTTGTCAGAGTCAGTTACTTCTTGGGTGCTTCATCCAGCAGGCCATCTCATTAACTTGAATCATATGATCCAATTTCCAGTTTGAAACACTCTTGTTGGACTTGAAGGACTTGAATGAGAAAGCTGAAGGCGGTCTCGATGAAATATGGAAGTGCTTCCACACTGACAACGGTCTCTTAGCTGCCATTTTGGTAATTTGTCTAAGATTAGGAGAGGCTCTGAGGTGGCTGGATCTGTAGTTGGGGATTCTGATTCTGAACTTGAAGAGGAGACCTGTTTTATCACTTTTGGAACCCTTGTCATTAGCTTTCCTTTTGTTTGCCTCTTCTTTCTCCTTGTCCTACTTGTCACAGGGCTTCAGTTTGTCAGAAGTGTTTCTGGGCTTATCTCCCTCAGATTCAGGAGGAAGAAGCCTCTTAATCACCAAATAATTCTTTCTGCTAGAAAGCACTTTTTGACCAAAAGCCTTACACATGGAGCACACCACATTCAAGTGCTCTACCCCAAACAAATACGCAAGTCATGGTCATCCTGGGTGGTATTTCATGGCCACATTTTGACACATCTTAAAGCTTTTCTCCCCCTTCTCTTTATACTCCTTATATAAGCCATAAGAATAACACAGTACTCATGAATCAACACACACACACACACACACACACACACACACACACACACACACACACACACACACACACACACACACACACACACACACAAACAGTGAAAAAGAAAACTCTAGACTAAAAAAAGAAAATACAGGCCCCAGCAACAATGACATCCATGTGGAATTTAACCACATGATCTTATGATAGACACCGAGAATATGAGGCTAACAATCCAAAGGCAGGAAATATATCGTAATCACTATAAAACATTAAAGTATTACAGGACAATGGAGCACTTACTTCAGCAGCTACAGACCATGTCCACAGGCGATGGTGGCAAGCAAGAGCTGTAGGAAGCTAGCTTAGTCAGAATATGTGCACTGTGGGAGGGAAAATTTGAGAAGCTTGAGGCTGAAGGACTAGCTTTGCCATCTCAGATCTTACAAGGGGCCCAAAGTCCCATCCATCAGACTGGACAGACTAAATGAAATGGATTCAAGGTTTTTCTGCCTCTATGACCTGGTCACGGCTGAAAAGGTTCCTTGTTCCAGCTCATTTACAAGTTACCAAACAGTAAATAAGTAAGTAAATAAATAAAAAGCAAGTAATCTCCGTGGTATCTCCGAAGTCTCAAAACAAGCCACTAAAGTGTAGTGGGTCTAAAAACAAAACAGTGTAAGAAACTTCTCTGTGTGGAAGATTTTCAGTCCATATATTTCCTAGTTAATCACTGTATATTAATCAGATCAGACAATATTAGTAGAAGTAGCAAAGGTAAACTTGTCAAGTCAAAAAGTAATAATAGAAAATATATAATTCTACAGCATTACTAAGTATTCAAAAGTAATCCAAGCAAGGCAGGCAGTCTGTTTCCAGTCGAAAATCCTTTATTAAGTACACAGACAAGCGATCCAAGTAAAACAAAAATAGAGTAATAATTTCCTCAGAAGCTTTCTAAATATATATATATATATATATATATACTTTTTATCAGGCATGGGAGTGGTTTATTGTGTTGTAAAACAAAGTGTTATTGGTACACATGTTAAATTCACATCCCTTCCCCCATCAGTGTGACATTCGTGCTGGTCCTGCCCTACCTAGTAGCTGTCATATAATATATAGCTCTAATGTACTTTAATGGTACATCTTATTTAACCAAATTATTAAGTAGATTATTAAGTCTGTGATTTTATACAAGGCAATATACTACATGGCTGGAAATATATCAACCTTAGTTCATTTTGCAATCAAAAATTATATATAAATTTATACATATACATTTTGCATGTAAAAATCAGTTTCTATTTTCATAACCTATTGTTAACAAAGATCGCTTTCGTCCTTCTAGACTTCTTCAGGTCTGTGTACAAGAACCCTAAAAACCTATATAATTGTATAATTAGTTAGTATTGTTATTACCATCATTTTGAATAAAGTGGAAAAAAGAGAACCAGAAAAAAATAAAAATAAAAAATATATATGTATGATGATGGAAACAAAATATACACTTAAATTTCAAATGATTTAAAATGGTATTTAAAACCAATTTGTAGAAAAAAAATAAAATACAATTAGTCATGTAAACAATGTGGCAATTTTCTAAGTTCCAGTGCACTTTTAATTGAACAGTAGTAGTTTAGTCCAGGCTTTCTAAAAGAGTTCAGCTTTAATTGCCACATGAGTTCATGTTTCTCCAGAATATTCGGGATGTCTCCTTCAAGATCACCTATGTCTATGCGATCCAGGATCTGGAACTTAAAACCTGTGTGTCTTTTATGAAGAGAAAGGTGTTTGGCTAGTGCATTATTTTTACATCCAGAGCGGATTTCTGACAGATGACATGAAATCCTTCGCTTGAGTTTATTTACAGTCTTTCCCACATAGAATGCATCACATTAATTGCACTGTGCCCCGTAAATTACTTTTTTAGTGTTACAGTCACCCCCTGCACTGGTTTTAATGATCTTCTTTAAATAAGGGCAATAAAAACTATCACCTTGCTGTATAAATATACAAAATGTACAATTAGTTTCACATCTTTTAGTGCTTTTCTCACATGGTCTAGGTTTAAATTCAACAAAACTTCTAATATTCCTGACCTTCCTATAAACAAATGATGGGGCTTCACCTAAGATGTTAATCAGAAAAGGGTTTCCTGTGACAATGTCCCAGTTTTCTTCAATAATATTTTTGATACTGTGATAATCCAAAGTAGGATGCAGCTATTTTTGCATTTGCTATTCTCTGTGGGATTACTTAACATTTTTCTACTGGGGAGGTTGAGTGAAGGTGCTTCAGTCCTTTTCAGTTCTATAATGGGTTCCAGGATGTTTTTTAACATCTGACTTTCATAGCCTCTCACTAGAAAATCATTCTCTAAGTTGTTCAGGTTTCTCAAAAATGGTTCCATCTCTGTGGTAATTCGAGCTAATCTATAGCCTTGGGATTTCACTACATTATACTTGGTTTTTGTAGGATGTAGACTTTTACTGTGGAGTAATAAGTTAACCCTCGTTGGTTTTCTGAATAGATCAGTGGTAATTCTGTTATTGTTGGTGTCCTTGGAAATCTGCATATCTAAGAAAGTGGTTGAAGTACAGCTATGGGAAGAGGTAAACTTCAGGAAGGGGGTTGTTTGATTGAGGTAGTAAATAAATAAATGATTATACTTAATAAATAATGACAATAATTAAAGTTGTAGACTTTTTTTAATTTAGGAAATGCATAATAATTTGCATTATTCTATTCTATCAACTACTCAAGTTAACAGTACTAAAATTTTAAAGTGCCCATACTTATTTCTGGATTTGTCCTTTATTCTGGAGGTAACCGGTTGAATGCTATGCCTCAGCGACATCTCATACTGTCTCATTTTTATGATTTCTTTTCCTTTAGAATGTGTTTGCATTTCTGTCTCTTTTTACAGGATACATGTAGTGTTTCCTTTTCTTTATACCTTTCTTCATACTGTATGTGATTCAATATATGTATTTTGAAGTATGATTTTCAATACATTCATTTACCGTGTCTTGTGGTTTGTAGTTTTAATATAACTATTGAAAGAAAAAAGTGCTAGTTTGTTTTGGACTCCTATATTTGCTAACCATTTGGCTGACTGCCATGACTATGCTCATTCTTTTTTTTATCAGGAAATAACCAATCATAGCACAGCTGTCATTCAGACAGCCATCAAAGGATTTTTATGTCCCCCCAGTACATGTTGTATAAGTGTTCAGGGAAGGGTTGTGCAGTATGGGGCCATCACCCACTTCCATATCCCCAAGCAGACTCACATTTCATGTTTAAGTGGATATCTCCCCCAAGTCCCCAGTCACCACCAGAGATTTTGTTTTAGGCCATTTTCCCTCCATGCCTTTTGACCATTAAGCTTTCCACAGTCAGATTCAGCCCATTCATTCCTCTGTGCGAGGGACTATACTCCAGTACTGTATGAAGGGAGAGATGTGTATGGGGGTGGGGGTTGTCAGCTGTGATGGTTGTTTGTGCTCTTACCAGCATTCTATCAACTGAGAGTATTATCTACAATCCTAACCTAACCAACCCCTTGGGTGTGGAGAATGAGCTACTCATGTCACTGCAGGAACTCAAAAATACTTCCCCTTGTGACTACACATTCATTTATACTTGCTACTGAAGACTACTACCAAATGGTGGCTGAGTAAGCTGATAGCACTCATTGTAGTGCCATCCCTCCTCCGTGGTATTGAAGCAGTATGTATTCCTACTACACCCCTTTCTTCAAAAGATGGGAATGTCTATTATTTGTGCCAGTGAAACATTTATCCCTGTATGCCTCCTGTGCCCCAGAGATTAATTTGTGGAAGATGCACCCTGTGATATGCCTCTCAACCTTTTTCAAGTACAGATTAGCAGGAAACAGCTATTCACTGCTTTCCCTCCCCATGTAGTGCCTCAAAGGACTGGCCACTATTCAAAGCCAGGCCAGCTGGGTTGTAGGCAGGGAGCCATCCTTAAACGTCACAGAGTCAGCTGAGGGTCATAAATGATTAAAAGAACAATCAAAGCAATGTTTATGACAAGGCAGAGAACAGAAGAAAAGGCACTTGTTATGCAGGATCACTAACCCATCCAGAAAGTAGGATAACAGGAAGACTGGATGTGCCAAGCAGTCTTTATTTTCTGTCAGTTTCAATGTTTCTATACAGATGACAAAGTTCATTTCCATGACTAAGGAGGGTGCATTAGAAGTAGAAATGAGACAGACTCGTACCTTACCCAAGATTATGAAAGGTCATAACATGCACATTGACTGTTGAACAGCTAAGGTCCACTTAATATAAGTTGAACATAAGACAGACTAGTTAGATGTCAGTGGCTGGAGTGGAAAGGGAAATGTGAAGAGCAAAATACAGAATTCGTTCAAGTTTGGCTATATATGAAATGTCTGTTGGGATGTTCAGAGGGTTGATCACTGCAGAAGTCAGACATTCAGATGAGGACAATCCTGCCCTATGGCATTGCTGAGCCCTTACTTGAGACTGAAATTAAAGCTTGGTTGGTAATGGCCAGTAGAACTGGAAGCCATGGTATTAGAGGTCAAAAAGAAAACATAAGAATAAGCTTTGATCTTTCTGACCAAAGTTTTACCAGCAAGAGCACTGGGGAACAGACAGAAGCAGTCTTATGGGTGAAAATCCCTGCATGATCACTTGGAAACAAATCCTAAAGCCATTCTCCTCTGCCTTACTGTGTGGAGTAGACTTTTAGAACTGCATTCTGACTGAAAACAGATTAACTTTTTGGAAGCCTTAACACCAAATACCTGACTATCCATTGTCTAGGGCTACCCTATTATCCAACAGTGGACAAAAAGTCTACAATAATACTCACTACTTCTAGAAAGTGAATCACTACCAGAAAGACCTGGTGCTGTCAAGCACACCTGTAAATCCAGAATGTTCTCTTCAGAGTGTATAAGCATGTCTTCCTTACTTGCTTAAGTACAGGATCAATGGCTTACAAACTCCATCAGCAAAGGTTCCAGCATCAGTCCTAAAATGCTTGAAAATATAAGAAATCTACTTTCAGCTCTACTGGACTGTCTTGAGGGAAGTTATCTGACATAAGCCAAAGCCTTCAAACTACTGTTTTGAACCCAGATTCACACAAACACACATTGTAGCTTGATTCATGGTGTAAAATAGTGGCCCTGATTCCTTGATTTTTTTTAAAACTACATCTTTATTTGTGCAACAGTCTGCTATAAGCAAGACTCAGGATCACATATTATACTGGTGTGGCAGCTAATGATATGTGGGAAGAGACTAATCAAAAGATAATACAAAAACTGAGAAAATGGAAGCTCTGTTATATAGACATCGATGGTAAGATACAAACAGTTAAAATGTTTTTAGTTCCTTTAGTCTTTTACATACGGGTCAGGCATATTTTTATCAACCAGAGGAGAAGTTGTGGATAGCAATTAATAAAGAGTTGAAGCATTTTATTTGGGAGGGGAAGATGGCAAGAGTCAAGTGAGATAAGTTTAATCTTCCAAAAGAACAGAGTGGACTGTGATTACCCAAGTTAAAGGGGTATTTCAGTGCAACACAATTAAGGCTCCTATATATAGCACTAGCAGAAAATTAGAAGTTATGTACCTACCATAACGTTCTATGTTAGTTGTCTTCTCTCGCCTTCTTTCTTGCTGGATGGGTTCGGAGCCGATGCTCGGCTCCGACTCGGCACTTGCTAAGCTCGAGAGTCACTTTTACCAGCTCGAGGCAGCCCCATATCCCATGATGCAAGGCGGTAATTACACAGATCTCGTTTTGTATCTAGAGGAAAAACTGCCTATAAAAACTTTTCACTAAGGAAAGAGAAACACTAACCTAAAAAGGCTGTAATGGAAACCAGGTAATCAAGGACAAGAACTATCTGGTGTCCAAGGAAGAAGAATCTTCCAGAGAAATCAAGGTCTGTCCAGGCTAGGGGGACAGGAGGGAGGGACGCAAGAAAGAAGGCGAGAGAAGACAACTAACATGGAACGTTATGGTAGGTACATAACTTCTAAATGTTAAGTTGTCAATCTCGCCTTCATTCTTGCTGGATGGGACCGTGTCCTTAGCATCTCTATCCTGGGTGGCTCAATGGAACAGACTCTTGAGAACAGTGGAACCAAAGCTTGCCCTGTCCCTGGAGGCCAAATCCAATTTATAATGAGAAACGAAGGTATGAGGAGTGGCCCAAGTGGCTGCTGCACAAATAGTATCTAAGGGTAGTCTAGCCTGAAAAGCTGTAGAAGTGGCTAGACCTCTTGTGGAATGAGCTTTAGGTTTTGAGTTCAGCTGTTTGCCCCTAAGCTGATAAATGTCAGAAATGGTGGAAGATAGCCATCTAGATAAGGTCACTTTAGAAACAGGGAGACCTTTTCTATTTTCAGCATAAGACAGGAAGAGCTGATTGGACTTCCTAAATTGCTTTGTTCTATCCAAGTAATATCTAAGTTGGCGAAGAACATCTAAGTAATGCAATTTTTGTTCCGCCCTGTTAGAATAATTTGGAAAAAATACAGGGAGATCAATGGATTGGTTTAAATTTGCCTTAGATGCAACCTTGGGCAAAAAGGATGGGTTGGTTCTCAAGGATACTCTGTCTTTGTGGAAGACCAAATAAGGGGGACAAACACAGAGGGCATGGAGTTCAGACACTCTTCTAGCCGAGGTAATAGCGACTAGAAAAAGTGTCTTCCAAGAAAGAAACTTTAATGAACATGAAGCAGCTGGTTCAAAAGGGGGAAGTATCAAGGATGTCAGCACTAAATTTAAATCCCACTGTGGTGGAGGATCTCTAACAGGGGGTTTAAGAAGGAACACTCCTTTGAGAAAGGCTTTACAAAGTTTGTGGGACATAATGTTGTGGTTTGCAAAGCCGACATGAAAGTTCGAGATTGCAGCCAACTGAACTTTGACTGTGGAAGACGAAGAACCTGAGTGAAAAATTTCCGCAAGGAAATCCAAGACCGACTTAATAGGGGCAGTAAAGGGGTCTATGTTCTTAGATTTTGCCCAAAAAGAGAAGCGTTTCCACTTGCTAGAATAAATCCTCCTGGTAGAGGACTTAAGAGAAGCTACTATGATATCTCTAATGGGGTTAGAGATCATAGGAAGCCTGGCTAAGGAAGGAAGTGGAGCAACCAAGCTGTGAGGTTGAGGGAAGGAACTGACCGGTGCAGTTGACCCGACTGGTGGGTCAGAAGATCTGGAACTGGGTCCAGATGACAAGGCCGCACCAAAAGATGGCGATGAAGGAACGGGAACCAAATTTGTTGAGGCCAGTAAGGGGCAATGAGAATCATTTTGGCTCTCAAGACGGTAGCTTTCTGGAGTACTTGTGGTATCAAAGGAAAGGGAGGAAAGGCATAAAGAAGTCCCCGGGGCCAATCTTGGGTAAGAGCGTCTCTGGGGGGATGGCCCGGAAGTGGGAAGAGAGAGAAGAAGTCTGGGCATTTGCTGTTTTGGGGTGTAGCAAAAAGATTGCAGCATGGGCGGCCCCACTTCTGAAAAATCTCCTCCACAATGGATTGCTTGAGAGACCACTCGTGAGGCATGAGAATAGCTCTGCTCAATCTGTCCGCTATTATGTTGGTTTTCCCAGGGATATGCGTTGCTACCAGAAACCGATGAGAGGAGATCGCCCATTGCCAAAGTCTGAGAGCTTCTCGACACAAGGGATAGGACTTGGTTCCGCCCTGCTTGTTGATGTACCACACGACGGACATGTTGTCCGTGTGAACTGCAATAGTCCCTAAAGGGAGAAAGTCGTCGAGGGCTTGCAACGTTAAAAGCACTGCTCTCATCTCTAGGACATTTATGTGCAGGTGCTATTCGAACGGTTGCCACGTGCCATGAACCATCCTGCCCTGATAATGTCCCCCCCCAGCAGATCAGGGAGACATCCAAAGTGACCATGGCTACCGGGGCTGGGGGAACAAATGGTCAGCCCTGATGAACTAGAGGAGAGGAAATCCACCAGGATAGATGGTTCTTGCAGGTCTGTGTCACCAGAATCTTGTGACGCATGTGGAGCTGTTGGAAGGACCATTGGGTGAACAACATCCATTGTAGGAGACGCATGTAAAAGCGGGCCAGAGGAAGAAGTGTTATGGCAGCTGCCATGCGGCCCAAGACTTTCAGGACCAACCTGGCTTGCGCCCTGTTGCTGGATAGGATGATCCGAACGTAGTTTTGGATATCTAGGATTCTCTGACTTGTTAGGTTTGCTGACATCCGAGTAGTGTCTAGATTTGCGCCTATAAAGGTAATAGATTGGCAGGGCGACAAGGAAGACTTTTCGAAGTTGACTGAGATTCCTAAGTGGCCGCAGAGATGTAGAGTGTAATCTCTGGCTTGGAGGAGTTGATGCTTGGTGGTGGCTGAGAGGAGCCAGTCGTCGAGATATGGAAACACCTGGAATCCTTGACGTCTCAGGAGAGCCGTGACCACTGCCATGCATTTAGTGAACACTCTGGGGGCTGTAGTGAGGCCAAAGGGCAGGGCTCTGAATTGAAAATGACTGGTCCCCAGCCGAAAGCGGGGAAAACTTCTGGAGCGTCTGTGAATCTTTATATGATAGTACGCATCCTGAAGGTCTATGGAGCACATCCAGTTGTCTTTGCCCAGAAAGGTCAAAATCGATTGAAGTGTGACCATCCGAAATCTTGTCTTTTTGACAGACGTTGAGCCTGCTGAGATCTAATATTGGTCTCCTGTCTCCCGTCTTTTTGGGGACCAAAAAGAACCTTGAGTAGATTCCGGACTCTAAATGATCTTTTGGTACTGGCTGGATGGCCCTTTTCTTTAGAAGCTTTGACACCTCTAATTTCGCAATTTCCCTTAGACTGGGTGGTACGTCTGGAAGGGAACCTCTTTGAGGGAAGGGGCTTTCCTCGAAGGTAATCTTGTAACCCTCGGATATGATCGACTGTACCCATTTGTCTTGAGAGAGGGAAAGCCAGGCTTCTGGGTACAGCGACAATCTTCCCCCGACTGCCTCCAAGGGTGGGCAGTCGGGCAACACCTCAGGGATGCTGGAAGGGCTTGTCAGAGAGAGGCTCTCTGGAGCCCTGGTTCTGCGGACCCCCTCTGCCCCTAGGGCGGCGTCTATTGTTATTACCCCCTCTGCCTCTGGGGGTAAACTGACCATGTGCGTCCGGCGTGACTGCCTGAGATTTTCGGAACCACATCTCCCCCCCCTTCTGACCTTTGGGATAAGGCCTGGAAGGGGCGGAGAAACGGACTCCTACGGCAGAAAGAGTTTTTCCGTCTTGCTCGCACCTGATCAAAGTGTCCTTCACCTGAGGACCAAACAATGTTGACCCATCAAAGGGAGAGTTTGTGAAGGATGCCTTAAAGGGGTCTGCAAAATTACAGAGCCGCATCCAGGACTGACGTCTGAGAGCCACTCCTGTGCCTGCAGCTCTACTCGCCCCATCGGCTGCATAAGAAATGAGCCGCTTGGAGGAGTTGGTTATGGAATTAAGGATTCCCAGCTGAGAAGCAATCTTTTCTTGAGCTCCTGCTGCTGAAGGATCCTGTACTACTTCACCTAATTCTTTAAGGATGTCCCTTTGAAGTCTGGTGAAGTGACATAAATAATTCAGCGAACGCATAGCAAAGGTCGCTGAGGAAAACATCCACTTGCCATACCTGTCCATGGTCCTAGACTCCTTGTTAGGAGGATGGACTGGTACGGAAGGATCTGCAAGTTCCTTCTTGGTGGCAGCCGCCACCACCATGGCATCAACCGGGACACCTTTGGTAAGAAACTGCTTTTCAGCGGGGGCCGTAATAAATTTTGAAGGTCTCCTGGGGACTGGTTCCACCGAATCAGGAGAAGCCCACGCCTTTCGAGCTATGACCTCCATGAGAGGGTCGAAAGGCGGAGACACCCAGGAGGTGGAGGGTCGAGATCCAAAAGCCTCCAGGTATACCGATTCATCCTCGGAGGGTTTAATGGATGGCCAGTTCCCCCTCTGTTTAAGGAGCTCAAGGATGTCTGAAAAGGAGACATCCTCAGAGGGGGATCTTGGGGACCCCTCCGATTCATCCAAATCGGTATCTGATGTTGTAGACTCAGGGGAGTCTAAGTGCTTCCTCTTGCAGGTCCTCTTATGCGGGGGTTCACCTGAAAGATCAGGAGAAACCTCGGAAGAGGAAGTTCTTCCCAATGGGGAAACCTGGGGCGATGGATCTCTGGGTCCGGGAGCAAGAGAGCGGGAAGAGGTATCTACAGGCACCGTAGAGGGAGGAGCTAAAGGAACCGACTGCTGACTGAGCTCAGGGGCTAGCACACTCCTCATCACCTCTAAGGCTCCTCTCCCAGGGAGGGCCGAGAGATCCCACTCCAAAGAAACGGGGATCCTTGGTCCCACCGAGAGGGAAAGCTCCGAAGCAGATGTCTGGGCCGAGCTCACCAAGGCCGAAGCCCCGAGAGGGAGAGCGGGGTCGGACAAGGGTCCGATGCCACTCGCCCCCTCGGAACCAACCAGGGAAGCCCAACGCCCGGATCCCTCCAAGGAAGGTCTCAAGGAGGAGATAGGAGTCGAGGACGACGGAGCCGAAAGGTGTGGTATCGGCTCCGAAGCCGCAACAGTCACGGTACCAATAAACTCCGGCTCCGAACTCTGTAGGAGAGTCGAAGGAGGAATCTCAGGAGGGTGTAGAATAGCGGTCGTCTGTTGAGACGGGCTATGGAGCATTTGGGCTAGTGCCTGTGATTTTAATAGCCTACTCACCACTCTCTCTAAATCATGGTCTGATAGCCTGGAAGACCTGGATGATCGGCTCCGATGGCAACGCTCCGAAAGCAGGGGGGAAGCTGGAGCCGAGTGTATAGATTCCAAAGAAGGAGATCTAGACCTCTTTTTGGACGGAGCCATCGGAGCCGAAGAAACCTCGGCTCCAGTCGGAGCCGATAACTTATCGGCTCCGAGTGGAGGCACAGATATCTCGGCTCCAGCCGGAGCCGAGACATGCTTCGATGCTAGGGTGTCGGCTCCAGCCGGAGCCGACACAGCTGCCGAAGCCAGGGTATCGGAGCCGAACGGCGCCGATACTGTAGCTTCCACTAAGGAAAGATCAGCTCTGGACGGAGCCGATGTCGACTCTGGCGGAGTCGAAACCAAGACCACCGACTTGGACACCGAAGCTTGGGTCTTGGAAGGCTTGGAGGGCTTCCCAGAACCGACCTTGGCCGGGGAGCTCTCAGGCTTAAGGAGACCCCTGAGGATCAATTTATTTCTACGTTCCTGCAGGACTCTCTGGCTAAAGGAATGACAGATAGCACAGGAGTCCTGCAGGTGTAGGGGTCCCAGGCAATAAATACAAGAAGTGTGACCGTCTGTCAGAGACATCTTCTGACAGCACGAGTCACACATCTTGAAACCTGAGACCCTAGTATCCTTAGACATGTCTGACCTAAAACACACACACACACACAATCAGACCAAAAAAGGATACTAATAACTAAATTATTATTAAGAGTAACAATTAGTTATTATTAACAGTGACACAAGACACACACACCTAATTTCTGACAGGAACTGTGAGGGTGGGAAAAGGCCTAAGGCCCGAAACACAGAAAATTATGGAAGAGTGAAACTAAGTGGAAATACACCACACAACACCCACACCTAGGAAATCCTGATAGGAACTGTAAGGGAGGGTAAGGCCTAAGGCCCAAAGCACTAAGACCTAAGAATAAGGTTAAAGAAAGGGGTATGGAGCTAAGTGAATATAGGATGTACTAAAATTGCTATAAAGAAAAAAAAATTTTAGGGAATTGGATCTAAATATCCTGACTAACAACAATATAAAATCACTTACCAGGAGCTGGTAAAAAAGATGACCTCATTAGCGAAGCGGCAAACGAGATCTGGGTAATTACCGCCTTGCATCATGGGATATGGGGCTGCCTCGAGCTGGTAAAAGTGACTCTCGAGCTTAGCAAGTGCCGAGTCGGAGCCGAGGATCGGCTCTGAACCCATCCAGCAAGAATGAAGGCGAGATTGACAACTTAACATCTAAAATTCAAAGTGGAAAGAGATGATGATGATGAAACAGGGTGGAAGTTCAAGTAACAGGGAGAGACTGGGATTCTGGATGCAGACCTTTAGGGGAGAACAATAATAATCATATGGAATATTATATTCATAAAGTAGCAGAAGATCTTCTAAGAACTAATACAACATGGGAATGGAGAAAGGAAATTCTGCTGATAGGGATGACTATAATTAGGGATTCAGACAATAGGCAAAAGGGGGGGAGGAATATATTGGTGAAAACTGGCAAAGGAACCAAGGTATTGGGAGCAAATAACTAGAGAGGGAAAGGTGATAGAATGGGAAGACGCCAAAAACTTATTTGGGATTGCAGACTAGAGATTGCCTTCTATATCAAGGATTGATATCAGAGTATAGGCAAAGAGAAAGAAATGGGGGGTCCTAAATGAAAGACCAGCACTGTTACGAGTTTTTAGTAGAATCTAGAACAGAAGCTGCCATTAAGAAAGGAATAATTAGTAGAGCTATAAAATACTGCATGATAACTCTTAACAGTCAATCAGATAAAGTTAGGAAGGATTGGGAAGAGACTGGATAAGTAATTCACAAAGAAACAAAGGTGGGATATATGTATGTTTCTCAAATATGCAACAGAATCTAGAAGATTTAGGATCTTTGTCTGGAAGTGTTTATACAGGTATTTTTATACCCAAGCAGACTCCAATGAATTTTTCCTCAGGTAGACAACAAATGTTGGAGGTGTGATGGGGAAGAAAGAGGTAACTGGGAACATATTTTCTGGGAGTGTAATGAGTTGGCAGATTTTAAAGATTTCCTGGAGAATGTTCTGTCAGAGATGCTGGGTGAGCAAATTGGAGTAACTAGGGAAATGCTTTTTTGAGCTATGATACAGAATCAAAATTACTGAGACATAGTAAGGCCTTGCTGAGTCTAATTTTGATGGCTGCCAAAAAAGCACTTACTAGAAAATGGAAATCAAAGTCTAAACCAACTTTACGAGAAGTAGCAAAGATAGTAACAGAAATAAAACAACTGGAACTGCGATCTTTAGAAAAAGGTAGAAGCAAATTACATAGGAAAAAAATGGGAAATGTGGGATCAATACATGCAGAGGAGGAATGAGATTTAAAAGAAGACAGGTTTTGAATGAGCTATGTAATGGTTGACTAACAGTGACAGGATATATTAAAAGTGATGTGTAATGTTTGCAGTTACAGTTATGTTGGCACTGTTTGAAATGTATAATGTTTGCAATTGAGACTGTCGCTATAGTTTATTTTCATTTATATAAGTGTAGCACTGCCTATGTCATACATGATAATTTAATAAAGATGTTTCTTGTTTTAAAAAAAAATAAGATCATTTATTAACAAATATTTATTTCCTTCACTCTCATTTCTTATTTGTTGCTTCCTGCGTTTATTTTTATGACCACTCTGATGCCTTCCAATACTTAACAGCAATATGTAACTAAATATTAAAAAAAAGCATATAAATACACAAAATTATTGTCATCATCATCACAACCCCCTTTTTCCCATTTTTCCACAAGTGGTCAGTGCCGCATCAACTGTCACCACTCAATTCAGTGCCACTCATCTACATTCTTTGATAGTCATACAGGACCATCACAGGTCTTCTCTCATAAAATCCATGCATCTCTTGGTTGGATGTCATCTACTTCAACAAAATGGCTTCTCCTTCCCTGCACAAGTGACCAAAACACCATAAAGTACAGTTGTGTACACTTACCATAAATGTAGATGTTCGAGTGTATTCACTGTTGCAATCATCACCTGTGAGTTATCCCTGCTGTGGTAGCCCTCGGCTGGCCCGAATACCAGAGTCCATGTTTTTCTGCATCGGCTGCTGTCGCTTGCTGACTGACGTCAAGTTGTCAGTGCTATAAAGGAAGGCAGCTGAAGCCATTGCATCAGTTTTTCTTGCCCTAACCAGTCAGAGGTCCAAGTAAATATGGTAAAGTGGTCCTGGTGGCTAAAAGCCACTGTTAGAAGCTTATGTCTCCCTAAAGAAGGAAGATATAAGGGGGAAGGAGGGAGGGAAACCAGGACTGCAAAGGTGAATCCACTCGACCATCTACATTTATGGTAAGTGTACACAACTGTACTATGTTCTTCATGTTTCACTGTTGCAGTTATCACCTGTGGGAGGATTCCCAAAGCAGAGGAGAGGGGTGGTAGGATGAGTAAGAGACCTAGGAATGGGTCAGCATGCCCTGCAGAACTGCAAAGGCAAACACTGCCCTAGCCTTAGAAAACAGAGGTAGGTGGTAATGCTTGGTAAAGGTATAGACAGAAGTCCAGGCGGCCGCTTCCAGGATGTCCCTGGTGGGAACTCCTCTGAGGAATGCTGTGGAAGTGCAGGCTGCCCTAGTGGAATGGGTTCGAATAGACTTGGGGGGGGGGTTCCCATGCAATCTGTAGCAGAAATGGATACAGTGTGATATCCATTTGGAAATGGTTTGTTTGGAAATGGGATTCCCCTCTGGTCCTGGGGCAAAGCTGATAAGTAGTTGGTCTGTTTTCCTGAAGGGTTTAGTATAGTCCAGATAGTATCTGAGCTGTCTGTGCACATCTAGTGAGTGCAGAATTCTTTTCCCCTTGTATTGAGGGTTAGGAAAGAAGGTGGCTAGATGTACGGCCTGGTTGAGACTTACATCAGATACCACCTTGGGCATAAAGGAGGGATTAGTCCTCAGGGAGACCCTGTCTGCATGGAAGATGATGAAGGACTCAATGGCCATCAGTGCCTGAAGTTCTGAAACCCTTCTGGCTGAGGTGATAGCTAGGAGAAAAGCAGGCTTCCAAGTGAGGTATCTTAGTTCTGCTGAAGCAGCATTTTGAAGGGTGGTAAGGTTAGTTTTTCCAAAACATAATTCAGGTCCCAGGCTGCAGTGGGCGGCCTTCTGGGAGGTCTGATATTAGAAGCCCCTCTGAGGAATTGTTTAATCAAAGGATGGTAGAACAGGGGCTGTTCTGTATCAAAATGAGCTGAAATGGCTGAGGTGTGGATTTTAATAGAGGAAAAGGAGAAGCCACTATTAAGTAGCTCCGCTAGGTAGTCCAGGATAAGAGGGATGGAAGGTTGTGAGGTATTGCCATCTCTTGACTGGCTCCAGGAGCAGAATCTTTTCCATTTTCCTGCGTAGGATGTTCTGGTGCTGGGCCTTCTGGCTTCTGTGATAATGTCTAGGACCTGTTTGCTTAACAGGGGCCCCATGTTTGCCTTTAGAGTATTAGCCATGCTGATAGTTTGAGAGTCTGCAAGTCTGGGTGCAGCACCCCCCCCCCCCCCACCTGAGTCAAGAGGTCTGAGAGCGGGGAAGCCGCCTGGGAGGTTGTAAGGTCAGGCTGGGCAGTAAGGGGTACCAATGTTGTCTGGGCCAATCTGGAGCAATGAGGATGGCCTTTGGTCTCTCCTCACTTATTTTGATCAGTACCTTGGGAATAAGAGGCAGAGGAGGGAATGTGTACACAAAGAGGGTGTTCCAGGGGAAGGTCAAGACATCTACCTTCCACTCTAGGTGGTGATGCTCCCTGGTACAGAATTTTTTTTTAGCTGATGGTTGAGATGCGAAGCAAAGAGATCCACCTCCGGATTCCCCATGCCTGAGTGATTTGTAAGAAGATTTTTCTGTGGAGCTGCCATTCATGGGGGTCCAGTAAGTTTCATCTTAAGTGGTCTACCAAGGTGTTGTTGATCCCTGCTAGGTATTGGGCTATTGGGTGTAATCCCATGGAAGAGGCTGTCAGCCAGAGGTTCGTAGCTAGCCTGCATAGAGGGTAAGATTGGGTCCCTCCCTGTTTGTTGATGTACCACATTAGTGTGGGTTGTCTGTTTTGATAAGGAGAACCCCTGGCTTGAGATGGGGTTTGAAGTAAGTCAGAGCTTTTTGTACTGCCAACATTTCCTTCTGGTTGATGTATAAGGGAAGGTGCTGGGCATCCCAAAGACCTTCGGTGCACCTGCCTTCTAGATGAGTGCCCCATGCAATGTCTGAGGCGTCGGTGGTAATGGTCTGCTTGGTTGGGCAGAGGGTGAAGGAAAGACCCTTGTTCTGGGCACAGGCCCCTGCCCACCAGAGAAACTCGGCCCTTATACAGGGGATCAGAGGGAGAGAGGTCTCTAGAGGTTGACAGTGCTGACACCAAAGGTTCTTTAGGTACCACTGAAGTTTTATCATGTAAAGCCTGGCCAGAGGAATTAGAAGGATGCAAGATGCTATGTACCCTAAGGCTTGCAGGAACTTCCTCACAGTGAGGTGGCTTCTGGAAGCCAGCTGGGTAAAATAGAAAGACAGGAAGCTCTGCTTTTCTGGGGATAGGAAGGCCATTTGGGATGCTGTGTCCAGCAGTGCCCCCAAGAAAATGATATTCTTGGAGGATGTTTGCTTTGATTTCTAATCATTGATGGTGTACCCTAAGGAGGTTAGGAGGGTTTTGACAAAGAGGAGGTTCTTGAGCTTTTCTTTACAATCTGCCTGAATGAGGCATTCATCCAGATAAAGGTAAATCTGTATATTTTTCTGCCTGCAAAAGGCTATGGCCGGGGCTACGCATTTGATGAATACCCTGGGAGCAGTAGATAAGCCAAAGGGTAGCGCAGAGAACTGGAAGTGTTGTGAGCCTGCTCTGAAGTGCAGGAATTTCCTGCAGGAATCCCTTATGGGGGTGTGGAGATAGGCATCTTTTAGATCTAGGGTAACTAACCAGGCATTTTTTGTCAGCATAGGCAGCAGCTGCTGCAAAGTTAGCATTATGAATTTGGGGACCACCAGGGTGGTGTTCAAAATGGACAGTTCCAGGATGGGGCGCCAAGTGCCCTCTTTTCAGGGAACAAGGAGTAGTCTGGAATAAAAGCCTTTGCCTGTTTGATCTGAGTGAACAGGTTCTACAGCCCCTTGGGATATGAGAGTTTGGATTTGTTTCAATGCCTCTGCCCACTGATTTGGAGGTACGTCTGGTACCCTCTTGAAACTGGGAGTTCATTGAAGGAGAATTTGTACCCCTGAAAAATTATCTTTAAGACCCATTGGTCCTTTGTTACAGAAAGCAAATTTCCTTTGCAGAGGGAGAGCCTTCCTCCTAGTTTTTGGTGAGTGAACAGAGGGCAGAGGGGGGAGAAGGAGTCATTGAGAGTTTTTGCCATAGAAAGATGGCTTAGAACTCCCTGCCTTTGCAGTGGAAGTGGTCTTGTTTGGCTCTCTGCTGTCCCTGGGATAGGAGTCTGGGTGGTCTGTCCCTGCGGGGCTTACCTTGCCCCTATCTGCTAGGTGCAGGAAAGGACCAGTGCTTTGAGGGAAAGTTCCTGCTAAACCTAGGAGGTTGTACCTGAAAGAAATCTTTTACTGTTTGCATAGATTTTGCTTTGTCTTCCATCTTTTTAAGCACCTCTTCTGCTTTTACTCCAAACACCCGATCCTTATCCAAGGGTGCAACAAGTAATTTAGATTTGACATGATCAGGGAGAGGTTGTTCCTTCAACCATGCTTGTCTCCTAATGACAGATCCTGACACTGCTGCCTTGCTTGAAGCTTCTAGGGCATCATATCCACAATGTAATGAGTGTTTGGCCACTAGACAAGTAGATTGCAGTAAATCTGCTAACTCTTTCGAATTGGCACAGTCGGGAAAGGTTGAAATCTTTTGTTTTAATAGTTCCAAAGTGTGTTGTTGATATTTTAACATGTGGACCTGAAAGTTGATTGCTCCGATAGATAAGGTTGCAGGGGTGTATACTTTTTTACCCCATCTGTCCAGAGCTCTGGAGTCCTTGTCAGAAGGAATAGGATTCTTTACAGAACTAGCCTTAGCTCCTTTTTGGTCCCTGTATAATGACCTCCAGGTCTGCAGCAGGATTTCTGTACAAGTATTTGTGAGAATCCAGTACTGTGGAATACCTGTCAGGTTTTCTGGGAGTAGGTGGGGGAGTGTCAGGAGCTAAACTGGATTCATGGAAGACATTATCCACCACCTCTAAGATTGGAGGGATGGCCAAGGGTCTGTGCTGGGGCAGGTCTAGAAACTCTCTTAGTCTTTTCTTAGACTGAGGGAAGTCCTGGGATTCCCAGTGGAAATGTTCCCGGAGGGTGTGAAGCGTTTCCCCAAAGGAAAGATCTTCTGGTGGGGAGGCAGAAGGAATGGATTCCTCTGCATCTGAATCCTCACAAGCAGTCAGAGGTTGTTGTTCCTCTTCAAAATCTGAATAATCAGACCCCTCAGAATCCTGTTCTGTCAGTATTTCAGGAAAAAGGCCTCTTTTCCTTTTGGAAGTTGTGGCCTGACTACCCCAGATAAGGGTGATAAGATCCTCCGCCATTTTAAGCATTTGAGCTTGGAGTGGTGGAGCAGGATTTAAATGGTGGCTAGAGGTAATTTTCCTAGGAGTGGCCTAGCTTCTAGGCCTAAGAGTATCCATTGGTCTGAGAGAAATGGTAGTCAGATGAGAAGACATAATTTTTTTGTCTAGATTCGGTAGTGCGAAAAAACTTCCTCGGAAGCCGGTGCCTGCGTTGCGGCTCCGGATCCAACTAAGGCAGAGACAACCAAAGGCTAGAAAGACAAAGAAGATTTCTGAGGCATACCGGACTCTGAAAGGGTCTCAGTAGTGTCCTGCAAAGGTATCGAATTGGGCATCAGGGGCTGTTAAGGCGCTTTACTGAATTCCGGAGAACTGACAACCTGCTTAGCGGTAGAGTTGTCAGAAGGCTTAGCCTTGTGTGGTCTGCCTCTATCTTTATCCTTGCATTTTTTCGGAATGTCTAAGGATTGTTGACTGATGGACACCATTTTGGAATGCGAAGACGGAAGACAAACATACCTGGCTACAATAAGAGCTCTACGATTAAGGGTTCTCGCGTTAAAGAGGGCACAGAACCAGCAATAGGGGACGCCGTGGTCTGGGCCTAAACAAGTGAAGCAGTATGAATGGAAGTCTCAGTGTAGGATTTGCTTTCCACATTTGTTAACTTTTTCAGACATCGGTTAGTGCAAAAAAAGGATCTCCAACGGGGTATTTAGATTTAGATGTTTTCAGCTGTAATTCAAACTCTGGTAGCGACCGACTGGCACACTTGCGAACTGCTTCTGCTATGGACTCCACAGCAAGAAAGACTGATGTAATGGCATCAGCTGCCTTCCTTTATAGCACTGATGACCTGACGTCAGTGAGCAAGCGGCAGCAGCAGATGCAGAAAAACATTGACTCTGGTATTCGGGCCAGACGAGGGCTACCACAGCAGGGATAACCCACAGGAGATTACTGCAACAGTGAAACATGAAGAACATCCTGTTTTTCTTGACCCTCTCTGCAATTAGAAATACTTTGGCTTCTACTTTATCTCACTTTCTTTATCTGTCCACAGTATGCATCCTACCATCCAGCTCAGACACTTCCTCTCCATTACCGCAACTTTTCTCAACTACTCTACCTTTCTTGGTCACGTTTCTATGCGATACAGAAGTACTGGTCTCAACACTGTTTTGAACACCTTACTTCTTGATTCTTTGACATTCTTCTGCTATACTCTGCCGTAACATTTTCTGCCAGTAGGCTATAGCACCTTTGATTCTGGTGTTGACCTTAAACACAGACTATTTAACTATAAACAAGCAAATCAATTTTCCAACTGAATTTCTACTAGTCTTCAGTTATTATTATGAAACTATGATACTGAATAAAATCTATCTCAACTTTACTGCAAAAATTATTCACTTATATTTTCAATATAAACAGATATCTAAAAGGGAAAAAAAATCTTTACTTCTCAAGGTTTCTACCAATCACTAAACCGTCACTTCTGTATCTCCCATTGGCCTCTAATTACTTTAATTTCTCTATAAAATTTCCAAGGTATCCATTTACATACATATTTTTGCTATGAACTTTGCTTTATGATCTTTCTCCAAGTCCTAATTCGTCCACAGTAACTATAATGACTTTTAACAGTTAGAACAATTTTAGAGTTCCATCTTTGAGTAACTGTTCTTTTAGCTGCTAATACTATTAAAACAACTCTGCACTCCCTTTGAAATTACACTGAATATTCTTACACCATCCCCAGTAATATAAGGCACTGTGCATAAAGTAAATCCTTTCATAAGAACACATATTAGATCTGCATGGTCAACTTTAAAAGTAGTTAAACAGGAAAAAAAAAAAAAAACAGAAAACATTTCCCATGTACTTAATACACCTGTCTCACACCACCAACACCTTCCTCAAACTCTAACAATAAAAAAAAAACATGTGAAGACACTTCCATGCAAATACTCTATGGTATGTCTTGGTAGATTATCCAGGCATCAAACAACTAACCTTCCATGTATTCAGTTTCTGTTTCTCACTTTTTCTTAAGTTCATCTATTTTTCTTTATACTGTGTTCCCTTACAGTACTACACGTTCTACTACCTAGCCTCTTTGTAGGTGAGGTATACACTCTAGTTTCCAACAGCAGTGATCCAGAGCTTTTTTAAGCAAATCTGTTAGATCAACATGTCATGCTAAACTAATGAATTCTTCATATTATGTTTGCAAAACAAAATGTAGTGTATATTCCTGTTGCACCTGTGCTCAAGTAAATCAGTCTTCACTACATTTCATTTGCTCACAGAGAATGACTTCCATTTTTCTATCTATGTAATGATTTATGTCTCTCTCTCTTATATCCCCAAACTACTCTCAGCTATATGTAACAAGTAATTTACCCAAGAAATCCCATCTTGCCTACTTAGCAGATTACATACAAAACTAATAGCCTGCCTTGTCTCATATGGCTGCTTTACTTTATGCTGATCTAATGCCCAAAAGGTATAACTGTCAAATCTGTCTTCCTTTCTCATCAACAAATTTACTATTTTTTTTACTTTGCATCTAAGTATCACATTGATAACAAGTGCAGTATTTTAATCTGCACTGCACCATAATATAACCCAGAATCCAAACAAATTAATTTCCCTCAGTCTTTTTGCACTATTTATTTATACCACAAGACCCTAGACTTGCCTCCTTCTCAAACAGTCATGTATTGTATTCTTTAGTGATTTCAGAAAATCCCTCTGTAGATCAGCTGGAAATGTATGAAATACTTACAAAGGTAAAACAAAGAACTATATCACTTGTATCCAATGATCCCTTTTGTGACCTATTATTTTCCTTCTCTGGAAATCTTCCTCTATTTTCCTTCTCTGGAAATCTTCCTCTACTCTTTAAATTTTCATATGTTCGACTTACAGATTTTTTTTAAACTATTTCCCATCCTTATTCCAAAATACGTAATATTTAATTTGTCCTTCCATTAGTAATCGTAATTCCTCTGCAACTTCAAGATGGTGCACAAACTTAATGCCACTGTTCTTGGTTTTTGTTTTGTTCACCTTATACCTGCAAACCATTCCAAATTCACCTTTCATCTGAAAATAACCTACTAAAATCCTTGTCTAGGTTTGGTAAGCACACCGGTACAACACCCACAAATAATGACATTTTAAACTCTTTTATCATTTATGTTAAAGCCCTTCAACAGACATCTCCTAACCCGCATAGCCAGTGGCTCTAAATGGAACATGAAGAGTACTAATGCCAACAGACAGCCTTAACTACCTCTTCTAAATATTTTCCAACTTGTTCGCATACTGACAGGTATTTTAAGTCTCACCTAGCCATTCTGATTAGATGGGTTCTTGGGATCTTTACAAAGTCTAGCAGAAATGAATTCCACTAAAACCTACATCAGGAAGTATTATCCCATTCTATCAAAGGCATTCTCAACATTAAAACTCTCTACAACCAGCAGTTTATCTGTCTTTTATACAATATTTGTTATCCTGGCAATCCTTACAATATTATCACATCAATATCCCACTAACAAGCACACACTGGTCACTATCTACCAATTTTCATATTATTTTAGTGACCATTCTTAACAGCATAGCCATAAACAATCTATATGTACAATTTAACACTGACATTAACCTATATGATTAGTGTAAATACAGTCTTCTGCCATAACATATAAATGTTTAATATTCCATTATAAAGTTGTACTAATCAAGTACAGGTTCATTGGTTAGTACAAGGCTAACTGCCCTTACGAGCCATTGGAAGACTAGTCAATTATCCGTTGTGCGACTCAAACCCTGCACCTTGTGTTTGTAAGGCAAACACCTTAACCATTAGGCCATCCATCAAGATAATACCCCTACTGGATGACTGTTCTAAAATTCTAGTTGAAATCCATCACTTCCTGGTATCTTACCTACTGCTTCTCTTTAAAAACCTCCTTTAGTTTCTGTACACTGACAGGCTCCAATATTATTCCTTCTCTTGATTAAGTCTTTGTAATCTCAAAGCTTGCAAAAATGCTTTACTTAATTATTTATTGACTATTTGTTTACTGGGTAAGTGGACTAGCCTGATGTCCCTTTTCTGCCAATGCACAAACTCAAAGAGTAGAGAATATATTAGTCTTTCAAATCAAAAATATTATATACAGAATAAGTACATATCAAAATTCAGAACATAGTGGTAAGAGTCATGTAGACAGGATGAGTAAAAGATCCAGTCAGAGTGCATTGAGAGAGAAAAATATACATAAAATGCAGGGGCAGCTCATGCTATAGGACTGCAGGACTGCAGCCCCCCACCTGTAGAAAGAAAGAAAACAAAACAAAAAAACAAAATTGCGAAGTCCTGGAACTCCAACCTGTAGAAAGCAAAACTCTGTGCACGCATGCTTGGAGTTCCTGGAACTCACAGAACTCCAGACTGCTGTGTCTGGCAGTCTGGATAGGGGGAAAGGCATCTCTGCCCTGCAGATGCCCAGGGGTTTGTGCGGTGATGACTGCATAGAACGGAAGAACTCTGGACTGCATCGTCTGTAGGCTAGAGCCTACTCTCGCGCAGGGAAAGGGAAACCAGCAGTTAGCTTGCCTTCTTGCGGGGTTGGGACTGGCAAGAGGAGACTCAGGTACTATCTGTAGTCGGGAAAGGACACTGGAACAACCGCTTGAACCCTCTACCTTGGGTGCAGGTGGCAAGGGCGTGAATTCCCTACCCACCACCATTTGTAAAAACATTGCAGATTTTTGCTTCATATTTTTTCTGTTCTGTGCCTCATAAAATCTGTGGTTTATGTATTTTGGTTTCCATACACAGTCAGTGGTGAGTACAAAACTGGACACGACCACCACGAAACAGTAAAAGGCCAGTCTTTATTAAAAATAAAAATAATAAGCGCTTTCTCGTGCAAACCTAGCACGCTTCATCAGATCTTACTACAGCTACCAAAACTACACATCTAAATACAAATACATTTAAATGAATAATTGCAACAATTAATCAATAAGTAAAACCTTAAAGCAATAAGCTCATGTAGTGCAAAAATGAAATAAGACCAAAACTAAAACTCATGAATTGAACGTACAAACATTCAACTTTATATAATAAAATAAAATAAATTTACTTCCTGTATATGCATCCAAAACATTAACAATAATAAATATGCAACATTCTATCAATCATAATAAATAAATATATATTAAGAATAAATATAAATATATATTAAGAATAATAGTTAAAAATGTGTTAACTAACAACGCTGGAGTTCAGAATCTAGTATTTACGAGCCTCCAATACCGGCTTAATATTGATATGTACATTCAATCCTGGTTCAACATGAGCCCTTAATTTAAAAATCCAAGAGAGTTCAACATATTCCAAATAATTCATGTTATTGCCCCCTCTGACATTTCTATTCACCCACCACCATTTGTAAAAACATTGAAGATTTTTGCTTCATATTTTTTCTGTTCTGTGCCTCATAAAATCTGTGGTTTATGTATTTTGGTTTCCTTACTCAGTCAGTGGTGCAGTGGTAGCATTGTTGCCTGACAGCTATAGGTTCTCTGGTTTGATTCTTGGCTGGGGTGCTTTCCGTGTGGAGTCTGCATGCCCTCCCATCTTACAAAGACATGTGTCTGGAGTGTTTCTCCCTGGGCCTCTGCTGAAAATTGGCTTTTGTTCCAAGTCAGGCTTCCTGGTTAACAAATGTAAAATTGGCGTTTGTTCCAAGTCAGACTTTCCTGGTTAACAAATGTTAAATAAATAAAAATAACAGGCATTTGAATTTCAGACTTCATATTCTTCAGAAAGTACATGGTAACACAAAACCTTTTAGTCTAGCAATTTTCTAAGTTTATAAGATGGATATTTGAAATTTGTCCCTATTTTTGGGACTGTATTCCTCCATTATTGGCTTCATCCAGGTTTTTTGTGCTAAGGTTGAGAGCTATGGTGAGAATTGAATTCACTGCATATGTTTGGTGGCTGTATTCCCCCATTACTGGCTTTGTCCAGGTGTTTTTTGCTAAGAGGTTGAGAGCTATGGTGAGAACTGAATTCACTGAATATGTTTGGTGGCTGTATTGCCCCATTATTGGCTTTGTTCAGGTGTTTTGTGCTAAGAGGTTGACAGCTATGGTGAGAACTAAATTCACTAAATGGTAGCCATTTAAGTTTCAGTCTTGCTCTCTTTCACAAAACAGCTGATTTGGCATAGTGGTATGTTGCTATGACTGTTTTGCACAGAGTCCTGGGTTCAGGACTTGGCAGTGAAACGTGTGGTGGTAAAACAGCATTTTATTCTAGCAACTTTCTAACATTATACAAGCAATGTTTAACATGTGTCCCTGGCTTTTTGGGCTTTTGTCCCCCCTCCCAATAAATTTTGGCTTTTTCCAGATTTCTTGTGCTGCAAAGTTCACAGATACAGCCGACTGTCTAGTAGATTTTACAAGGAGCTGAGAGCTGCAGGGGAACAAAAGTTTAGTGCTGCTTATGGTGAGTCTGCTTGCACTGTTAATAGCACAACAGGTAGTATACTTGCTTTTGGTTGTGGGTTCTACTCCCACAGTAGGTAGATGCATTGCTGATACTGTATTGTGTTGTAAAGGGGGTGGATGCTGCAGTCCTTTTTGGTGAAGATACCTAGTAACTATGAACCTGTTATCGGTTTGCCATCCATTCTCTATTGCAATATTACTAGCTTATTATTTTTTAATGCAACATAGGCAATTTATTCCTCAAGGGCAACAGGCACTATTTGTAGATGAAACAATGAAATATAAAGTTGTTTGCTAGCAGCAACCTCTTAATTAGTTACAGATTTCTTTAATGTGGAATTATTTAGATGACTTTTACTTCTTCAGAGATTGTGCATATTTACTGATACTTGTGGACTATAGAAGTTTGAGTAGACTTTATGATGGAAATGTTCTGAATTGGGCAGTATTGCCATTATTGGTGCATGCATTTTGTTTCATTGTTTAATGGAAAAATGTTCAAAACAATAAATTTAAAACGCCCTCTAACAACTGTACTGTATTGTACAAGGAATATAATTGAATACAATCAAGAAGGTGTATCAAAGTGCACGTGTATGTTTCGTGTGCAAGGGGCCTATGACTTGAAAACAGCCCAAAGTTAATCTTTATCTGCCACTGGCAAAATGTATTTTCTTTGAATGTGGGTTTCAATGCTGTTTCAATGAATGTGAGTTTCAAGGGCAGAGAAGTTTTAATGCTAAGTATTTTCATTGTAAGACTGCATTATTTTGTTTAGCAGATATCTATTAGTGTTTGTGCTGTAAAATGCAAAATAAAACTTTCAAATGAAATCCAAATCATTGCAGAAGTAAAGCGGTATGCACATTACAGTGTTTATGGTAAATGTGGCAAAATAACCAAGGAATGGGACATTGGAATGGCTGCAGGGGGGAGGCTCCATACAACCATGATTTTGTGAGGGGGGAAGGGCAGCAAACACAGACAGCCCCAGCTGAACTATACCTCTCAACTGTCCAGATTTTCACAGAATAAATAGATTTTTGCTTCTTATTTTTGTTTTTTTCCTCATAAAATTTGTTGTTTTCTGGCAAATCATTTAGGAATGAAGTCACTAAATAATGACAGACATTGAGTTTCAGACGTCATAACTGTCAGAGAAATGCATGCTAAAGCAAGACCTGTTATTCTATCAACTGTCTTAAGTTTATACAAGAGCAATTTTTAGTACTGTTTGTATGTTCCCCCAATAAATTTGGCCTTGTCCAGATTTCCTGCATTAAGAGGTTGAGAGGTACATGCAAATAAATCACTTTATGGAATTAGGAATATCCAAACCTCTCAACTGTCCCCAATTTTGACTGAAAATGTTGCTCTCCCCCTAATAATCCCTCTGCAAAATGGCAGTTTTGAAAGAAAACGTGGAGGGTTTACAGTTATAAATAACTGTAATGATCAGAGTTATAGATTAGTTTTATTTCAGAAATGCATGTAGATTCTCTTATTTTGTCAGCTGCTCAAGTTAACAGTACTAATATTAAAAAGGTGTCCCTTCTTTGAGAGGTTCCCAACTGTACTGTGTGGCAATTTTATAATTTTGCATCACATTTTTGGTCTGTTTTTCATAAAATTGTGGTTTTCTGGCAAATTAATGGCAAATTATTAAAGATTGAAGTTAGAAAATAATGGCAGACATTTGAGTTTCAGATGTCATACCCTTCAGAAAATTCATACTAATGCAAAACCTACTACTGTTCTATTATGTTTCTAAGTTTATAAGAGCAATATTTAAAAATTGTCCTTATTTTTGGGCATGTGTCCCACTTCTATGTATGGTTTTGTCCAGATTTTTTGCTCTGAGGTTAAGAGGTATGAGTGTCAGAGCCATCACAGTCAGCCAAAGACATTACAAATTGTGACATACTTGTTGCATCCCACTCCTCCATGTATTGACTCTGGATGATTCCAAGCAAGGCAAGGAGCACAGTTATGCAGTGTAAGTGCGCAGAGTATTCCCCCATCCAAGGTAGACACAAGTACAACAGTGGCTTTTCATCTGTCCTTGATTTTGCAGAATGTTCTGGTTTTCTGTCATATTTTTATACTGTTGATTTATGCTTCTTATTATTCAGAAAATGCATGCTGTTGCAGTGACCTGTTGCTCTGTGTTTAAGTAGCAATGCTTTAATGACCATCAGGTAAGCTTGTCGGAGATTGTAAGATGCAAGTAAGCTTAAGAATTACCAACATAGAAAGCCTTTTTGTTGTTGCCATGCAGAGAATATTTACATAACTAGATAACGTATAAGCCTTAGGTATTGAAATGCATATGACAGTATTTGTAATAAAGGACAGGATTACAGTATTATCAGAAGCTCATTACATTTGTTGGAGACTTGCAGTCCTCTTTGCAGGCTCTACCCGTAAACTAAACAGAATGCCAATCTATCATGTGTGGTCCATAACTTGTGCAGTAATCCTTTAAGTGATTTATCTTGAGCATTCTTGTTTGCTGTTCATTTTTTACTTTGATGATGTCTTCCACATGAAACAAGTAGATAGTTGTTGTCAGGCAGCAGGTCTTTTTTGTATAAGAAACAATTTTACAAGTTGGGGTATCACAGAGATTGTTACTTTCAGCATGTTACTTGGTAATTTTATAAAGCTGAATGTAAATTATAATTAGAACTGCAGTGCAAGGAGAAGTGGTTTGAGTTGAGTGCTGCTTGTTTATTTATACTTGATTTTGACTGGCATTCCAGTAAAGTATTTAAAAAAAGTAATTTATTTTTTCATGCCTCACAACCTTTGTGTTTCCATCTAGATATTAAGTAAGCTGTCATGTAGCCATTGCACTGAAATATTTTTTTCTTCTACACTTCATTTTGTCTTGATTGGACTCTCGTAATGACGGTATGGCACCCAGGGCAGTGTATTTAATTAAAGTTCCAGTTGTGGTTTTGAGCATTGCTCCACACCTTTCTAGTTGGTCACACCCCTTCTCATTGGCCCCACCCATTCAGCTGTCTCCTGCAGCCCCCCCTTCAATTTGAAGTCACCAGCCGCCACTGATAAAATGTTATTTTCGTATTCATCTCATTTTATTTCTGCCTTATACAGCTTGTAACTGAATATCGCCTAAAACATCCTGATATCATCACAGGGTCTGCAAACTTTCCTCACTATTAAATCCTACAATAAATAGCCTTCTACTCCCTCTGTTCCATCAATGCTGCTGTCAGTGTCTTTGAATAGTTTGCAAAATTATTAAAATATTTAACTTTCAGTGACTGATGCACAAAATCATATTTCTCATACATTAAACCTTCTTGTTTCTTTTTTAACTCACCATTTCCTCACCCTCACAAAATGTTGTTTGCAATTATCCCAGCTGTTCTGCAATGTATCTGTAGCCAAGTTAGAGTCTCTCATCAGCTGGACTGTATACTGATTTGTCTTAAGCTTCATCTTAAACTAATTCTATTTTGTAGTTTACTCTTGCTTATCTCCCCTTGAAAGGACCAAACTAATCCAAAGTGAATCATTACACCAGCTGACAAATGTTTCAGACTTCACTTTAACAGACATCCAATATATCTCTAGAATTATAAACTTCAAGGTACTATAATTTTTTTTGCATTATATGTTCCAGCAAAACACAATCTGAAACCACTATTTGCTGCACTTTGTTCTTCTTACCTAAATAAATAAGTTCAGTTGTTATAGATTTCTTATCTGGTCAGGATCTTGAGCTGCATCGCTTGAGTAATATGTCTATGATGTAGACTTTAAAGCCAAAATTTACGGTAAACCCCACAATACTTGTACAAACTCCTAAATAACTCCCCATATGGGGATCAAGTGACATTCTGGGTCCTCTTCTAACCCCTGCCATACGGGGCCGAGCATTCAAGTTTAGCATGTATACTGTAATTCCCTCCTGGAATGCTGACATACTCTTCATTATCCCTCTAAATTCTCTCTGCATAGTCCCTGGAGGGATCTAAATATTATACAGGGTCACAATGGTTGCATCCAAATAGCCCTTTACCACCAAATAGCAACTATAAGCAACTATTAACAAATGTTCTAGGTTAAAAAGACAGTGCTTTGATACCAATAACACAACCCCTCTTCCTAGCCCCATGAAAGAAAGAGGTTGCTCTGTTAATAGTGCTTCATGCTCTTCAGCTTCTAAATGTGTTTTTGCAATGTTACCACCTATGGTTTAATCTTTCTTAAATAAGTAAATACTCACCTGGATTAATTAAACTATTTACCCTCCAACTTACAAATATTATCCTCCATCGGCTAATAATTGCATTTTTGCAGCTCTTCCTACATTTCATAACAATGTACTTTAATGCACCAGCCTGACAGAACATAGGTAGGACATCCATCTGTCACTGGCATCCCAAAGTTCAAGAACAGACTCTGACTGCCAGTAAGGCTGGCCAGGGAGTAGAATTAAGTGGCCGACAGCCAGCTCTCCTATCTTGGTGAAAGGTGAGGGAAAAATCTGATGCCTGAGTGAGCTCTGGAAGAGATAAGGTTTAACAAAGGGTGGTAAGGAAGCCCTAATCTCATTACACTAGCAACCTCAGCATCTAAGGTTACTGACTGACCACTGCAAGGATGACTTGCTCCCAGGCACCACACTCAAGTGTGGATAGGGTGAAAAAAATAATGTACTTTGATACAAACTAGAAATACTTTTATGTTTCATACCAGGTACTGTTTATTTAAAACACATTATTTATATATACCACCACAAACAGAAAACTTCAGAACCTTCAAACCACAACAGCTCACAGCACCAAATCAGGTGAGACAAAAAGAGTTGCAAATGAATGCCAAATTTATTTAATTACGGTTAAGCGCTTTCTTCTCCTTCAAGAGACTTCATCAGAACAAATTTCATTATAAACCCAACCCTTAAATACCCTTGCTTAATGATGTCACATGAATTACATAATTACACCTTAAAAACACACTACATAATTTATTAATTTATTAATAAATAAGTAAATAAATAAACTCACTCATATTGTTTGATTGACATTATAACATTTAAAACATTAAAAACACATCTCATATTTAATTATGCTTTATAGGAAACTTCAAACCATCTAGCCCATAATATGTTTTAGTTTTAAAATACATGCAATATTAACTGCCTCATTTAATCCATGAAATTGGGTGGCATCCAACCTTAACTGCCATCTCAATTCACTTGCATCCAAGTGAAAATCTACTTTACTCTGAGGGTCCTTTACTATATGATCAATAGCCAAAAACTTAAATGAGTGTGTCCCATTGTCTTTAATATGTCTAAATAAAGCGTTAATAATTTTTCTTTTCTTTATGTCATAAACATGTTCACTAATATGTGTCGTGAATGTTCTGGAGGTCTTTCCTACATAAAATGCCAAGCATTTTTGACATTTAGCTAAATAAACCACATTAACACTACTACAATTATAGTGTCCTTTTATAGAGATAAAATTGTTTTTATTCAATTTAAACTCTCTCCTGTTTCAAAAATGTGGCAACAATAATTGCACTTTCCACATTTTGTATTACCTTTAAATCTATTTGAAAGGCCATGTGCAGTTTCATTATACTCAAACATGTTTTTAAGGGACCTATCCTTCCTAAATACAATACTGGGGGGACACTTTCCAACTTTGGTCCCTACATTCAGGTCAAAACACTGGATTTCCCAGTTGTTGACAATCACCTGGGTTATACTCACAGAATCCAGGTTAAAAGTAGTTATAAACCTGAATCCCGCTTCATTCCCCCTAAATATGTGATTGACAACCTGTTCACTTTGTGGCCTATGAGGCCCACCCAAAATTGGTATATAAATACCTTTATACTTTTTACCTATCACTTCCTTGGATAATTCTTCCAACAAGTCCAGGGGATAGCCCCTTTTGACAAACATGTTGACTATAAAGCTAATTTCATCATGAAAATGCTCATCATGACTAACCATCCTGGCAGCCCTTACCAACTGGCCTTTGATTATTGCTCTTTTTTTGATGTAAAGGATGCCAACTTTTAAATTCTAAATAGGAATTTGAAAAAGTTGGCTTTCTATATATCTTAGAATATAGGAGACCATTAATCCTGTCAACATTCAACTCTATGTCTAAATATGTGATTTGTTCTTCACTAAAACAGTAGGTAAATTTTAAGAACTCCACTGTGTTGTTAATAAAACAAAAAATTCATCCAATTCTTGTTGACTACCCCTTCACAACAAAAAAAGATAATCCAGGAATCTAGTATAATGTAAAATGTTTGACCAAAAACTACTTTTCATTAAAAATTCCTGTTCCCAGTATGATATTACAAAATTTGCAAATATGCGAGCACAGGCAGCCTCCATGGCTATCCCAGTGGCTTGTTTAAAATACTGCCCTTCAAAATGTATGTAATTATCATTTAAAACCAATTGAATCAGGGCAATGATCTTATTAATGGTGTCCTGGTCATACATACTAGTTTTTGCTAACTGAACCTCCATCCATGTTATGCCTTCAAGATACGGTATAATACTAAACAAATTAACAACATCCACAGTCACCATAATCAACCCAGGCTCCCATTTTATTTCATTCAATTTCTTTAAAAAATGCTACGAATCCTTTGTAATATATTCAAATATTTGTAAGCCTTTCTGTAAGCTATGATCAATGTACTTGCTCATATAGCAAGTTTTTGATCTATTACCATCCACAATAGGCCTAAAATTTAAATTTGTAACGCCCTTGTGGATCTTCGATATTACGAAAATATTCGGAATCAAGGGATAGTCATTTTTTATATAATTATATTCATCAAGGCTAATTTGACCTTGGAACAGCATATCATTCAACGCTAGGTCTATCTTTCTATAAGCAATGTGTATCTCATTTAAGGAGCTTTCCTCATATGCACTATTCATAAGCAATACATTCATTTTGTTTAAATATTCTACCCTATTCATTAAAACCACTCCACTCCCTTTATCGGGTTTCATTATACGCACTGTTTTGTCTTTAACAAAATCATTTAATAAAGCTTATTCACCACTGTTTAAATTACAGTAATTCTCCCCATGAGACTGTTTAAAGTGCTGCCTTATTTGTTTTTCACACATTCTTTCATAAACACGAATAGAATTATTCAAAGGGGGATTAAAAGTACTTGGTTTTCTTAATAAAACACTTTCATTGGCATTTCCATTCACATTTAATTCATTACCCCCTTTGCCAAACCATACTTTAAGGTTCAATTTATGGGTAAAACATTTTAAATCAATCAAAGCATTTACAATATTTCCCCTTCTTGCAGGCACAAAGGTAAATCCCTTGGCCAAAAAATCAGCATGTGCTGTTTGTACCACTTTAGTGGAATAGTTGTATATTTTAAAATCACTGTTGCTGTTGTTGACTATTTTACATGTTTCACCCAAGACAGCAATATCACATCTTTCATCATTTTCATTTAGTAATGGGCCATCAGTTTTGTCATTAGAATTCCTTAAAGGGTTAAAATCATCCACTAAAACATTTGAATCAATCACATTTTCCACATTTAAATTAATACCATCAACCATTTCTGCCCCAGGAAAAGCAACCAAACCTTCATATAATGGTGTAAATACTGTGTTAATATTTTGACCTGCAAATGGGCGTATAATTCTGTCATTATTTAAGTGTTCAACACACTCAAAATCATTGCCCTTTTCGCCTTCAAGTGAAACACTAATTTGCAAGCAACTGTCCATATTTTCAATGCCAGTAGTATTGACATTTAATGAACCAAATAAACTGTCATAGAAATTTACTCGCACATTCCCCATATGAACATTTGATTCCATAAATTGAATTAAATTAACATCATATGCACTAACCATATTTTCATTCATCATGTCAATGATACAGTCCAAATTTCTTTTGGCATTTTCATCAGTTTCAGGTGCTAAACATTGCAAATTGTTCACACATTGTCCTTGTGATATATCCGAAGTTAAATTGAAATTAAAATTAAAACTAAAACAGGCGCTTTCAACTTTTGTATCAGTGCTAAAAGGTGCTTTGTCAAATACTGCTTCAGTATTCAAACTGTTTAAAATGTTATTACATTATTTATATATACCATATTTCTCCGTAAATAAGACCTAACCAGAGAATAAGGCCTAGCATGGTTTTCCAGGATGGTCATGATATAAGCCCTACCCCAAAAATAAGCCCCAGTCAGCTATAACATTATATTGATCTGCTGCTTATTGATCCTATGCTGAACCGACTCAGGTCTATTTAACTTTGGTATTGTTTATTTTGGACAACTGTTATTATTAATATATTCAAACATGGAATTGCATCATTTAATAAATGGGCTGTCTTCTGACAGAGACGATCTTTCTGTTTTTGGAATTGGTCCCCTTGGTGAAAAGTTGGATGACCTTGGCAACACAGGCCTTGATGAAAATTGTGTAAACATTTTTTCAAATCTTAACAAACATATGAGATCTTTGAGAAATAACGTTTGGCATTACAAACTTTTTTGTGCATATTTACTCAAAGGCATCACTCCACGAGGGTTACGATGCACTCAACCATTGGTTAATTCCCCT
>NC_056741.1:1923772296-1923909796 GCF_019279795.1 Protopterus annectens
CATCATGTATGTGATATAAGCATTCCTAGGTCTTCATTCTGCACTGAAATTCTAAGCTGATTTTACCTAGTCAGTGCTGCAAGCTGCAACTTCTATGTCCTCTCAGATCATTTACCTCCCTTGCAGCTTTTTTCTCAACTCACATTCTTTCTAGATTTTAGCTCATACTGAAATCATTCTTACAACTTCCTGCTTATCAGTACATATCTTCAATACATTTGGGAAAAAAAAGAATAAAAATACTGTTGGTAATAGAGTCTAAATTTAAGCTTTCTCATCCTACAGTTCCTCATTGCAACCAGAAACTGTGCTCCCTCTCTTTCCTTGTATATGGACAATAGTCATTATCAAAAAAAAAAAAAAGTATTTGTCACAGACTACACAGTTTTCCTTCCTTGGAGAGTAAAGACAGAATCTGTTCTTTTAAGTTTGTCTCAAACCACACCAAAATTTCTTGGGGATACCTGTTATTCCCAATGATACCTGATATGAACAGTCTTTCAGCTTGCTCGACCTATTCCTGCCTAGCATGGGAACCAGTCAAATCTACTAGCTTTTCTTGTCTCCCTTGATAATCTACGTGGTCCTCTATGATAAATGGTCCCCTCACTTTCTCCTCTTGAGAGGTGTTAGACTGACAGGTCTGCAAGTCACAATATATTCCTACTGTACTATAGCCTACTGCTTTGATCTCACTTTTGAAAATTAATTTTTAATAAAGTCTGAAGACGTAATGCGCAAAAACCCTCTCTAGCAGTGCACACATATCAACCTTTGAATAGTTCACGTCTGCTTTGTGATATTTAAATATACATTTTTCCAGATCTTTCTTTTGTGCCACACATGCTTGTTTTCTCTGGTTCTACAAGCAGGTGTCCCTAGATAATGAATGGTACTGCATCTGTGAGGTTAACTTTTTTGTGTCAGCCAAGTGCTTGTTGGCATATTTCTTAACAAATATCTTTCTTTCCACATTACGTCTGCAGTTTAAAGCACTTAATCTGGATGGTCTCAGCCAGATTCACAAGGAAACTGTTTATATTAGAAAGTGAAACAAAAGCAAATAATAACAGCTTGCAGTTTTGGTTCTGCCCAATAAAAATACTGTAAAAGATTCACAGTTTGTACAATTCTGTTTTCTACCAGCTGTGACCACTCTCCATTCTTATGAATAGTGTACACTTTGTAAAGCTCAAAACCATCATACTGTGCTGGTGTATTTAATGATCTCTCAGTACACCTCCCTATCCTACCTGTCATTTGGTTCCCATTTAATGTAATTCACATATTAAAAAGTAATTCTATCAATCCACAACTCATTTTTCCAATTTTCCACATGGTGTCAGGGTGACATTTCAACAGTGACAATTATCTAGAGCCAAGGTTCACACCGCCGGGTGGCTAGCCTTATAACTGAAAAATATTTGATTAAAATCCAGTGTCAGGTTTTCACAGCAGCTAACTGTCCATGTATTATAATCTGATCCTGCTTGATGTGATTCCGTAAATGCAGTTTTACAACTTTTACAACAAGTTTTACAACAAATGCAATGAAAAATATAAAACTGATAAAAGCTGGAAAAAAGTTGAGGACTTTCTTAAATGAAAAAGAAGAAAAATGATAAACACTTTCTTAAGCATTAAGCAATGACAGCTTCTGTGTAAACAAATTGCATTACTTGAACATGATTTTGGAAACACTTTGCCATCTGAATAAGAACAAATGTGAAAACCTTGTAGTCTACAGTAGGTTATCATTGGTTAGACACTGGAAATATCCTTGGAGTGCTGGATAACTCTTAGGGTAATGCAGAAAACTGAAAGTGTGACTCATACACAATAAACATTAAGAAAAGCCTCATGTCGTGCAATAAGTATCTTTTAAACACAGCAAAAAAGCAGGGAATGAGAGGTAATGGACAGCAAAGAGATGTCTGTCACAAACTGATTTAAAAAAAAGATCTAGGACTGGTCCCCATGAAGTTTCATTCTTTGACAGAAGAAATATTCTTGAATAAACAATTTCTCCTAACCAAGAAGGAGGGACAGCCTCTATCACACTGAGATAGTACATGCTAAATGACAAGAGAGGAAAAAAAGAAGTCTGATTGTCTTGATGAAAGGAAAGCACTCAAAAAAGAAGAAGAGATTCACACTGCTATATGTAACATTGATGGATTCATTGAAAAACCATTGAAACTATCTATTGCCAAAGACAGAAATGGAGGTTCAGACTTTCTGGAAGGATTGTGGGTTTGTCAGGGTGGGAATTGTGTGTGTGTGTGTGTGTGTGTGTGGGGGGGGGGGTAGTTTTGTAAATAGTCATTCAGAATCATTAGACTGTCCTTTGTTCTGGGGGGGGTCTTTGTTTCTTTTTATAACCTCTCTAATATTGCCTTTTAATTTTATTCCCAGCAGCTTGCTGTGTTGCTTGTTTTTCTTTTTGAAAAATGTTGCAGGGTTGGCATTAAACCCCCTTGGCAAACTTGGAGAAAAAAGGTTGAAAATTAGAGTGATTCCTTGCATCAGCTTAACTCTGCATTATACTTTTAAGGATCTCTGCAGCAGATGGTCCAAAAACAAACTCATTATCATAGGTAAGTACTAGACTTGGATAGGTTATCCAAAGGATAATTCACAATTTCAGTTTTAATATCCTCAGAAAGATTTTGAGTTCACAACCAAGCAAACCTCCTCATAAAAATCTAGTAGCTGCAGCTGTGGAAGTGGCATCAGATGAATCATTAGCACATTTCAGACAGTAGGAAGTGATTTGCAACACAAAAGCAATAATATTATACAAAGATGATTTTTTTCCTCAGATGAGGGAAAAGATACCATAATGTCCCTCATATTCTAAAGAAACAAGCATAAACTTTAACAAGTGAACTGGACAACTAAAAATAAGAATACACTTTTTACAAAATGTTTCAAAGGCTTTCCCACCCTTGTCAGAAGTGGAGGCATTGGCATTAACCAGACATTTAGGAGTAGCTGGGTTTACCAATGAAATCACTGCTGGGTCTGATCAGAGGTTAGAAAATAAAAACATATAAAACTAAGGAAATTTATACAATCTATCTGCTTTCTTAGGCTAGCTGTCAAACAAGTTCCAGCCTATAATAAATAAATCCACTCATGATGGAAGAAAAGGAAGAACTATAGTAAGTTCAGGAAATACTAGTTGCAGTAAATCATAATATTTCTTTAAATATAGTATGAGATCGCTGTTCCCACTGAAACAGCTGATTCATTCTAGATATTGTTTCAGATAAAGAAAATCATTCCAAGGGACTGTCAGAAGAATCCTGAAGGGAGAAAACAGACGTTGTCCCTTCACAATCATTTTATTGTTCAAATTCTTGAACATCTCAGACAATGAAGAATCCACTTTTCTTTTAACAGAAACACCAAAACTGAAAGGTCAAATGCCTGAACTAACTCCTGAGCTAAGCCCAATAAATCACTCCTGTACAAAATAACTGAGACAGATGAAGACATATCTTAACTTGTTGCTTTTTTACAGGAATTTCTTAAGAAACAGACCTACTTTTGACAGGTAAAACCTCCCTATCATCTGCAATCCTGTCGGGCTAGGGAGACTGGTATTCTCTGTTCCTTCTTCTACACCCACAAGACTGGTAAGAGTGGTTCTCACTTGCCTGTCAAGGATACTCCAAAAGCTGCAGAGGAAGAGTCTGACCCCGGGTCCTTGGTGGCTGCTGGACTACACCAGAGAGAGGCAAGGAAAAAAGATGAATGGTCTGAGGAAACATAAATGACCACAGCAGAATCTATCATCTGCATTTGAGACAACTGAGAAGCCTGCTGAAGTGGTAAATGCTGCTGGAAATATTTTTCTTCTTGTGTCTGGAAGAAGGAAGAACCAAGGAACCAGTAGAATGTTCCGAGAGTGAACACGACTGGTTTAATCTAGCTAGGGGCATTCCTGCAAATCTTATTGTTGCTTGGATAGGTTTCTGTTCCTCTACCTTTAATAGCCAGTGTTTTAAATCAGATATACCTGTTTGCTCAAGCTGTTCTAAGGAGCAGAGAGACTGACCTACTGCCTACTTTGATACTGGGAAAAGATAAGCGTTTATTCTCAATTATATTCTGCACTTTTGATTTAATATTTCTGTAATCCGTAAAACTGTTTTTACTGTCCTTTTTTTGTGTGATAGAGCTGAATATCAGTTACTGTTACCCTCAGTTTGCAGTGAAATATTTTTTCTAGAGGCCTATCTGTTTTCTCAGTGGAAGAGAGTGAACAGGACTGGTTTACACTAGCTAGGGGCATTCCAGCAAAACTGTCATTGTTGATTGGATTGGATCGGTTTCTGTTCCTCTACCTTTAATAGCCAGTGTTACTGTTACTACTGTTACCCTCAGCTTGCAGTGAAATCTTTTGTCTAGAGGCCTATCTGTTTTCTCAGCAGGAGAGAGTGAACAGGACTGGTTTAATTTAGCTAGGAGACAAAAACAGCTGCAGATCGAAAAACTTCAATAATACACCAACCGTTGGGAAAAAATATATTAAGACTAGTGGCTGATCACCCTCCTGGCTTGAATACCGCTGTTATTTTGAAACCTACTTTAGTTCAGTTACAACGTACTAAATTGTACTGTTAAATATATATGTTGGAATTGTTTTTATGAGTAGTTGCATATAATATTGTTTTATTTTTATTAGCTTTATATTTATATATTGAATGTCTTTTAAGTTCTTAAGTATGTCACATGAGTTTGGCTGTGGTCATGTGATGTTTGACTCTTATTTAAAGTTAATTGTTTTGTTCATGATTGTATTAGTATTGAAGAAGGGTGTTAGCCCGAAAGCTTTGCTATTTCATAAAGATTTTTTTTCTCAACGATTGGTGTATTATTTAATTTAGCTGGGGTCATTCCTGCAAAACTGTTATTCTTGATTGGATAGGTTTCTGTTCATCTACCTTTAATAGCCAGTGTTTTAAATCAGATATATCCGTCTTCTGAAGCTGTTCTAAACTGCAGAGAGAATGACCTACTGCCTACTGTGATATTGGGAAAAGATAAGTGTTTATTCTCAATTATCTTCTGCACTTTTGATTTAATGTCTCTGTAATCTGTACAACAGTTTTTTTTCCCCACCCCTCCTGCCCAGTTCTTGCGGCAGTCTTAAGTCTTGGTGGCTTTGAGTTGCCCAACTCTGGTATAAAGTTGATAATGGACACTCCCCTCGGTCACATTACATCAGCTTATTCTACTGTTTATAGTGAGAACTTAGCAAAGGCCCCACCCTTTAGCTTCTGAATATTGAATTATCTCTCTTCTCTTTCTACTTCTTCTTCTTTCGGCTTTTTCCCAGTTAGGGGTCGCCACAGCGGATCACCTGTCCGCTCATGATTGGCAGTGGAGTTTTACAGTGTCAAGTTGCCAGCCCGGCACCCAACCTTCCACAGAAGGTACACACATGCACGCACTCACACCGAGGGCCAATTTAGTGTGCCCAATCCACCTACAGCATGTCTTTGTGATGTGGAAGGAAATCGGAGCACCCGGAGGAAACCCACGCGACCACAGGGAGGACATGCAGACACCGCACAGAAGGCACCCTAGCCGAGGATTGAACCAGAGAACCTCTTGCTATGAGGCAGCAATGCTAACCGCTGCACCACCGTGCCCGCCCATCTCTCTTCTCTTTCTACTAAAAAAAAAAAAAAAAAAAAAAAAAAAAAAAACTGTTTCGGCTTTTTCTGGAACTAGTGTAGTCCAGATACAGATTTGCTGTATCCAGGACTGTTTGTAAGCTTCTGAGCAGTGCCAAAAAGTCTGCTCTTCAATTTTTCCCTTAGATCTGCTAGTTCTCTCCTCTCCTGCACTTTTACTAACTTATTAGTCTAACACTTTACCAAACTTCTTGCAGCAATTATTGTAGCACACAAAAGTGCTACCAGCACTAAACATTCTACAAGGAAACAGCTCCAGTACTTATTATTAATGTCCACCCCTCCAGGCATGTCTAAAGGTCAGTTCCCTGTGCTTTCTCCTATTAACTGGTGAGCTTGGGCATCCTGAGGCAATGCAGCAACTACCTCATGTACACTGACAACCCTCTCCTCTTACCTCCCAACACTCAGACTTGCAAGAGATGCACTTATATATCCAAATTGGAAGCCACACACTCTCCAGCCAAGACCGGAATAGTAGGTCAAGAGGAAAAGGTCAACACTTGCACCATACCACATGGAACACATAGCCCTCCAAAACACACACCAGCACTGCCTTCACATAAAAACACAAACCACACACTCACTTTTGCAGAGGCTCTCAATAAAAATCTACCTAAACAGCAGAGACCTCCAAGGCAGAAATACACTCTACCACCACAACACAACACCAATTACGAGACACATAACTCCTAAACAGTGGCCACTCAACCAAAGCCCCAAAGGCAAAACAACATGCTGAACACACTAGTCATAGGTGACTTGATAGTGAGGTACACTGATGTCCCACTCACTAAGCTGAATAAGGAGACAGTAACATTCAGCTGCCTGTCAGGTGCCAGGATCTGTCACAAAATGCATGCACTCAGCTCCCTCAACAACAGGTACAAATATGACTCTGTCATTGTACATGTGGGTGTGAATGACCAGAGACGTACCTCCCTGGACTAAATGAAAACAGGCATGGAGGAGCTCTCAGATTATGTAGCTCTATGACCCTAGCCCTGAGCAGCCTCCTACCATCACCCAGAATGATACCACAGTACAAGCACAAAATGTTTGATTTTAGCAACTGGCTAAGTTTCTGGTGTCATTCTAAGAGGATCCAGTATCTGTCTGCCTGGGATGACATGACTGACAGACCTCGATGCTTTGCCAGAGATGGCCTGCAACTGTCACCCCTGGGCTTCTGGATACTGGCCAAAGCTCTTGCCACCCCTACAGTGCCTTTTTAGGAGTGTTCCAAAGACCAAATCACCACCGTAACAGCTACAAACAAATGCAATCATCCTGCTCAACACTAGAAGTCTAAATCTCAAAATGCACTTGCTCGAACTACTCCTTAAAATGGAGAACATCAACATTTGTGCTGTAACTAAGACATGGTTCAAGACAGCAGAAAGCCCCCCTGCACTACCAGGCTATAACTCATTCCACACTTAGTGGTAAATCGCTTTGTCTATGGTGTCCAGGGTCCTGGGTTCAAGACTTGCAGATGCTGTTTAATATAGTGGAGGGTGGCCTAATGGTTAAGATGTTTGCCTTACAAACACAAGGTGCAGGGTTTGAGTCTCACAAGGGATAATTGGCTAGGCTTAAAATGGCTCGCAAGGGCAGTTAGCTTACTACTAATCTATGAATCTATGAACCTTTCGGCCCCAGAACTTGGACCGAAGCTCCAAAGCCGGTGGTGTTTCCATATTCATAAAGGATGCACACACCTCCAGACTGGTAGCCCAACATAACAGATCAGAGATACGTCTGGTGCAGCTAACATTGGGTAAGACAGCGATTCAGGTAGTAGCCTGCTATAGGTCCCCAACCATGACCCAAGACTCACACTCCATGTTCCTAAGCACCCTGGAGAATATTAGGGTCCAACCCAACACTCTCATACTGGGTGACTTCAACTAATCCCACCATTAACTGGGAAAACTATTCATGTACCAATACACTTGCCCAACATTTCCTGGAATTCATTAATTCCAATGCCCTGGAGCAGCTGGTTCTTACCTCCACTAGAGGTAGCAACATCCTTAACCTGGTCATTACTAACACGGGCGACCGTTGCTCTATACCAATAGTCAACTCCCCCCTGGTAAGATACAACCACAAACTAATCACCTTGGAAATCCACATCCCTCCCACTCCCCCACACAAAGGTACCCACCATGAAAAACTTCTCCAAAGCTAACTTTGGGCTCCTAAAAACAGAGGTGGCTAACTTTTTATTTATTTATTTATTTTACATTTATTTTACATTTGTTGACCGGGCTAGTCTAACTGGATATATGTCCATTTTCAGTAGAGGCCTGAGGAGAAAAGCTCCACATAAGAAAAAAACTTACAATTTCAGGTACAGATAAATAATTCTGTAACACCTTATGGTACAGTACTATTTTGAGCTCAAAAATACACATTTTATATAGACAAATATTATTATTAAAGGAGCAGAGGATAAGAAACAGATAGAGTAGCAAAGGAGCAGAGGATAAGAAACAGCGCAGCAAACTGTTTTAAAGTGGCACACAATAAGAAAGAGAAGTGAAGAAAGAACAGAAATAAATGTAGTAGCTCAAGGAGCAGTATTAAGCAGAGAGTTATACCATTTATCATATAGTAGCATAGCAACTTAAGGGAAGTATGTAGTAGGAAGTATAAAGAAAGTTTATATGGATGTTTTTATGTGTTAAATAGATTACTGCAGCTAGCTAAGCAAGTACATAATTAGAAAAAGATTAAGTGATTGTAACTGGTATAAAGACTAAAAAAAAGGATAGGTGATACTACTGTCTAAGGCATGGAGAGAGTAGGGATTAGTTGCAAAAGGTAATGTGGGAAGGCTACATAGAGAGTGGTGGCAAGATTAGTCTGGGTTACTACATGGGCATAACCAGGGGTTACAAAGGTGTTGTTTGAGTTGTCTTTTGAACATTTTTACTGAGGATAGATTAGAGAGTTCATAGGGAAGGAGGTTCCAGGATTTGCCAATAGTGTTGGCAAACAGAGAGTCACCAGCCTTATTTTTGGATTTAGCTATAGATACCAGTACTTTATTGGCTGAACGAAGGGTTGCCAAATTATTATAGGGGGTAAGAAGGCTAGTAAGTATCGGAGAATTTTTTGGAAGATAGAAGATATTATGGGCGATAATAAGTTGTTTAATTAGGAGTTGATTCTGAAGTTCTAGCCATCCTAGTTGTTTTAGGTTTTGACAGTGGTGAGTTCTAAATGAGGAACCAGTACCAAATCTGGCAATGTTGTTATAGGAGGAAGCTAGTTTGTTAAGGTTGTTTCTTGATAGGTTGGTATAGATGGGACAGGCATAGAGAAGGGTGGAAATTAGATGGGTGCGGGCAATAGTTGTTTTAGCTGTTGTAGTAAGGAAGGGTTTAATCCTAAAGAGGGAGACTCATTTTCTGTTTACTGTTTTTATTGTTGTGTTAATATGTGTGTCAAAGCTAAGATTATGGTCAATTGTAACCCCTAAGAGCTTGGTGGTTGGGTCGGGAGATATAATGATACCATCATTGGATATCACTGTGAAGTGAATTGGGGGAATTGGGGGAAACCTTTGTGTGGGAGTGAAGAGCAGTACTTTCGTTTTTTTAGGATTCAGGAGGAGGCTATGCTGTAAGAACCATCTTTCTACACTGTTAAGCACAGTTTGGGTAGTGGCCTGAAGTTGAGAAGTAGAGGTTGCTGAGCATATTAGTGTGGAGTCATCACCATATTGGATACATGTGGCTTGAGGAATGATCTGATTGAGATCATTTATGAAAATTGAGAATAGGAGAGGGCCCAGGATAGAACCTTGAGGGACTCCTAGGGTAATAGGAAGGTGAGAGGACATATTATTTTCCCAGAGCACAGTCTGTTTCCTATTCTCAAGGTAGGATTTAAACCATTGTAATGCCTGTATATCTAGTGAGAGAGAACCAAGTATGTTCAAGAGAAGTTGATGGTTGACCATGTCAAAGGCTTTAGATAGGTCTATAAAGAGTGCTGAGGATAGAGTATTGTTGTTTTGGTTATTGTTAATACAGTCAGAAAAGGATAAGAGGGCTATGGTGGTACTATGGTGAGGCCTAAAGCCATGCTGGCATTTAGCTAGTAAGTTATTTTTAAGTAGGTGGTCTAGTAGTTGGCGGTGGATACATTTTTCCATAATTTCACAGCACCCAAGCAGTTGGAGAACAGTTCCATGAACGCCGAATCATACACTCATTTCCTGTACGAACACGTACACAAATGTATGGATCTCGCCATACCCAATAGAACCAAGACGCTCTCCTCCCAAAATAAAAGCCAATCTGGTGGTCCCCAGCCATAAACAAACTCTACAACAGAAGGAGGAAACTGATGCGAAATAAGGTGAAGTCCCAAGACTGGAAAGACTCCCTTATCAGCCTCATCAAAAAGTTGAGATCCCTCATTAAATCTTCTAAAGCTAGCTATAAAAACAGAATTGCAGCAGATAGTAAAGACAACCAGAAGGCCTTCTACAGTTATGTAACGAATCTCCACAGCAATACTCAAATTTGCTCGGAGATGTTGCACAATGGCACCTCCTATACCGAGCCAACAGATATTGCCAATATACTGGTCAACAGATTTAGCGCCAACATTATCCTCGTCCCCCCACCAAAGGACCAAGCACAATGCCAGCAGATTGCCAGGCACCCAGTATTACCACTGCACACGTTAAAACAGCACTGTCAAAGGCCAAACATGCAGCTTCTATGGGACATGACAATATCCCTGGCTGTGTTCTACATGAACTACAGAGTGAACTGGCACCTCACCTGTGTGTCCTGTTCAATCACAGCCTCACCTCAGGCTTTGTCCCTACCGAATGGTGCACTGCTACAGTCATCCCTCTCCACAAAGGAGGAGCGACTACAGACCCTGGGAACTATCACCCCATTAGCCTGACAAGTCTGATATGCAAAGCAATGGAATGCATCATCATGGACCTAATAAACAAAGATAAAGGGAACCTCCAAACTCTGGATCCCACACAGTTTGGTTTTGTGAAGTGTAGATCATGCCTGCTCAACTTGGTTGACTTCTTTGAGTCAGCCACCAGAGCTGTGGATGAAGGCAAGGTGGTTCTTACAGCTTACCTTGATCTGGCCAAGGCCTTTGATACCATTCTCCACTCAGGAATCATATAAAAAACTCACTAAGCTAGGCATCAACCCCTATATCACTAGGTGGGTTGCAAACTGGCTCTAAAGCTAGTTATGAAAACAGAATTGGAGCAGATGGTAAAGACAACCACAAGGTCTTCTATATTTATGTAAAGAATCTCCATGGCAATACCCAGATTTGAAGGGAGCTGTTGCACAATGGCACCTCCTATACAGAGCCAACAGATATTGCCAATATACTGGCAGACAGATTCAGTGCCAATTTTACCCCCCCCCCCAAGGGCCAATCACAATACCAGTTGATTGCCAGGCACCCAGTATTACTGCTACATAGGTTAAAACAGCACTGTCCAAGGCCAAGAATACAGCTTCTATGAGATCTGACAGTACCCCTGGCTGTGTTCTACATGAACTACAGAGTGAATTAGCACCTCACCTGTGTACCCTGTTCAATCACAGCCTCACCTTAGGCTTTGTCCTTACCAAATGGCACACTGATACAGTCATCCCTCTCCACAAAGGAGGAGTGACTACAGACCTTGGGAACCATCGCCCCATTAGCCTGACAAGTATGATATGCAAAGCTATGGAACACATCACCATGGACCTAATAAACAAGGATATCTCCAAACTCTGGATCCTACACAGTTTGGTTTTGTGAAGGGTGGATTATGCCTGCTTAACCTGGTCGACTTCTTTGAGTCATTCACCAGAGCTGTGGATGAAGACAAGGTGGTTCATACAGCCTGCCTTGATCTGGCCAAGGCCTTTGCTACCATTCCTCACTCAGGAATCATAGAAAAACTCACTAAGCTAGGCAGCAACCCCTATATCACTTGGTGGGTTGCAAACTGGCTCACAGAACCCACAGTATGAAAGTTGCTGACTCCAAGTCAGACTGCCGACCAGTCACGAGTGGAGTCCCACAGGTTTTGGTCCTGGGTCCTCTCCTGTTTGGTATCTACTTCTCTGAAGTCCAGGCCAACGCAAACAGACTCTGGCTGACAAAGTTTGCAGACATTACAAGTTGGGAGCCATAATTAACTCCCCAAGTGATGTTGACATCCTACAGAAAGGCCTCACTGAGACCAACGACTGGGGCCAGAACCATGGCCTTAAGCTCAATGACAAAAAATGTGTTGTCATCCTCTTTGGGAAAAACCCAGTTCCCATGAATTACCACATCGATGGTAGTCCACTGAACACAGAAGGCATCATAAGAGATCTGAGAACACAGGTTGACAGCAACCTCTCTTTTGACCACCACATTGCCACTGTGGTCAGAAAGTCCTTCTATGTGGCACATCTCATTACTAAGGGTTTTGCTTCTAGGAAGAAAGCGGTCATCGTCTCCCTCTATGTTTCCCTCATTATTCCAGTCATCGAGTACAATGCCCCATTTAGCACGTACCTCACTAGACACCTGCAACAACTGGAGATTCTGCAAAAGTACCACACAAAGAGGATCCTAGCCCTTAAACACTTGTCCTATACAGACAAACTCAAAAAACACCAACTATTCTCTGTCTCATATCGCCTACGTAGAGGCGATCTCTGCTCGACTTACAAAGCCATGTTTGACCCAGCTCTGTTAGAAATGCTACATCTAAAGAAATCCCAGTCCCTCCACACTGCACGCTCCAGAGACCTCGACCTCATTACCAAAATCAACAGAACAAGATGGAGGGACAGGTTCATAACCCAGAGAATGCCCATGCTATGGCATAGACTTCCCATACATGTCAACCAGAGCACCCACTGGCCCTCTTCAAGAGAAATCTTGATGAGTGGATGGGAAATAGAAAATTCACCCCCGGGATCACTCCAGTGGCTCTACTCGACAGAGGCACTGGGAACTAAGGTCGTGTGGCATGATGTCAGGGTAATTCTATGGGCTAGGCTTGTAAATGCTCCAAGGCCAATAGCCTAGTACACACCTATGAACCTATGGAGAAGTTGAAAAAGACACCTGAATATCAGGGAAACACGGCAGCAGTAGTTGGTGAAACAAATAAGTACTAAAAAATAGCTTTTCATCAAAAAACACAGTGAAAAAGCAGTTTAAGCACTTACCCCCCACCCAAAACACAACTTTTACTAAAAAAAAAAGAGTTTTAAGTAGTTTTAACAACTTCTTCCCCAAAAGTAAAACATGACAATGCTGTTAAAAAGTTACTTAAAGTCAGGTGACAATCTACAAGACAATTTCACAAATAAAGTTCACTTTTTATCTGCCCAGCAGTGGAAAAGCATTAATCAATTATTGATCCTCAGAAGCCCAGAAGATCAGCGCTCTCTGGTAGCATGAAAGCGACGAAGGGCTTGCCCTAAAAGCACTCTTTTTCTTCAGCTCTGCTCAAGCTGGTTAAGGTTTTGGGCATGTGAAAGGCTCCCTTATGTTTTGCCAGCTGGCTGGCTATTATACTCTTAGCAGGATATAACCCATACAGTAATGATCTAATGATGAACATCAAGAATGGACTGAAACATGGCTGAGTATTCTTATTCTGCAGTGCAGTTAGTCTGGGTACGAAGATGTGGGAGCTGCAAGCAGTGATGCAGGAGGAGATGATGGGTATTGATGGTATCACAGATACATGAGCTAGTGACTAGCACTTTTTACTCCTGTGCCTACCAACTATTAACTCCCTGCATGAAACTCAGATGGCACTCAGTACAGTATGGGCCAATCCACTTAGAGGAGGCTATCATCCAGGCATCACACCCAGTTTCTCAATTCCATCTTCTTGGGGGATGCACACAGTACAGTTGTGTACACGTACCATAAATGTAGATGTTCGAGTGTATTCACTGTTGCAGTCATTACATTTGGGTTATCTACTTGCAGGTAGCCCTCAGCCGGCCTGATTAACAAAGTCTTGAGTCGTGCGTCGGTTGCTGTCCCTTCTTCCATGACGTCAGGTCATCAGGAGTATAAAACATGCGGCCAACGCTATTACGTCAGTTTTTCTTGCCCCAGATGTCAGGTGCCCCCTAATGGGGAGCAATTAAATATAAAAGTACAATGATATACCTCCAACAAAAAAGCAAATACACCAAAAAGGCTTTTAAGCATAGTAAAGGAAAGTAGAGGTATAGCCAAAAGAAGTTAGGGGGCTGGAGGGAGGGTAACCAGGACTGCAACAATGAACACACTCGAACATCTACATTTATGGTAAGTGCACACAACTGTACTATGTTCTTCATGTTTCACTGTTGCAGTCAATACATTTGGGTAGATTCCCAAAGCTATGGTTGGGAGCAGGAATTTAGATAGCATTAGGACCAGCTATAAGGCCCTGCAAGACTGCAGTGGCAAAACCAGCTCTGGATTTAGAGAAAATTGGCAAATGATAATGCTTGGTGAAAGTATTTACAGAACTCCAGGTAGCAACTTCTAGGATGTCCCTGGTAGGGACGCCTCTGAGAAAGGCTGAGAGGTAGATGCAGCCCTGGTGGAGTGAGGTCTGATCTCCTGGGGGATAGGTTTTCCATGGTGCTTATAGCAGAAATGAATGCAATGGCCTATCCATTTAGAAATGGTTTGCTTTGAAATAGCCTTCCCCTCTGCCCCTGCAGCAAATGCTACCAGCAGTTGTTCAGATTTCCTTTGAGGTTTAGTCCTGTCCAAGTAGAATCTGAGTTGTCTGTGCACATCTAAGGAATGCAGTATCCATTCCCCTTTGTTCTGTGGATTGGGAAAGAAGGTTGGCAAATGAATGGACTGATTAAGAGCCACACTGGATACCACCTTGGGCATGAAGGATGGATTGGTTCTGAGGGACACCCTGTCCGCATGAAAGATGATGAAAGGCTCCACTGCCATAAGGGCCTGTAATTTAGATACCCTTCTAGCTGAAGTGATTGCTAAAAGGAAAGCTGTTTTCCAAGAAAGAAATTTTAAGTCTGCAGTAGCAGGTGGCTCGAAAGGAGGTAGAGTGAGTTTATCCAAAACAAAGTTAAGGTCCCAGGCTGGGGTCGGAGCTCTCCTGGGTGGTTTCAAATTTTTGGCCCCTCTGAGGAACTGCTTGTGCAGTGGATGAGAGAAGGGGGGGGGTTATGTGTTAGAATGAGCTGAAATGGCTGAGGCATGGATTATAATGGAGGAAAAAGACAGGCCCTTGTGAAGCATCTCAGCTAAGCATTGTAAAATCTGAGGTAAACTGGGTGCTGCTGTGCTCATCCCTTGAGATTGGTTCCAAGCACAGAATCTTTTCCATTTTTCAGCATTGGATTTTCTAGTGCTAGGCCTCCTTGCCTCTAAAATGATATCCATCACAGGTTTACTGAGGGATGGTAAATGAGAGATTATGTAATTAGCCAGGCTGCAAGGTTCAGTGTTAGAAGCTGAGGGTGCAGAATCTGGTTCTCCTGCTGAGACAACAGGGAAGGAGTCTGAGGCAGGTGCCATGGGGATAACCGTACACACTGCGCAGGAGGGGGTACCAGTGTTGGCGTGGCCAGTCTGGAGCAATCAAAATCATCCTTGGTTTGTCCTGTTTGATTTTTAGTAGTACTTTGGAGAGCAGAGGCAGAGAGGGGAAGGCATAGACTGATAGGTTTTTCCAGCTGAAGAACAGAGCATCCACTTTCCAGGCTTGTTTGTGGGGAGTCCTTGTGCAAAATTTGTCCAAATGGTAGTTCTGGGGAGAGGCAAACAGGTCTATATCTGGGCTCCCCCATTTGCTTATCAACATGTTGAAAATCCTTGGTTCCAGTTTCCATTCATGTGGGTCCATGAGATTTCTGCTTAGTCCATCTGCCAGTGTATTTAACTTTCCTGGCAGGAATTGAGCTTGTAGGTGCACTTGGTACCTCAAGGCTGTGTTCCACAATGCCATGGCTAGTCTGCAGAGGGCGTAAGAATGTGTATCCCCCTGCTTGTTTATGTACCACATAACAGTGGTGTCGTCCGTCTTTACCATTAGTTGTCCTAGAAGAATGTGGTCCTTGAAGGCTGTCAGAGCATTCTGTACAGCTAACATTTCTTTTTTATTGATATGCAGGTGCATTTGACTTGGGTTCCATTTGCCCTGAATGCATTTCCCTGCCAGGTGAGACCCCCATGCATAGACTGATGCATCTGTTAGGGTTTGGGCAGCAGGGGGTGGTTTGAAAGGTAGCCCCTTGTTTTGGTGGCAGGCCTCTGCCCACCAAAAGAACTCTAGGCGTAGGGAAGGTATGATAGGAATCATTGCTTCTAGATCCTGAGAAAGTTGACACCATAGGCTTTTTAGATACCACTGTAGTTTCCTCATATGCAGTCTTGCATATGGAATTAGAAGAATGCAGGAGGCCATGAACCCCAAAGGCTTGCAGTATTTGTCTTGCAGATAGCAGGGTTTTTGTGGCCACTTGTTTGAAGTAGGTTGTCAAATGGATTTGTTTCTCTGGGGTGAGGTAAGCCATCTCGGAAGTTGTATTCAAGCTTGCTCCCAGGAATATAATTTGTTGACAGGGTACCAGGTGTGATTTCTTTTCGTTTATGGTGTACCCCAGACAAGTTAGAATCTTTTGTACAAAGGCCAGATGATTCAAAAGTATGTCCTGGCTTTCTGCCTGAATTAGACAATCGTCGAGGTATGGGTATATATAAATATTTCTTTGCCTGCAAAATGCAATAACTGAAGCTCGGCACTTAGTGAATACCCTGGGCGCAGTACATAAGCCAAAGGGCAGTGCAGAGAACTGATAGTGCGTGTAGCCTGCTTTGAAGCGTAGGTATCTTCTGCAAGATTCCCTGATTGGGATGTGCAGGTATGCTTCTTTTAAATCTAATGCTGTCAACCAGGCATCTTTGCCTAGCATAGGAAGTAATTGGTGAAGAGTTAGCATCTTGAATTTTGGAATCTCCAAAAAGGTATTTAGAGTAGACAGGTCCAGGATAGGATGCCATGAATTGTCTTTTCTGGGTACCAGGAAAAGTCTTGAGTAGAAACCTTGTCCCTTTTCCTCTTATGGTACCAGTTGAATAGCTCCCATGCTTATGAGAGAAAGTACTTGTTTCTGGGCCTCTGCCCACTGATTTAGGGGTAGATCTGGCCACCCGCTTGGTGTTGGCAACATGTGGAAGTGAAATCTGTATCCCTAGGACACTATATTTAAAACCCATTTGTCCTGGGTAATGGGTTCCCAGTTCTTTGCATGAAGAGCAATCTTTCCCCCCAAAGGGGCAGACAGTTGATAAGTGCTTGGGAATTTTAAAAGGAAGTCATTGAGACAGTTTACCATAGGGGGGAGTCTTATTACTCCCAGATTTGGAAGTGGAGGCCCCCACAGCTTAGTCCTGTGTGTCCCCTGGGACTGAAACCTGAGGTTTTTGCTGTGTCTGAGTTTGGCTTGAGAAGACCTGGAAGGGGCTAGAAAAGACCAATTCTTAGTGGGCCAGTGCCTACTAAATCTGGGAGGCTGAACTTGTCAGAAATCATTAACAGTTTGCGTAGATTTAGCTTTATCTTCCATCTTTTTAAGAACTTCCTCAGCCTTGTTGCCAAACAGGCAGTCCTGATTTAAGGAAGCATCCAACAATTTAGCTTTAACATGATCAGGCAGAGATTGCTCCAGCATGCCTTCTGAGTACAGACCCAGTAACAGTGGCCCTGCAAGAGGCCTCTAATGAACAAAAACCACATTGCAAAGTATGTTTTCCAACTTGTTCAGCAGAATGCATTAAATCCTGTAATTCTTGATTTTCCACACAGTCAGGAATCAACATCATTTTCTGTTTAAGCAATCCAGTAACATGTTGTTGATACTTTAACATATGAAACTGGCAGTTTAAAGCCCTAATCGCCAAGGCTGTAGAAGTGTAAACCTTCTTACCCCATCTATCCAGCTCCCTGGAGTCTCTATCAGAAGGGGTAGGATTTTTAGCAGTAGAAGCCTTAATGCCCTTGGGCCCCTATGAAATAGTCTCTGGATCCACAGTAGGATTTTTAAAAAGGAACTTATGTGACTCAGGGACCCTGTAGTATCTGTCTGGTTTTCTGAGAGCAGGAGGCAAGGAATCAGGGGCCAAACTAGATTCCGAAAAAGCATTATCAACAATGTCTATTACAGGAGGAATAGTTAAGGCCTATGCTGAGGCAGGAGTAAGAAATCCCTAAGCATCTTTTTTGAATCAGAAAAATCCTGGCTTTCCCAGTGGAAATGCTCCCTTAGAGTATGTAAGGTTTCTCCAAAAGAAAAACCCTCTGGAGGGGAAGCAGAGGGAATGGAGTCCTCTGCATCAGAATCCTCATAAGTAGATAAGGGCAAATCCAGATCATCAGAAGAATCAGAAAAAACAGAATCCTGGTCAGAAGATTCATAAACCACTTTAGTTCTAGGCCTCTTAGAAAGGGGGGGGGGGGTTGGCTACCCCTGATGAGAGTTATTAGATCTTCAGCCATTCTTATTATTTGTTTTTTAGGCATAGAGGCCTGAGCATGTGGCCCGGGCGTCATTTTTTAGGTATGGTTTGAGATTTAGGCCTAAGAGAAGAAGGAGGCACCGGTTTAATATGCAAGTCCGTAGGCCTGAATACACCCTCAGAAGCCGGTGCCTGCACAGCGGCTCCAGACCCATCCAAGGTAGAGACATCTGCAGGTTCCATAGTTAAAGCATCTCACAGCATACCGGACTCCGAATGGGTTTCAGTAGAGGCCTGCAAATCAGAAGTAGCAGGTATCAGGGGCTGCGAAAGTGCCTCACTGAGTACCGGCGACCTGGCGACTGGCTTAGGAGAAGCGCTGTCAGCAGTTTTGGACCTCGGCGGCCTGTCTCTGTCTTTATCTTTGCGTTTTTTCAGAATCCCGGTAGTCGGATGGCTAACCAACGACATTTCTGGATAATTAAACCGAGAACCGAAATATTTAGAGGTGAAAATATACTGACGACGGATAGTGCGCTGATTAAATAAAGCACAAAACCGACAGCAAGGTACGTTGTGGTCAGGGCCTAGGCAAGGAATACAGTACGAATGAAAATCTTTATGAGGTATTTGCTTTCCACAAGTAATGCAATTATTAACTTTGACTGACATCGGTAAAGGAGCAAGAAAAAGTTTCCCTAACTGGGTACTTAGCTCTAGTTGAAGACTTAGGTTCTGAAACTCAAAAACGGAAATTTCAGGAGTCGGCTGACTGGCACTTGTGAACTGCTTCTGCTTCGGGCACCGCATGGCAAGAAAGACTGATGTAATGGCATCGGCTGCATGTTTTATACCCCTGACGACCTGACGTCATGGAAAAGGGACATCAACCAACGCAGGACCCAAGAATTTGTTAATCAGGCCGACTGAGGGCTACCTACAAGCAGATAACCCAAATGTAATGACTGCAACAGTGAAACACGAAGAATATCTTATCCCAACTGACCAGATAAATCTGGTCTGCCCCCCAAACTGCAGCCCTCCTTTCTTGTCCCTGGGCAGAAGACTACAAGTTATATGCTCCCTGACAAGCATCACATCATCTAGGATGTGACCACTGCAATTCTTTATTAGGCCCTAGCCTCATACTCTGGTGGTGACATATACAGCTCACATCCCTCTTGATACCAGCATTTCCTTTCTGTACTCCAGGGCCTTCACCCCACACACTGGAATGACAGAGATGCCAAACTGGAGACACCATCTCCTCCGCAAAGGATGGGTGGGCTGTAGCTGCTCATTTCCCATGCCTCCCTCCTCAGCTCTTCCACAATCTGAGCTGATAATCAGGCTTAGGTTATCTGTGTTGTACTTACAGTGTCAGGGCTACAGACTGTCTCACGATGTACTTAGACTATGGTTTCAGGTATAAAAGTCAGACAAATGGCTCCAACATGAAAATGCGAAGCTATTTTCCTGACTGGCAAATTACAGTGAAAGTATCACACACAAGCATACTCACACATATGCAAATGCACACAAACACAGACACACATATGTGTGTGTGTGTGTATATATATATATATATATATATATATATATATATATATATATATATATATAAAAGTTTACTTCAGATCGAACTGCCGAAACATCGAATGACATCTGGCCAAGACCATATGCATAAAACCTCAGAACATTGAAACCTAAATAAAAAAAAAAAAAAAAAGTTTTTTTTTTGCTGCCTGAATGCCCCACATCTCCTGCTACTTTAATATATAAACTCTGAGATCGCACTTACATTGAAGTGAATGAGAATTTTTCCCTACTGCAACCTCCATACAAATGGTTCAGTGTTCTAAAAAAACAATGTTTTCGTCTCAGTGATCCACTATTCGATGTTCCGGCTATATATGTGTATATATATATGTGTATATATATATATATATATATATATATATATATATATATATATATATATATATGGGTCTACCTGAGAATATCAAAATCGTTGAAGATGGATTCTATTGAGACAACATCCATGAAAACACATGTAATCGACAGACCAGATGAACGAATTTCTTCCCAGGGTAAGTAACCTGTTGGCCATGAAGGTGAACTTTGCCCTTTCCCAAATTGTAGTGCGATCTCGGAGTTGGTATATTTAATTGGGGGTGGGGGCAGCCCCCCACCTGGGTGGATTCTGAATGTTCTGGTGTTGGTTTAGTGTGTATTTGGGTGACTTAGTACTTACCCTGGAAAGGATTTTGTTCATCCGGTCTGTCGATGAAGTGGGTTTTTGTGGATGTCATCTCGATGAATCTGTCTTCGACGATGTTAGCTTTCAATATTATCAGGTAGACCCATATCTATCTATCTATATCTATCTATATATATATATATATATATATATATATATATATATACATATCTCTCTCTCTCTCTATATATATATATATATATATATATATATACATACATATATATATATATATATATATATATATATATATATATATATATATATATACACACACACACACACACACACACACACACATATCTATCTATCTATATATATATATATATATATATATATATATATATATATATATACACACATATATATGATGTTATGTCAGCTCAGTAGACCTGTTTTTGATATGTAGGTTAATATTTTACTCAACAGGCTCATTGTTTACAAAAGATGAACATAACAGAGTATGAAAACTGCTAAGAGTACAGTGAGTATAATACTGCAATATGCACATACATATAAGCATTATGAATAAAAATAATACATATGTACATGCAGCTAGACATAGTCACACTAGGATAGTCACACCTTTGATGCTTTAATAACAAAATGTCTCTAAGTAATTTCATGGAAGAAAGAGTGTTGTGTGGTTCATGATATGCATGATCGGAGAACTTGTTCTCCACTCAAGAAAAAACACATTTCCCAATGGGGGAAAAAGACATGTACTTTAGAGAATACCTGTTCTCCAATTATGTTGAGGCTCTGAGACAATTTCCATTACTGTGTGGTATATGATACTTAATCATGAAACCTCTGTGCCACCAAACATAAAAAAGACTTTTCAGGTGGGAGAAATCAGAGCTTTTCAGTTTTGCAAATTAAATTATCTTGATGTACAGGTATAAACAGCATCCTGGTGACTTAAGGATTAAAGGGGAATGATGGCAGAAACTCCCTTTAAAAATTCTCCTAGAGAAAATCATTATCTCCATTATTGGAAACTGCACAACAGAGATGCAAGGAGATAGCTGTTCCCAGCAGTAAGGTAGAGGACTAACTTCACTTAAACATTACAACATAAAGCAACAGTAAATAAATAGTCCAAAACATCAAACGTTAATTACTTTCTATGAAGGTACTGTAGAAACAAAGTCAAACAGGCTTAGTTACTGGATTAACTTGGCTTTTATTTATAAGTGCTTTCATCTACCAACTGGACTTCATCAGCTCAGCTTTTCCATAACATCTTTAACCCATGGTAAATCATCATTATCATAATGATAGATCCATGTTGTCTACTTGTCATCTGATTCAACATATGGGACATTGGATCCAATCTCGGCACAGAATTTGAAGCTTCCATGGTTCCAGGGCTCTGTGTCCTCCCCTACCCATAATTACGTGAACTCCATTTTAACACTTCAGATCGAGTTTTCCCTTCATTAGAATTCTCAAACCTATTTATGAATGTAAGGGACTATATATCAAGTCAATTTGGCAAGGGGGCTGGGTAGGGGGATGAACCAGAAGAAAAATAGACAACATGGATCTATACTTATGCTAAGTACATAATTTTAATATCCAGTGTTTGTCCATTTAAGAAATGGGACAGATTTCCAAGCCATCTTTCTAAGTGGTATCAAAGAAGAATATTCCTGAATATGGTGGAACCAAAGGAGGAACAAGACCTGGATTGCACGTTCAAGTTATAAAGAGTAACAAAGGTATGTACAGTGGACCAAATTGCTGCTGCAGAAATTCCATCAATGGGTAGTGTCTTGGAGATGGCTGTTGAGGTAGCCACTGCTCTGGTTGAGTTAGCTTTTGATTTGGACTATAAATTTAAACACATCTTAGTGCAAACAAATATAATACAAATTCATAGCCATCTAGAGAGTGTAACTTTCGTTAACAGCTCTAATAAGTCTAGACTTTAAGAAGGAAATAAAGAGTTGATCAGATTTCCTGAACTGTTTTCTCTGATGAAGATGGAACCTGAGTTGATGATGAACAAACTAGCTTGTGCAGTATATATTCATCTTTGTATATAAGGAAATCTCTATTGCCTTTGGTAAGTTTCTGAAGCAAAATAAGTCATACAATTTAACTACGAATGAGTAGCTACCTCTAAAAAGTTTAAAACAGTTAAAAACAGAATTTATATTTAAATGTGCAGATAAAGGTGGAAAACTGAGTTATCTTGGACAAACAAATGTACTGTGAAATGACAGCCGACATATTGAGATGTGAAGATGAATACAAGTGTTTATCTAGGAACCCTGTAATAAGTTATAATGAAGAACTGTTGCCATTATTGGAAAGGGGAGAGTGTTGGGTTTTCTTGACCATAAGGATGTTAATAAGTTATATGTTAAGAAACCAGTAACCCCTATTATATATGCTTTGCCTAAGGTACATAAAAATGTAAGTAAGCCTCCTGGAAGGTCTATTATTTCAGGGCTGGGTTCATATTTAAGTAATGTTGGCAGCTTTCCAGATTTCCACTTGAAAAAATACCTATTTAAGGTTTCTGCACATATTTCAAACACACAAGATTGATTGAATGAGTTAGCTAAGATTAAATGGCAAGGTGACTATTACTGGATCACTGTTGATGCAAAATCTTTATATACTAATATAAAACTGAGATGGGGTTTGGAGGCCATCATGGATATGCTAGGTGATGGTCCTAGAACAGCTTTTTGATGAACTTATTGGAATTTAGTTTAACCCACAACTATTTTTCCTTCGAAGACAAATCTTTCTTGCAGTTAAAGGGTACAGCAATGGGGGCGTCCTACGCTCCCTCATATGCTATAATATATATGGGATTTTTGAGAAGAAGTTTATATATCCCACTACCTTTTATAAGGATAAGGTTGTGCTTTATAAGTGATTTATTGATGACCTTATATTTATTTGTAAGGGTGATATTTGTAATTTTGTTGACTTCTTTGAGACCCTAAACTGCAATGAGCATGGTATGGCTTTCTCTTATGAGTTTAGTAGGGAAGCCATCAATTTTTTGAATGTGACATTATATGGAGATGGTGAAGCCATAGGCTTTACACCATATAGGAAGCAAACCTCAGTTAATATGTTTTTACATGCAACTAGTATGCACCCAGAGCACTTATTGAACTCTCTACCCTATGGTGAATTTAAAATAATTTTTGATCACACTAGTGATAACAATAAGAAAGTGGTGGAACTGGATAATGTGGAGAGGAGATTAAAAGAGAAGGGTTATGATGAGGAAAGATTATTGGGATATAAGCATGCAGTGTTTGGGGGTAATAGGCAAAAATCACATGCAATGTTGGCTAGGGAACATAATAATGATCTTGGGGAGAGAAGTTTCCCTAGCAATATGGATGTAAACAGAAAGCTGTATTATGTTACAAGATTTTCTCCTTTTTCTGATGTGTTAGTTAATATTGTGAGAAGATTTTGGCATATTATTTCTGAGGATGAAAATATAGGTCATCTGTTCCCAAAACACGTCACATTTTCTTTTAGTAAAGGTAAACATTTAAAGAAAGTATTGAATTATAATTTTATTGTGGGACCTAATATGACTTTACCTATGGATACCTTCCCCTGTGGTCATTGCAGTATATGTAATAGAGTAAACAATTTGTCAGGATCTTTGATTAATGGGAAGTTATTTAACTCCAGATATTACTTTAACTGCAGATCAACAGGGGCAGTGTAGATTTTGGGATGCTCGTGTTCTGATACAAGGTGGTATACAGGACAAACTAAACGTATGGTCAGGATTAGGATTCTTGAACATCTTAAAGATAGAAGAAACAAGAATGAATTAAGTCCTATAGCAAACCATTTTTATGAAATTCATGGGGGTTTAGATGGTGGTTTGATTTTTTTGTGTACTTGCAAAACCCTTTCCACCTAGAGGGGGCGATTATGTTGGTAAATTATTGGAGTTTGAAACTAGAATGATATTTAACTTTCAAACTTTAAGGCCCCATGGTTTAAATCAAGAAGTAAGGATCTGAAGGGTTTAAATATAAGCAGGATATCTAATGGTTAAATATTTATGCTATGTTTATATGTATTTATGTGTTTTTATGAATTATACATGGATAATCTGTGCTATTGTTGGTATATGTAATATTTATATGTTGATAGTAATATTTGCATTTTTATAAACATCTAGTTAAGTCTATAAAAGATAAATTTTGTATAAATTAAATGTGATTTGAATGAATTGAATTATTGGATCCTGTTAAATGGCTGTTTGCAGTACAATATATAAGTCAGCTGAAACTGCTATACTGTGATCCTTGAAGGCGGATTGCCGAGTTGCCAGATCATGGTTGCTGAATAATGAAGAAAGGTGCTGGCGTCATTTTGTGGGGGGGGTTTTGATATATTCATCTTTGTTTCAAAATTTGATAAAGAACACAAGTAAATCTACAGATTGGTTTAAGTTACTTTTGGATGCCTCCTTTGGAAGGAAAGATGCCTTATTTCAGAAACCCTATCCTTATAGAAAACCAAATAAGGAGGTTTACATGACAGTGCTTGTAATTCCAAAATTCATCTAGCAGAAGTGATTGTGATGAAGAAAATTAAATTGTTTTCCGACTCATATAGACGCATATATTTGATATCTATTGTGACCATAGATTCAAAGGGAGGTTGAGATAGAGCTTGGAGCATGATAATAATATTCCAAGGATGAAATGGATCTGTAACAGAAGGACACAACAAAAAAGTTCCTCTTAGAAAAGCTTTTGAAATTTTTAAGGAGGCCACAGAAGTATCATTTTGACAAATATATAAACTGGAAACTGCTGCCATTTGAACTTTGATGGTAGAATAACTAGAACCTTGTTGAAAGGGTTTGCTATGAATTCCAAAATGGAAGGTATGGGAGCAGAAAAAGGGTCTAAACCTTAAGCTGTTGTCCAAAAGGAAAACCTTTTCCATTTGTTGTTATAAACCTTGTTTGTAGCAGATTTCTGGGAAGCTGATACGATGTCAGCAACTGTATTCGGAAGTCTGGTATCTCTGGCTATTGACAAAATTAGAGGAATTAAGTTGTTAGTTTCATGGTAGTCTGATCCAGAGGAGGCAATCTGGAAGTGTGAGATAGAAGTTCCAGATACTGATACAGTATCCAAGGAGGCTGTAGTAGTAGAGGCCACAGAAAGGGGGAACCAAGTTTGTTGGGGCCAGAAGGGTGAATAAGGATTACTTTGGCCTTGCACTGTCTGGCTCTCTAAATGAATTTGTTTATTAGGGGTAATGGGAGAAATGCATACAGAAAACCAGGGGGGCAATTGTGTACCAAAGTGTCCCTTGGTGTTTGTCCCTGTGGCGGGATCAGGGCATGGCAACTCCTACACTTGTTTTTGAGCTGGGATGCAAAAAGATCATAACAAGGTTGGCCCCAGCAGCTGAAAATTAAGGCTGCTACCACTGGATTGAAGGCCCACTCATGAGGAGTTAGGGTAGTCCTGTACAACTTGTTCATTGGACAACTCTGGAATGTGCATTACTATCAAAAAACAGTGTGAAGACATTGTCCACTGCCAAACCCTCATGGCCTCTCAACACAAGGGGTAAGAACAGGTTCTTCCTTGCTTGTTGATGTACCAAACCACAGCCATGTTGTCTGTCTGTATGGAAATCACACCCTTTGGGAGGAAATCCTGAAGTGCCTGCACCGCTAGGAGGACTGCTCTCATTTCCAAGACACTGATATGAAGGTTGGCCTCTAAACTTGACCATGTAACTTAGATCATTCTCCCTTCAAAATGTCCCTACCCTAGAAGGGAGGTGCCCATGGTCACAACTGCAATCGGTGGATCTATATGAAAACAGTATCCTTCTATTACTGAAGGGGAGGTAATCAACCACGCAATGTGTTGTGTGTAAACTCTTGTGAGGCAAATCGTGGCACACAAAGGGTAGAATTTATGAGACCACTGAACTGCTAATTTCTACTGAAGTATTCTCATGTGGTAATAAGCCAATGGAATCATTAGAACTATGGAAGATGTGAAACCTAATAGACATACGATTCGTCATGCTGAATGATAAGGATGATGTGTGGCCATTTGACAAAAAGAGGAAACTCTGTTGAGGAAGACTGACAATATGCAGAGCTGTATTAAGATGGCATCCAATAAACCCTATTTGCTGGGTGGGAAGCAACTAATGCTTGTGAAAATTTATTGTTATGCATAGATCCAATAAACATTGGAAAAGAAGGTCCAGATGGGATACCAGAAGATGTTTAGATGTAGCAGTTAGGAGCCAATCATCTAGATAGGGGAAGACTTGGATCCTGCTCATGTACAAGTGTAATGCTCCCACTGCCATTATCTTGCACCCTGGGGAATGTGGTGAAACAGAAAGACAGGACTCTGAACTGGTAATAATTGGCTCTCAGCCAGAAATGGAGGAAACTCCTGCAGTTCGTCTCTATTTTCACATGATAGTAAGTGTCCCGGAGATCTACTGAGCAAATCAAGCAAGCAATATGGACTAAATTGTGACCATTTGGAATGTTGTCTGTTGTACAAACTGGTTGAGATGACTTATGTCCATAATTGGTCTGAGGCTCCCTGTTTTCTTTGGCACTAAAAAAAATCTTGAATAGACTGCCAATCCTAATTGGTCTTAGGGAATTAGTTGAATGACATTCTTCTAAGCAGCTTGAAAATTTCTACTGCTGCTGGTTTCCTCTGACTGGGTGGAACACCAGAAATCACGTTCTTCCTTATGAGAGGGATAAAAAATGGAATGGAGTAGCCTCTGGAAATTATATTTTGCACCCATATGTCTTTTTTTATGTTTTGCCAGGCTTGGGGTGCAGAGGTAAGTGTCCCCCAACTGCCTCCAGACTGCACCAGTCCTTCAGGGACACTGATACGGTATCTTGGTAAAGAGTAAGTCTTTCTCAAGTCTTGCTGAGTACCTTCACGAGGTGGACCCTGTTTTTCACAAAATCTCACCAAGATGACACAGATAGGGGTCCAAATGGAGAGATGGTAAGTCAGCAAGCAAATGAGAGTAGTATTGCTGAAACTGAATTGAAGATGAATTCAGTTTCATCCTCAAGTCTTGGTGAGTACCTTCACAAGGTAGACCCCATTGTTCACAAAATCTCACCAAGATGACACTGATTTACAGTCTGTATTTGTATAGCATATATCATGGACAGAAGTAGATCAAAAATTGGAAAAAAAGATAGCTGGCTGCATAAGACCCAGGATAAAAAAAAGTGCCCAATCCTGGTAGGCTAACTGGTGCCAGGACTGGAAAAAATAATAGTGTAGAATCCTCAAAATACGGAAACATTCCTACAGTGGGGCCAGGCCAAGCCCAGGAGGAGGATGCCCCCCTGTTGTAGAAGGAAGTAGCACTCAACAAAAATCACAAACTCCGATAGGCCAAAAAACAGACATAAAGATGACAGAGTGGACTGTTGAGGATAAGAAAGAAATTATGTATTGCTACTATTATGCAAAAAATCCAGAATTTCCAGATACAGGATATAAAAAAAGATTAAGAGAAAAATTTGAGGAAAGAAAGACTTCCAGAAGAAAAAAACCTGTCAGAAGCTTAAAATAAAAATGTGTGCTCATCAATACAACACATTTGTGAAAAACAGTATATAGACCAAAAACCTTGATCTGTTTGGAAAAAGATGCATCTGAGGAAGTGTGGAAATATAAACAACAAAACCTACAGATTTTTGAAAAGTATAAAAAAGAAATATGGACAAGGAAAAGAAAGACAGATTTGATATGGTGCAATATTTATGCAAAGGCGAAAGCCAAATTAGTCAATATAAAGAAGGCAGCACCAAAGATATTCAAAGAGAAATACATGTAAAGGCATCCAGATATGGAACATTTCACAATAAAAAAATAATATCGCAAACAGGGAATGTTGAAAAGAAGATTAGTAAAGTAGAAGTTAAAAAAACAGAAGTTGAAGTTATGGAGTGCCAGTGAAGTGAAGGATTTGGTGTAGAAGGTCTAACACAGGTTACATCACAGTATGATGGAACGAGTCCCCAAAGTAAGAAGAAACAAGATCAGGAAACATCTGAAGAAGAAATATGGACATGGGAAAGAAAAAGAGATTTAATATGGTGCAATATCTATGCAAAGGACAAAACAAAGCCAGTGAACACAAAAAGAGCAGCACCAAAAATATTTCAAGAAAAAGAAATCCAGACATGGAAAACATTACAATACAAAAAATAAGAAGACAAAGATAGAAAAGGAGATTAGTAACAGAGAAGTTAAAGAAATAGAAACTGAGGTTATGGAGTACCTGCGAAGTGAAGGATTCAGTGTAGAAAATCTAATTCACAAGGCACTACAACAGGATAGAGTGACGGACATCCAAATTAAGGGGAAACCAGTGGAACAAGAAGCAACTGGTCAGGTGGCATAGGAAGCAAGGGAAGGAACACGAAACTGTGGAAACTCTGACACAGTCAATGTTGAGGAGTGATAGGCCAGTGAGTTCCCACATGACAGAGCAACAGATGGCACAAGATGAAATTTAAGAGAATGTGCCACAGGAAGATGCTATATAAATTTCTATAGAAAGCCTGCAGGAAATGGAAAACAAAAAAATGTGTCCTCAGTTTAGATGAAAATGAGCTAAGAGAAGAGTTGCTTGATTTAATAGAGATAGATAGACATATTAAGATCAATGAAAGAAATACACTGCATAAGGTCGATAAAACCCAAAAAGTCAGAAGTTTGATAAAACAAATGAACACAGTAAGCCTGCAGGAAATGGAAAATAAAAAAATGTGTCCTCAGTTTAGATGAAAATGAGCTAAGAGAAGAGTTGCTTGATTTAATAGAGATAGATAGACATATTAAGATCAATGAAAGAAATACACTGCATAAGGTTGATAAAACCCAAAAAGTCAGAAGTTTGATAAAACAAATGAACACAGTAACTAGGCCTGTCCATAGAGATCCATGCAATATAACAGAAGTAAACAGGATTTATTACTGTGCACCTAAATTAATAACTGATAAAGTTCTACCACAAAAACACAGAGTAGTGAGGGAAAGGAGGGGAGAAATCGAATACCATCATGGAAGCATCGACTAGAGAAAACTATAAAAGAATTAAGACAAGAAGTGTCACTATTAGAAGAGTATAGAAGAGGGAAAAGGTCAACAAAATACTTAGAAAGATAGATGCAATAAAAGCAATGAGCAGTATTAGAACATATCAGGATCTATCGTGCACTATCGCAAATAAAAAACTAAAAATCTCAGCACAGATGGAAAAATGTAGAAGATACACAGATAAATATAAAGGAAAAGTAAAAATATGCAATCTATTGATGACTCAAAAAAGTTTTATAGAGAACTGGGAAGCAAGGTAAAAAGAATTGAAAGACCACCAAAAAAATACATTTTGGAGAAGTATTTATGAAGATCCTGTGAAACATAACAAAGATGCTAAATGGCTAGAAGAAGTAAAAGAAAGAATAAGAAGTTTAAAGGTACAGGGTGTGAAATGGGATTAAGTAACAGCTAGAGAGACTGAAACAAAGTTAAGAAATGCCTCTAAATGGAAAACCCCAGGCCCAGTTGCAGTACGTAACTTCTGGTTAAAAGTATTAACATTTTTGCCCGAAGATTTAGCTATGAGTAAGAACTATTTATATGTGCACCCTGAATAGACACCACTCTGCCCAACAAAAGGAAAAACATGCTTCTACTTAAGCGTGAATCTGCAAGCGAACCTAAAAGTTACAGACCAATAACTTGCCTTCAGACGATGTATAAACTACACATTGGAGTTTATGCCGACAGAGTTTATAGTAATTTAGAAGAAAACTCAATTATGGCCATAGAACAAAATGGCCTAAAAAGAAAGTCATACGGAAGAAAGGATCCAAAGAATCATTTACTGTTAAATAAAGTCATAGTGGAGAACTGTAAAAATGGGAAGAATCTAAGTATGGCATGGATTGACTAGAAAAAAGCATTTGATAGTATCCCAAATTCATGGATAAAAAAGTGCTTAAAAATGTATAAGATACACTTTACACTGATTGACTACATTACAGTGACCATGAAACAGTGGCAAACCACTTTGCAATTAGGCCATGATAAAGGACAAATTATTATGCAGGGATAAAAGTTCAATGGGGGATATTCCAGCATGACTCTCTACTTAACAGCTTAGGCCATGGCTATAATTTGGCTCCTAGAAAACAACAAAGTGTAAAGACTTCTCATCTTCTCTTTGTCAATGACTTAAAACTGTATAGCTCGTCAGATGGGGAACTGAAAGCACAACTGCAATTTGTCAAAACTTTTTCAGATGATACAAGAATGTCATTTGGTCTTGATAAATGTGCAAAAGCAACTTTTAAAGCAGGAAAACTGGAACACCAAGAAAACATCAGTTTGGGGCAAGAATGTGATATAAAAAGAACTTGAGCAAGAGGGAGTGTATAAATATTTGGGAACTGATGAAGGATCAACAATAAAACATGAACAAATGCAAATAAAACTTGGTAAGGAATACTTTAGAAGACTTAAATTAATCCTGAAAACAGTGCTAACATCTAGGAACAAAAATTAAGCTATAAACCAATTTGCTCTTCCTGTCCTAACTTACAGTTTTGGAGTGACTGACCCCCCCCCCCCCCCCCAAATCTGTTGGATAGATTAGACTGGAAAAACAAGAAGGATGCTTCATGCTCACCAAATGATTTATAAAAATCAGTGCATACCAAGATTATATATTCCTTGTTCTGAAGGAGGTTTGGACCTCCTTGAAATTGATTATATGTATAGATCTGCAATCGTGGGACTGCACACACATCTGCTGACATCACAAGACCCAAACGTAGTGAAAGTTTTGAAACTTGAGGAGAATAAATCTCAGATGATTTCCCTGATTAGTCTAGCAGAAGCACATAGGCGTCAAGTAGGAATGGAAATCAAACCAGAAATAGATATAAATCAGGCAGCAACCGAATGTGCCAAAAATCAAAAGAAAGAATATAAGGTGAAGGACCAGATGAGAAGGCAAGAAATGTGGAAAATGCATAAATACAGTTGCAATTATAGTAAACTTGTGGAAGAACCTCATGTTGATCAGGAATTAACACAGGATGGATAAGGAGAGATGAATTCAAACCAAGAGATGAAAGGTTAATATTGGCGGCCAAGACAGTGCGCGACTAACATGTTGGTTTACAAAGTTCACTGAACACATGGGAGAAACAGACAAATGGAGGTTTTGTAAAACAGAATTGGAAACAGTTGCACACCTTTTTGCTGCTTGTGACATACTAATGGCAGAAGGACTATATACTGAAAGACATAATAATGTGGCAAGACTGTTACACTAGGGATTGTGCAAACATTATGGTACTGAAGTGGCTGAAAAACAATGGAAACACAAGCCACAAACCATCATAGAAAATGATGAAGTCTACATCACATGAGATCACCCATTACCAACAGTTCAAAAGATAGATGCTAGAAAAATGGATATAGTGGTCCATGAAAAGAAGACAAACATAGCATTGATCATTGAAATTGCTATACCCAGTGACTACAGGTCTACATTAATCGAACTTTCAAAAGTTCGAATGTCATATGGTCGACATCATATGACTGAATTTTTGAAAGTTAGAATGTTTTAACGGACATCTCCATACAGCATGGAATGGGAAGATTTCCCTTTTCTGCACTGTAGTGCGATCTCAGAGTTGGTATATTTAAAGAGCGGGGGATGTGGGGGGCAGTCCCCCTGCTTAAAACATTCGGGTAGGTTATTTGTGTAGTTTATTTTTTTTTATTAGATGTTCAAACTTTTAAAAGTTCGATCATATGGTGTTGACCATATGACAGTTGAACTTTTGAAAGTTCAGTTATCTAATATAGACCTGTGACTACAGTGTCTTGCATACAGAGAGAGAGACACAAAATCATAAAATATCAGGATATGCAGGCAGAAACGAGAGCAATGTGGAAGAAAGATACCCATACAGTTCCAATAGTAGCAGGAACAATGGGTCTTATAAAAATAATCTACAATTGTATTTAGATATGTTACCAAGACATACAACTCCATATGAATTGCAAAAGGAGTCATTACTGGGTACACTGCAGTTGCTGAAAAGAGCACTTCAGGCTAATATCAAAGACTGAAACAATAATAATTTCATGAACTTTAATCGCACTTTGACTTAGGAATAGGGTCCATTCCCATCATGGTATTAGAAACCCAAAAGATTTGGAGAAATTAATAAAGGGACCACAGAAGCCCTCATTTTATGTGGTCTGCTGCTACCTCTAGGGGATGTCCATTGGAATTTTCTCCACCTATGCCATGTGAACGACTATCACCAGGAGAATCCTGGTAAGAACTCTGACTTATGAAACCACATCTTTTTTTTCATCCCTCTAATTCCTGGAGTAGGATCTTTGGAGTGGAAAAACAGATGCTTACTGCATCTTTCTAATTGGCTGCATTAGAAATGAGATACATGGCTACATTACAGGTTGACTGCAGAGTAAAAAGCTGGGAGTCTACAGTCTTTTGGAAATCTGCACGCAAAACTCCAGAAAGAGACTTGGAAGTTTCTTTAGTCCAGTCCCTCTGAAATCTGATGACATGAGCTAAATGGTTCCTTGACCAGAGTGCAACGGTCACTGATGAATATGTGCATTTCCCAAACCTATACAAAGCCTTAGACTCCCTGTTAGCGGGATGGACAGTGGAACTCTCTTCAGACAATTCCTTGTTTGTGGCTACTGCTACAACCATGGCATCTACTGGTAGACCTTTACTCCAGTGTTTCCTGCCCTTCAGAGCTGGCAAAATCCTGTCTGGTTTCTTGAGTATGGGCTCTATAACATCAGGGTCCTTCCAAGCCTGTAGCACAATGAATGAGGTCGACAAGTGGGTCACCGGGTGATACCACCCAGGATAATGTTGAGCTGGAACCAAAGGCTTCTAAAAATACAGATTTATCTGGTGAGGGATCTTTGGTGGACCATCCCCCTCTTTGTTTCATGAGTTCAAGAATCTCTCCAAAGGTGACATCTTCCAAGGAGGACCTCGGTGAACCCTCACCTTCATCCAAATCTGTATCATCCGTGAAGCACTCTGGAAAGGAGTCTATGTGTTTTTTCTTGCAGATCTGTTTCTTGTGAACTGATTCTGTTGAAAGGATAGATGGTTCAGAATCACACTGGGAGCTGATGTAGCAAATCGTTTCAGCAGCCTTTGGTACTGACTCTCCCTGTTTGACAGTATAAAAAGAAGATGACATCACAGGATCTAGTTGGGGTTTGGGTGGAATCAAACTAGAAAAAAGCATCTCAGTCCACAACCCTTTCAGCAAGCTGAAAGAACAAAGCTGCCATGAGAGCCAAAGAACACCCAGGATCTGAAGAGGAGAGAGAAATCTCGACGCTGACCAGTCCCAGCCCCAAAGTTGATCTCAGACCCGAGCTGTCTAGTGCCGATGCATCCAGCGGAAGAGATGGTTTTGAGAACCTTGGGGTTAATCCACCCCCCCTTCATGAGTCAAAGGTATCAGAGTGGAGAGGGACAAGGAAGCTGTCAGTGTAGCAGTAGATTGAACTGTTGGCATTGATCGGGATGCTTCAGGATTAATGAGATCTAAAACTGACAGAACCAAAGGATGGATGACAACCAGCAAAATAAATGAGTGGGTAGATTGGCCAATGGCTGGTACATTCCCAGGGGATTCTACTAACAGAACTCCAAGCTGGATCTGCATCTTCAAAAACTTTACCAGCATCCTGTTGATGTCATACTCCATTAAGCTCCAAGATGATCGAAGGCCTGCAATACCTCCTTTCTTGCAAGATCATAGAAAGTAATCTCTGGCTCATTGGATCTGGTGAAAACCAGGGCTGAGGAGAGGGTGGACTGGAACAAGATGCTGATGGGTTATGACCTCAGAGGCAGTTTAGGTAGGGTTCTGACTAGTACTGTCAAATCTGAGTTACGTTTAATGGCAGAAGATGGAAAATTGTCCTCCTTTTCTTTTTCTTTTTGTCTGCTTTTCTCTTTCTCCTTTTCTTTGTCTTTGTCTTTATCTGAGGCTTTTTCAGAAGAACTAGCCCTGCCCTGTCCGGTTTCTTAGCAGAAGAGGCAGATGATGACAGTCCAGGCAACAAAGTCCCTGTCTGTGGAGGTAGGAGAACTCTCAACATGAACTTGTCACGTCAAGCTTGCAAAGTCATGGCAGTAAAGGAAGCAGAGGACTGACATTTTGTATCTAGCTGGGCAGCACCAAGACAATACACACACATAGTATGACGATCTTGAGGGGCAGTTTGTGCCCGCACTCAGAACATTTTTTGAAAGCTTGTGATTCAGCCATTGTCACCAAAAAACTGTATTCCAAGCACTGAAAAAACATTGCAATATATAAATGGGCACTACCTTAAATATTTATACAAATAAATATTATCAAAAACACTAATTTACTACTAAGCACTATTAGAAATTTATATAAACAAGCATTATCTTACGTATTTATTTAAATGTAATATCTAAAAGTAAATGTTATCAAAGAACACTAACTTAATACCAATAGTAGAAACATTCTACTTAATAAGACTGTTATAGAAAACCTGGAGAGAAACAATTTTCTCAGTAGAGGAGGAGTAAGGGGAGGATCAATAAACAGGTTATTGAAAAGTATCAAATATTAGAATTTTAGGTAATAATTTGAAAGGATACAAGAGCCCATGAAACACATCTGAAGTCTTCAGGCAGCAAATGAGATCCAAGGTATTAGAATGGAGTTCATGGAATTGTGGGTAGGGGAGGAATCAGAGGTCTGGAACTGTGGAAGCATCAGATTCAGTGCAGAGGTCAGATCCGATGTCCCATATGTCGAATCAGAAGAAAATAGACAACATTGGCTCTAATACATATATATAAAAAGCACAAAGCATCATCAATCATGATTGACAGCCTCATACATAATTAACAACCTCAAACATAGTAATGAGCCTTGCTGACAACTAAAAGCTCAGCCTCAAGAGATGGTACAGAAAATGCAAGTAACTAATACAGTCCCATTCCTCTAAATATCATCAGAGTAGATTGCCTTAAGTTCAGCGCCTTATAGTTTTTGCAACTTTTATAATTTATTACAGTGAGCAGTGAATTTTTTCACATTACTCAGAAGTTTCATTCTGTCATTTCTGATTACAAATTCCTTAGTTATGAACACATATGAAAAGAAAAATCCCTACTATGGAATAGAATATACATCTGGCTGAATAATTGTCCTAGTCCAACATGTACAGAATTGCAGGAATCACTGAAATCATCTGTATTCTAAAGAAATAAAATATGTTGGTGTTTATCTCACACAGTAACATGCCACAGATTGGCTGTTTTTTTTTTTTAATTTTCCTGTACAATGGGGAATGCTAATAAGTATTAAGCAATTTCAATTGTTGATGTTAAGTAGGGTTAATTTTTAAAATAGCTTGAGGTAGTAATTTTATTATAACACTAACAGTACTAAACTTGTATAGAAAGTGTAGAAAAGCTTTATGGCCAGTAATCCTGCCAAAAGCTGTTGCTACTGGAAGCTTCATCCCCAAAAGATCGTTTTTGTAATGAATTCTGGTCCAAAACTCTTGCTCCCAGGGGAGCTGGAATTTACTGGAGAAAACTTACAAAGGAACCAAGGTACTGGGTTCAAATAACTAGAGACAGAGAAAGAAAGGTAATAGAGTGGGATGAGGCCAAGAAGTCATTGGACTGCAGGCTACAGAATGCCTTCCATGTCAGGGATTGATATCAGAGTACAGGCAAACAGAACAAGAGGAACCCTAAGTGAAAGACTTGCTCTGGTAGAGTTTTTAGTTGAGTCTAGAACAGAAGCTGCCATTAAAAAAAGGGATAATTAGTAGGGCATATAGAATATTGCACAGTAACTATAGGAACCAATCAGTGGAGGTTAGAAAAGATTGGGTAGAGAGACTGGATAAGCACTTCAAAGGGAAACAATGTGAGGACATATGTATGACTTCCAAATATGCAACAAAGTCTAGAAGATTTATGATTTTTACTTGTGTTTGTAGAGGTTTTTTTATACCCCAAGCAGACTCCAAATAATTTTTCCTCAGGTAGATGGCAAATGTAGGACGTGTGATCGCAAAGAAAGAGGTAACTGGGAACAAATGTTTTGCAAGTGTAATGATTTGACAGGCTTTACAAATTCCCTGCAGAGTACTCGGTTAGAAACATTGCATGAGCAAATTGGCGAAACTAGGGAAATTATTTTTTAGGCTGGGATGCAGGATCTGAATTGCTTAGACACTTTAAGACCTTGATAAGTTTAATTCTGAGGGCTGCCAAAAATCAGTTACTAGAAAATGTAAATCACCAACTGTATTTGAAGTAGTGAATATTGTAACAGTTATAAAAGAACTGGAAGTTGGATTTTTAGAATAGAGTAGGAGCAAATTACATAGGAAAAATGGAAATTGTGGTAACAATACATGCAGAATAAAGTTTTGGAGGAGTGAGGTTTGAGAGAAGGTAGGAATTGATCAATTTACTTAATATTGAATTGATGATAACTGTATATAAAAATATATGTGATGTGTAATGGTTTGTGTTCTTTTATATAAATTAGAAGTTATGTACCTACCATAACGTTCCATGTTAGTTGTCTTCTCTCGCCTTCTTTCTTGCTGGATGGGTTCGGAGCCGATCCTCGGCTCCGACTCAGCACTTGCTTTAGCTTGAGAACTCCTTTTACCAGCTCGAGGCAACCCTATATCCCATGATGCAAGGTGGAACTACCTCAGATCTCGTTTGGTAGCTAACCTACCCTGCTAAGTACTAACCTAACATAATTAGGAAAACCAAGTTCATAATAAGAGTCCTCATATGAAGGCTCAGGAGGAAACAACCTGATAGGAACTCTTCAAGATCTGTCCAGGCCAGGGGGAAGGAGGGAGGGACGCAAGAAAGAAGGCGAGAGAAGACAACTAACATGGAACGTTATGGTAGGTACATAACTTCTAAATGTTAAGTTGTCAATCTCGCCTTCATTCTTGCTGGATGGGACCGCGTCCCTAGCACCTGTATCCCGGGTGGCTCAATGGAACAGACTCTTGAGAACTGTGGAACCAAAACTGGCCCTGTCTCTGGAGGCCAAGTCTAACTTGTAATGAGAGACAAAGGTATGAGGCGTGGCCCAAGTAGCTGCTGCACAAATGGTATCAATGGGTAGTCTATCCTGAAAAGCTGCTGAAGTGGATAGACTCCTGGTTGAGTGTGCTTTCGGTTTAGAAGGTAGCTGCTTGCCTCTGAGAGAGTACACATAGGAAATGGTGGAAGTCAACCATCTGGATAAGGTCACTTTAGAAACTGGAAGACCTATCCTGTTTTCTGCATAGGAGACAAATAATTGGTCCGATTTCCTGAATTGTTTAGTTCTATGCAAATAGTACCTGAGCTGACGATGGACATCCAAAAAATGAAGCTTTTGTTCAGCTCTGTCAGAATAGTTTGGGAAAAAGACTGGTAGATCTACGGATTGGTTAATATTGGTTTGAGACACAACTTTGGGGAGAAAGGACGGGTTCGTTCTTAAGGATACCCTGTCCTTATGAAAAACCAAGTAAGGGGAACGAATGCAGAGAGCTTGAATCTCGGAAACCCTTCTTGCTGAAGTGACAGCCAGTAAGAATATAGTTTTCCAGGTCAATAACTTCAAAGAACATGAAGCAGACGGTTCGAAGGGAGGTAGCATCAAGGATGCCAACATTAAATTTAGATCCCATTGCGGAGGAGGATGTTTTATCGGCGGCTTTAGGAGAAAAACTCCTCTCAGAAAGGCCTTGCATAATCTATGAGACATAATGTTATTATCATGCAAGCCAACATGATACTTGGAAATAGCAGCCAGTTGAACTTTAACTGTAGAAGAAGAAGATCCTGAATGAAAAACTTCAGCCAGGAAATCTAAAACAGAATGCACAGGAGCAGTAAAGGGATCAATATTCCTGGAATTTGCCCAAATAGAAAAACGTCGCCACTTGCTAGCATAAACTGTTCTAGTGGACGACTTTAAAGAAGACACTAAGATGTCTCTGACTGAATCAGAGATCATCGGAAGCCTGGCTAGGGAAGGAAGTGGAGCAACCAAGCAGTGAGGTTGAGAGAATGAATGGCCCGGTGCTGCTGACCCGACTGGTGGATCAAGAGATCCGGAACTGGATCCAGATGCCAGGGCTGCACCAGGAGGTGACGATGCAGAGACGGAAACCAAATTTGTCGAGGCCAGTAAGGGGCAATGAGAATCAACTTGGCCCTCAAAACAGTGGCTTTCTGAATTACTTGTGGAATCAAGGGAAAGGGAGGAAAAGCGTACAGAAGTCCCCAGGGCCAATCCTGGGTTAGAGAGTCTCTCAGGGGTTGGCCTGGTAGGGGAAAGAGGGTGAAGAAATCGGGGCACTTGTTGTTTTGAGGTGTAGCAAAAAGATCGCAACAAGGTGTGCCCCACTTCAGAAAAATCTGATCCACTACAGATTGATTGAGAGACCACTCGTGAGGCATCAGAATGGATCTGCTCAGCCTGTCCGGCAAGAGGTTGGACCTGCCGGGGATGTGCATTGCTATCAGAAACCGATGAGAGGAGATTGCCCATTGCCAAAGTCTGAGAGCTTCTCGACACAACGGATAGGACCTGGTCCCACCCTGCTTGTTGATGTACCAGACCACGGACATGTTGTCCATTTGTACTGCAATAGTCCCCGTGGGAAGAAAGTCGTTGAGGGCTTGCAACGTTAAAAGCACCGCTCTCATCTCCAGGACATTGATGTGCAGATGGTATTCTATGGGTTGCCACGTCTCGTGGACCATCCTGCCCTGATAATGCCCCCCCCCACCCGATCAGAGAGGCATCCGTAGTAACTGTGGCAACTGGAGGAGGGGGAACAAAGGGTCGGCCCTGATGAAGAAGAGGGGAAGATATCCACCAGTTCAGATGAGTTCTGCACGATTGTGTGACTAAGATTTCGTGCCTCATCGGAAGACTGTGGTACGACCACTGAGTGAATAACATCCACTGCAGAAGACGCATATGGAAGCGAGCCAGTGGTAGAAGAACAATGGCCGCAGCCATAAGACCTAGGACCTTTAGTATCAATCTGGCTTTGACCTTGCTGCTCTGCAATAGAATCCAAACGAATTTTTGGATGTCCAGAATTCTTTGATCTGTTAGTCTGGCTAACATTTTGACGGTGTTTAATTCTGCGCCTATAAAGGTGATAGATTGGCAAGGCCGCAGAGAAGATTTCTCGAAATTTACTGAAATTCCCAAACTCCTGCAAAGCTGCAGAGTGTAGTCTCTGGTCTGAAGAAGCTGACACCTGGTGGTGGCGGAGAGGAGCCAGTCGTCCAAATAAGGAAACACCTGGAATCCTTGACGTCTCAGATGAGCTGTGACCACTGCCATGCATTTGGTAAACACTCTGGGGGCTGAAGTGAGGCCAAAGGGCAGGGCTCTGAATTGGTAATGACTGGTCCCTAGCCGAAAGCGGAGAAACCTTCTGGAGCGCCTGTGAATCTTTATGTGATAGTATGCGTCCTGAAGGTCTATAGAGCACATCCAGTTGTCCTTGCCCAGAAAGGGCAGAATGGACTGAAGCGTGACCATCCGGAATCTTGCCTTCTTGACAAATCTGTTTAGACTGCTCAGGTCAAATATTGGTCTCCAATTTCCTGTCCTTTTGGGGACCAAAAAGAATCTCGAGTAGACGCCGGATCCTACTTGGTCTGCCGGCACAGTCTGGACGGCTCTTTTTCCTAGGAGCTTTGAAACCTCCTGTTCTGCCAAATCCCTTTGATCGGGTGAGATGTCTGGAAGGGATTGTTGAGGTACAGGATACCTTTCGAAGGGGATTTTGTAACCCTCGGATATGATCGACTGTACCCACATATCTTGTGAGAGGGAATGCCAGGCTACTGGGTACAGCGAAATCCTTCCCCCGACTGCCTCCAAGGGTGGACAGTCGGGCAACACCTCAGGGGTGCTAAAAGGGCTTCTCAGGAAGAGACTCCCTGTTGCCCTGGTTCTGAGGACCCCCCCCCTGCCTCTAGGGCGGCGTCTATTATTGTTACCCCTCTGCCTCTGGGGGTAAACTGACCACGTGTGTCCGGTGTAGCTCCTTGGGCTTTGCGGAACCACATCTTCCCTCCCTTCTGACCCTTGGGATATGGTCTAGAAGGGGTGGAAAAATGGACTCCAACGGCAGAAAGAGTTTTACCGTCCTGCTCACACCTGGTCAAGGTATCCTTCACCTGAGGTCCGAACAAAGCCGAACCATCAAAGGGGGTATTGGTGAAGGACGCCTTAAAGGGGTCCGTAAAATTACAAAGCCGCATCCAGGCTTGGCGTCTAAGAGCCACTCCTGTGCCTGCGGCCCTACTCGCTCCATCGGCTGCAAAGGATATGAGCCGCATGGAGGAGTTGGATAAGGAATTCAGGATTGCTAGCTGTGAGGCAATCTTTTCTTGAGCCCCAGCAGCAGAAGGATCCTGGACCACTTCACCCAGTTCCTTGAGAATATCTCTTTGAAGCCTGGTGAAGTGACAAAGGTAGTTCAGCGAACTCATAGCAAAGGTCGCTGAAGAAAACATCCGCTTTCCATACCTGTCCATGGTCCTAGAATCCTTGTTAGGAGGATGGACAGGTACTGAAGGATCCGCCAGTTCCTTCTTAGTGGCCGCCGCCACCACCATAGCATCCACAGAGACACCCTTGGAAAGAAACTGTTTGTCCGTAGGGGCCGTAATAAACTTGGATGGTCTCCTGGGGACAGGTTCCACAGAATCTGGAGCTGCCCACGCCTTCGAGCCACTACCTGCATAAGTGGGTCGAAGGCGGAGACACCCAGGAGGTGGAGGGTCGGGATCCAAAGCCTCCAGGTATACCGACTCATCCTCGGAGGGATCAATGGATGGCCAATTCCCCCTCTGTTTGAGGAGCTCAAGGATGTCTGAAAAGGAGACATCCTCAGAGGGGGATCGGGGAACCCTCCGACTCATCTAAGTCGGTATCAGATGTAGTAGACTCGGGGAGTCTGTGTGTTTCCTCTTACACGTCCTCTTCCGAGGGGGTTCACCTGCAGGATCAGGAGAAACTTCGGAAGAGGAGGAAATTCCCAATGGGGAAACCTGGGGCGATGGATCCCTGGGCCTGAGAGCAAGAGGCTGGCAAGAGGTGTCTACAGGCACCGAAGAGGGAGGAGCTAGAGGGATGGACCGTTGACCTGGCTCAGGAGCCAGGACACTCCTCATCACCTCAAAGGCTCCCCGGGAGACCAGAATATCCCCGTTCCGAGGATACAGGAATTCCCGGCTCCACTGAGAGGGAAGGCTCAGAGGCCGATGTCGGTGCCAAGCTTACCAAAGCCGAAGCCCCGAGAGGGAGAGCGGGGTCGGACAAGGGTCCGATGCCACTAGCCCCCTCGGAGCCGACAAGGGAAACTCGACGACCGGATCCCTCCAAGGAAGGTCTCAAGGAGGAGATCGGAGCCGAAGACGACGGAGCCGAAGGATGTATCGGCTCCGGCGCCGAAACAGTCGCTGTCCCGAGAAGCTCCGGCTCTGAACTCTGGTGGGGAGTCGGAGGAGGAAGTTCAAGGGGTGAAGCAATAGCCGAAGTCTGTTGAGACGGGCTATGGAGCATTTGGGCCAGTGCCTGCGACTTTAACAGCCTGCTTACCACCCTCTCTAAGTCGTGGTCAGACAGCCTGGAAGATCTCGAAGATCGGCTTCGATGGCTCCGCTCCGACAAAAGAGGAGACCACGGAGCCGAGTGGATACTCTCCAATGAAGGGGACCGAGATCTCTTTCGGGACGAAGTCATTGGAGCCGAAGTCCCCTGAATTCCAGATGGAGCCGAAGATTTCTCGGCTCCGATGCTGGATAAAGTGTCGGCTCCAGCCGGAGCCGACAAGGCCACAGTAGACCAGATGTCGGAACCAATCGGTGCCGAACCCACTACCTTGGAAGCAGAAAGATCGGTTCCAGCCGGAGCCGATCTCGGCTCCGACGGAGCCGGAGCCACCGGAGGAGGCTTGGATACTGTAGCCTGAACCTTCGGTGGCTTAGAAGGTTTACTAGACCCTGTTTTAGAGGGAGAACCTTCTGGCTTAAGTAAGCCACGGAGGATCAATTTATTCCTCCTTTCCTGCAGGACTCTCTGGCTAAAACAGTGACACAAAGCACAGGAGTCCTGCAGGTGCAAAGGCCCCAGGCAGTAAACACAAGAAGTGTGACCGTCTGTCAGAGACATTTTCTGACAGCACGAGTCACACTTCTTGAAGCCTGAGACCTTGCCTTCCTTTGACATAGTCCTAGAGGAAGAAGTCACACACACCCCAACAAACACACAATTAATTCCCAAACACACAGACACACAGGTAGGGATTAACCAATGGGGTCTAGGCCTAACTTAAAACTGTTTTACAACTATGAAAAGAATTTAAAAGTTTTTAACTATAAGGGAAATAGGGTGGGCTGTAGAAAGACTACACACTATGAAAAAGGTAAAAAGGGAGAAATAAATCCCTAACTAAGCTTTTAGACAATATTAACTTACCTCAGCTGGCAAAGGAGACCTCTTTCGCTAAGCGGCAAATGAGATCTGAGGTAGTTCCGCCTTGCATCATGGGATATAGGGTTGCCTCGAGCTGGTAAAAGGAGTTCTCAAGCTAAAGCAAGTGCCGAGTCGGAGCCGAGGATTGGCTCCGAACCCATCCAGCAAGAATGAAGGCGAGATTGACAACTTAACATCTTAAGTTTGTCTATGTCTTAAGTGATAATTCAATAAAGGTGTTCAAAAAAAAACTCCTCCCCCAAACTGACTGTGAGGATGTTCTACCTTAGATGTGCCACTCTGGCAGTCACTCTCCATACAGTCTGTAGTTTTATATTACTATTTTTGCAATTTCATAATAATTCTTTTCACTTCTTCATTTTACCAGCCTCTATATCTGCTAGGGCATTCCACCATTTTGCATATCAAGATGACATACTGTTCCACATTTTGATGACTTACTACCCTCTACTACAGCCTTGCGAGTTTCCTAATCCTGTTGCTAACCCCACATGAGAGATGAAGCTTTTAGCTGAATGAATCTCCTGCCATATTATATCACTATTAATGGGAAATAGCGCCTTATTTTAGCTACAGCTTAGAAATGTAGGCCAAGTGTAGTTATTCTTTGGTTGGTTTATGCTATTTTACTTCTTTAAGTGTGTCTTGGAAGAAAATAACCCTAAAATCGATGATACCATCCCAACACATGTTCTGCCAACAGCCTGTTCCCCTCTCCATTAGAGAATACACTGATGGATATTACCCAACTCTTTACTCACCTATTCAATTTTTTCTTAATACTGTTCTCACAAATCAGGATGACATTTACACAGGACAGCTGTCCATATGTTTTCTGAGTACCATTCTTGTTTGTTTTAGTACCACTAATGCGTATTCCTCTTATAATACATTTGCTAGCCCTTGTCTACATTGTATACCTGCTTCAGTCACCATGATCTATATATATATATATATATATATATATATATATATATATATATATATATATATACACACACACACATATATATATATATATATATACATATATATATATATATATATACACACACACACACATATATATATATATATATATATATATATATATATATAGATCTACTTCATATAGTCAACTTACCATTTCTTCGACTTTCACATGATCGAGACCACATTGTAGAAACTTTAAAATAACAAACACCCGGAACATAGTACTTTCCCTCCGGGAAACTAACCACTTGGCCAGCAACAACTAAAATAGAAATGTAACCAAATTAAACCCACTGAAATGGGGGGCTTCACCCTCCACCCCCTCCCAAAATATACCACCTCCAAGATTGCACTACAGTGGAGAAAAGGACAAGGTTCACCATAGTGGCCAAGTGATTAGTTGAATTATCACTTAAGACACAGGCAAACTTAAGTTTATATAAAAGAACATAAACCATTACACGTCACATATATTTTTATATACAGTTCATTATTTTAAACTTTTGACAATGTGGTCTCGATCATGTGAAAGTTGACTATATGAAGTAGATCCATGTATATATATATATATATATATATATATATATATATATATGTGTGTGTGTGTGTGTGTGCGTGTGTGTGTGTGTATGTGTATATATATATATATATATATATATATATATATATATATACACAAAGATGTATATACACACACACACACACATATATATATATATATTTATGCATGTGTGTATGTGTTTAATCTACATTCATTTATACTTCTGTAAATTTCTTTTACAACTTTTTGTAAACCTGTTGTACATGTGTATGCTACTTGGCTTGGATTTTGGCCGAAAAGTGTTTTATACCAGCCCACTAAGCCAGTTAACAAAGAAATTCCATAGGGGTGGATGGCAACAAAACAGAACTATCCAGAGTAGAAGATACACAAGATTTTTCAAAATGTTTTGATACACACTTCAGTATAGTCATAAATTTGGTTTAGCATCGGAAGCAAGGGGACTCATGATGGAGTTGGCAAAAGTTTATGTCATACACCTACCCAAGAAGCGATGACCCAGCTCTTGCAGGTGAACTGTGAAGGGTGCAGAAATTATGCTGTCACCCAGTGAAAGTACAGATTTATACATAACCCAGATGAAAAGTTCTAAGATGTGTTATTTCTAGAATTGTGCGAGTGCTTGTGACCCTGACTTATAAAACTGCTGGTTGAATGATAGCATAGAAATTTGACTGTAGTGCATCATATTTTCACAACTCAGGCACTTTTAAACAGCTGGCATGCATTTTGAAGAAGCCTGATATAAGCACAACTAAGTGGTACACTGTGGGCAGCCACTGAAGTAGCTATCACTTCAGGTAGTCATATAAAGAAGTTAAGTACTCACCACAATGTTCCATCTGTGTTGTCAATTTTCCTTCTTCCTCAACCTGTGGGTTTCATATCCGATCCATCGGATCTGAATCAGATATTACTATAGCTCATGGTAACAAAAACTCTCAAACATTCTCCCTACCCAGCATGCATCAGTCCTAAAGACCGCATATTTTGTTTGCTAATAGAAACAGAAGAAAGGCCAAAAGGCCTTAAAAATCAGAGAGGCTATATCAGGAGCCATAGTGGGGCAATCCATCCAGCCTCAACCCCCTTTCCCATTTTGCACATGGGGTCGGGGTGTCACTTTAGCAGTGACAATCATCTCGAGCGAAGGGTTACATCACTGGGTGGCTAGCCCTGCCATGGTAGTTCATTCGTACCACTCACTTGCACACACACTCTTACCTATAGCAAATTTAGTGTGTCCAGTCCACCTACTGCATGTCTTTGGAGTATGGGAGGAAACAGGAGCATGCAGAGGAAACCCACATGACTGCAGGGAGGACATGTAGACTCTGCACAGAAGGCACCCCAGACAAGAACTGAACTGGAGAACCTCTTGCTGTGAGGCGACAATGCTAACCACTGCACCACCATGGGGAAATTACTTCCTAAAATCCACTTGTTCTTCCAAGAGTTCATTGGCAGGGGGTTGGTTGGCGGGTGGGGAGTTGAGGAAGAATGAAAATGGACAACATAGATGGAACGTTATGGTGAGTATATAACTTCTTTATCTGATGTTGTCAGTTTTCATTCTCTCCTCAACCTGTGGGACAGAGTCCCCAGCTACCTTAGATCCTAGGAGGACTCATGGAAGTAAGTTCCCAAGCACCATTAAACTGAACGATGCTCTTCCCCTGGAAATCATAGCTAATTTGTAATGAATAATAAAGGTACGGGAAGTTGCCCAAGTTGCTGCTGCACAAATATCATCTATGGATGCCCCGGATTGAAAAACAGATGAGGTAGCTATAGCTCTAGTTGGATGAGCATGTACAGGTCTTGGTAGAGTAATACCTAATTTATCATATATGAAGGAAAAATAATCTGTGAGCCACTTGGCCAAAGTTACCTCAGTCATAGGCTTTCCTAATTTCAAATGACAGAAGGAGATAAATAGTTGGTCAGATTTTCTAATATTCTTTGTCCTGTCAAGGTAAAAACGTACTTGTCTGTGGACATCTAATAAATGTAAAAAAAATATTCACCTTTGTTAGAAAATTTAGGGAAGAACACAGGTAAATTAATAGACTGGTTAATATTAGACTCGGAAACCACCTTAGGTAAGAAAGATGGATTTGTCCTCAAGGCAACTCTATCTCTGTGAAAAATTAAGTATGGTGGTTGGCATGACAAGGCTTGAATATCTGAGATTCTTCTTGCTGAAGTAATAGCAACTAGGAAAATAGCTTATCAGGACAAAAAATTTAGATCACACTTGGCTGCCGGTTCAAATGCTAGTTGAGTAATAGCTTGCAACTCCAGATTCAAGTCCCAAGGTGGAGTAGGGTCTTTAAATGGAGGTTTTAAGAGAGGAATTCCTCTCAAAAAGCCTTTACAAAGGTTGTGAGAAAATAAATGAAGAGTTTTCTGAAGGAACTTCAGGATTAATGGACTGAGAGGAAAGGCATAAAGGATACTGGGAGGCCAGTTGTGAAGAAGAGCATCCCTTGGTGATTCCCCCTAAGGGGGAATTAGAGCAAAGTAGCCGCTGCACTGGTTGTTTAGGGGAGAGGTGAAAAGATCGCTGGAAGGCTGACCGCACCACTGGTGGAAAATCCTTTCCGCGACTGTCTGATTGAGGGACCACTCATGAGGCAGGAGGATACATCTGCTCAATTTGTCTGCTATCACACTGGACTTTCCTGGAATTTGCATTGCTATGAGAAAGCAGTTGGATGAGATCTCCCATTGCCACACTCTATGGGCTTCTTGACACAATAGGTAGAACCTGGTTCCTCCTTGTTTGCTGATGTACCAAACTACCAACATGTTATCTGTTTAAATCTCAGTTGTTTCCAAGGGGAGAACATCTTCAAAGACCTGCAATGCTAAGAGCACTGCTCTCATCTCTAGAATAATGATATGCAGACTGACCTCTTTGCGGAACCAAGTGCCTTGGACTGTTTTCACCAGAAAATCCCCCCCCAACTGGAAGTGTCCATGGTCACTGTGGCCTTCGGTTGAGGTGGAATAAATGGATTACCTTGACACATTTGGTCTGAAAGTATCCACCATCTCAGATCCCTTTTGCATATGTTGGTGATTAATATCGGGGTTGGCATTGGTTGATGAAGTATAAACCACTGTGTTGCAAGAAGCCACTGTAAAATCCTCATGTCAAATCTGGCCAATGGAACTAGAGTTATTGGATCCCAGATCCTGAAGGACCAAATGTGCTGACATTTTGCAGCTGCAAATTATTTTCGTAACCTGTGTTCTTATTGTGTCCAATCTTGATGGGGAAGGGATGTTATCATTGTCTTTGTGTTTAAGATTGCCCCTATAAATTCTAAAGTCTGAGTTGGTTCTAAGTGTGAGTTTTTGTAATTTATGGTTATCCCCAGATAGGAACATGTCTGAAGAACTTGAAATCTTCCCTTGAGTAGTTGTTGCTTCATCGGGGCAGAGATAAGCCATTGTCTAAATATGGAAGGACTCTGAATCCCTGCAGTCTCAAATGAACTGGTACTACTGCCATACACCTGGTGAATACCCTGGAGACTGTGGTGAGACCAAAGGGCAGAACACTGAACTGATAATGACTAGCTCCCAGCCAGAAGTGAATGAACCTTCTGGATGGCCTGTTCATCTTTATACAATAGTATGCATCCTGAAGGACAATGGAGCACATCCAGTCTTCCTGTTCCAGAAAAGGAAGAATGGACTGAACCATGACCATCTGGAACTTGGAGAGTTGAACCAATTTGTTCAAGATGCCGAGATCAAAAATTGGTGTCCTGTCCTCTTGTCTTTTTGGTACTTAAAAAAAAAAAAAACTTGAGTAAGTTCCAGATCCTCTCTGGTCTGGTCGGACCTCTTGGATGACTTTTTCTAGCAGCTTTTGTATTTCTAGTGTTGCTTGTTCCCTCTGGGTGGATCATTAGGGATTTTTCTGTGAATGGGAGGAGGAAGAGAAAATAGTATAGTATAACCTCTGGAAATGATCCTCTGCACCCATGAATCAGAAGTTATTTGTAGCCAGGCTCTCAGGTATAGGAACAATTGACCCCAATTGCCTCCAGAGGAAGACAACAGGGCCTCCCAAAGAAGGTATCTCGGGATCCCTGGTTTTGCGGGTCACCTCTGCCATAAGGGCAGCATCTACCATTAGAGTCCCCCCTTGCCCCTGGGGGAGCTGCCTCCATGCCTCCACATGTGTCCTGAAAAGATCCTTGGGACTTTTTGAACCACATTTTCCCACTACTTCTCTGGTTCATGGAAAAGGATCTCTGATAGGTGGAAAAACATACGCCCACAACAGACAAGGTCTTTCCATCTTTCTCATACCTGGATAAATTGTCCTTTACCTTGGGGCCAAACAAGGATGTACCGTCAAATGGAGCGTTAATGAACAAAGACTTGAAGAGCTCCGCAAAATCACACAAGCGCATCCAGGCATGTCTCCTTGTGGAAATGCCTGCGCCCGCAGCTCTCATCGTCCCTTCAGCTACATGAGAAATGAGTCTCATGGATGAATCACATATGGTTATGGATTGTAGGGCAGCCAACTGGGAAGAGACAGATGCCTGTGCCTACTTAGAAATGGGCCCAGCAAGGGTATCTGAAAGTTCTTTATTCAGATCCCTCTGCAATTTTGTAAAATGAGCTAAGTAATTCAAAAACTGTAAAACAAAAGTCATTGAAGCATAAACTCACTTCCTGAATCTATCCATCACCTGAGACTCCTTGCTGTGGGAGGATGGATAGAGGACTTATCCTCAGAAAGTTCCTTTTTAGTTGCTGCCGCCATGACCAAATCATCAACAGGCAAACACTTAGACCAAAATTGCTTATCTTCTGGGGCTGTTATAATTTTGTCTAGAATCAGTTCAGTGGTATCAGAAACCTTCCATACCCACTGAGAGATCAACTCAATGAGCTCATCAGCGGGTGCAGTTGCCCAGGAGGTAGACGGGCGAGTAGCAAAAGCCTCCAGTTACTCCGACTCCTTGTGCAAAGGTCTGCTGGACTTCCAGTCACCTCTCTGTTTTAAGATTTCTAGGATGTCTCCAAAGGAGACATCATCAGGAGGAGACTTTGGGGATCCTTCACCTTCATCGATATTGATGTCTTCGGTGATGGATTCTTCCATGGAAACCATGTGCTTCCTCTTGCACTTCTTTTTCCTAGGGACTCCATTAGTAGGATTCTCTGTCGAGGTATCAGAAGAAGAGGGGATACCCTGTTGGGAAGCCTGGGGTTTTACTACTTGCTGTCCTCATGAAGAGAAGGGTTGAGGCTCAGTGCACAGAGAGGGCTAAGGACCCAAGAGTGTAGGAACCATCTGAATGTTAGAACAGACATGGCTCTTTCCAAGACCTCAAAATCTTACCACCCCAAAGAAGAATAGGACTCTGGCTCAGAAAGAACAGACCTCTGAACCATAGTCCCTCCCTGCTCTGAAAAGAGTTTACTCTGAGGTTGAAGCCAGAGCCGAGCTCATCCAGGCAGAGGTTCCGAGCCACAGAGAAGGGTCTGAGAACTTCAAAGCCGACTCTAAGGGCCCAGAGAACTACAGCACCGAGAGGTCTCTGGTTCCGAATAGACCGAAGAACTCACTGCAACTCTCTAAGTCGAAGATGACAACAACTTCAGAGCAGAGGAAGATGGTACCAGTAGATTCAGATCCAAGTACTCTAAAGCTTCTAGTGAAGTCAGAGGAAGATGCAAGGTTGGAATAATGGAAATCCATGGCTCCTGACCAATGGGGTAGGATCTGGTGTAAGTCTCTGCACCCAGAGAATCTTCCTCACCAATCTCTCCATGTCATTTTCAGTGATGCTCTTGGAAGAACAAGTGGAAACTAAGGAAGGAGACATCAGTCTTTGCAAAAAGGGAAACGGTACTCAAGACACAACAGGGTCGAAAGAAGGTGAATACCTAGTCCTTGGCAAGAAAATGACACTCTGCACTGATTCAGGAGAACGAGCTTTCGGTTCCAAAGATTTCTGCACTTAAGGAAACGTATCCAATGAAGTCGTTGGGTCCGACGTAGATGTCGACTCTGAAGCATGTCCAGAATTAGGTTTCAGTGCCAATTGATCAGTCAGTTCCTGTGATATGTCTACTTTTACTCATATCCGATAAAGAAGTAGGATAAGCGTTTTTTTTTTTGCTTCTTAGCCATTAGGGCCGAAGGGGAAGTCAGCACTGATGCATGACTTTTCTTCGCCTTCTTGGAAGCTTTTGAGGTGGTCAAAGTAGAAGGTCTAGAAATATTAGATTTGGCCTTATGTATTTTTTCTGAAGGGGAAGCTCCAGATAAGGCCTCGCTAAAAGAGGACGGTAATAGTTCTTTTAAAAAACGTTTGTTCTCTCGCTCATTTCAGGCTTTATTAGAAAACCCATGACACACTGAACAATCTTCTTGAAGGTAAAGTGGGCCCAAACAATATACACAGAGGTTATGGCAGAGTAGAGTATTTTATGGCCACACGTCTAACATTTTTTAAAATCAGCTTCATCCTTGTCAGCCATAATTCTCCACACAACGACCAACAATTAGAAGAAAGAAAAAGATCCAGAATAGGAAAAGGAGAGGTTTTTTTTTTTTTTTTTGTAAAGGCAATAAGGAAAAGACAAACAGATATCAACAATGATACACCAGAAATACACTGAGTGTAACAGAAAGGACTACTAACAATAGTAGTTGGAGTACCGAAGTACAGAAAGAGAAGAAAAATAAGTCAGTTACAGTTTGAAGAGATTCTAAATAGTTGCTAGGTAAGGGTAATAATGGTATTTAATCAGATAGGTGAAAGGGAAAGGATTTTGAAGAGAAAGAGGCAAAATACAAAAAATTCACAACTTATCTGCTTAAGAGCACTGATTAACCACATCTAACTTGCAAAGCAGCAAATGAGATCTGAGATCCTTAGGACTGATGCATGCTGGGTAAGGGGCAGGCTTGAGAGTTTTTGGTTATAGTAACAGCCAAGTTGGATCTGAGGGATCAAAACGGAACACCACAGGTTGAGGAGAGAATGAAAATTGACAACATCAGATAAATTATTATGTTATAATGAAAGGAAGTATGTCACCATGTTAACTGTACCTCTATGACATGGTAAGCACTGATGAGGAATACTGTGGTACACTGAGGGAACTGTTAACACGGGTAACTAGTAGATAAGGTTTGAGGAATACTGTGTTATGTTGAGAGAACTGTTAACATTGGTAACTAGTTAGTATGGTATGAGAAATACTGTGGTATGCTGAGAGAACTGTTAACATGGATTACTGGTGGGTAAAGTATGAGGTATACTGTGGTAAACTCAGAGAACTGTTAACATGGGTAACTAGTTGGTAAGGTATGAGGAATACTGCTGTACGCTGAGAAAACTGTTAAGATAGATAACTAGTTGGTAAGTATGAGGAGTACTGCGGTATGCTGACGGAACTGTTAACATAGGTAACTAGAGAGTAGTGTATGAGGAATACTGTAGAATGCTGAGAGAACTGTTAACATGGGCAACTAGTAGTTAATGTTTAAGGAATACTGCAGTATGCTGGCAGATAGGTAACTAGTGGATAAGGTATGAGGAATACTAAGGTATGCTTACATAACTGTTAACATGGGTATGCCTGCATCCTACAGTATGCAGATGATTCAGCCCTAATCCGTGCTGGCAATAATCTACACACTTTACATCAGTTTAATCAGGAGTCCCTCTCCTCTATTGAAACCTGGCTATCTGACTCACAGCTGCTGCTAAAAAACTACACTAGTCCTGTTCACCCCCAAATCAGTACCTGCCCAAAAAGACCAAGTCACCATCCACTCTTCTGATCAAATAAATGTTGAGCTAGTGACAAAATCTAAACTCTTAAAGAGTCATTATGGATGAAAATCTAAAATATGACCATCACATAAAACAGGTAATAAAGAACACACATCAAAAGTTCAGCTCCCTCTACAGGGTTAAAACTTATCTGACAGACAAAGCCAGGAAAAAAAAAGGAGCATCCTCCTACCTGCTTCCCTCTGTCATGTAGACAGCCCCTATTCTAATCAGGCTACAGTCTAACCTTTGTTTCCTCTCTGGAACAATGTTACAACAAAGAAGTGAAATTTGTGTCCAAGAACAGGTTTAGGACACACCACTGTACTTCCATAAATCAGTTACAATGGCTAGAACTGAGAGACACCTTAATCCACTCTCAGCTCAGAACAGTACACAAACTTATATACCATCTTGACAAATGCCCTGCCCTGGGTACCATCCTACAGCTCTATAACCCTATTAGACCTTTACGGTCTACAGAAAAAGTACTAACAGTTATTAAATCTAAATTCTTTGCAGGAGATGCTCTACACTTTTCTCACCTCTCAGAAATCTGTAACTCTTCCCTTAAAAATCAAAAAAAAAAAAAAACTCATGCCTTTACAAAGCAGCTAAATTAATACTTCTCTGAAATATGGCTATGTATATGCACCAAATCTAACTTAGCCCGACCCAACATAAAAATAAATTAACTTCAAGGGGGATGTACAAGGCAAGATGAAACTGTTAATGTTTCTTTCTCTTTTCCCTACTCCTCTTGTATCAACTGTCTGCTAGCTGTATACAGCCCTTCTTTTTTTTTTTTTTTTACTTTCTTATTTTCAGACTTTTTTCACTCCTCACCTTATTCCTCCCATCACTCGCCCCTCTTTTCCAGCATCTACACTTGTACTCACTACTCAAGGCTTACTTTACTCTTATTATCATCGTAGTAAATAAATTATATTCACTCATCTTTTCACCCCTTTGCATTTCTGTTTCCTTGCTCATTCCTTTTTCTTCATCCACTTAGTTATACGCATATTTTCCCATTGGTTGAAAATATAAAAAAATATTTTTTCTCTTTATTGCTAATTATATGTATAACCATTTTTTGTTTCTTTTCGTTTTGAGATACCATGCATTATATTTTTACATTTACTGCTGATAAGCTAGAATCCTTCTTTTTGATATACTCTGTAAAACATTTACCCCTACTTGTTACTAAGCATGAAGCTTTTCTCTCCAAGCCTCCACTGAAAAGGGGCATCTCCTTCAGTATGCTCAGTTGGACTATCTTGGTAAACAAATGCAATAACTAACTAAATAAATAAATTGAAGAACTAAAAAAGGACACAGGACTGTGTACTGGTGTAGTGCAGACATACACATCAGATTTCTGCTGATGCATTTTAAAGCAGCAGACCCCCCCCCAAAAAAAAAAAGATTTTATCTATGTACTGGACTTGCATCCAAGAACATTTAGAACACAACACATTTTGAGTAGGGATGAAGTACCTGTGAAGAACCTGTGATTTTGGTTATACATTACAAGCAGGAATGTCAGCTTTGTTCTATAGAAAAAAGCTGTTACAAATTGTTAATATTTTTATCTGAGAAGCAATGCATACAACTTCCTAAAATGCTACACTGTTGAAAAGAGAACCACATTTTATTTAGTAAACTGTTTAAATCAAGATGAAAAACTGATGAAAAAATATATTATGATGTATGCATGACAGTTTAGATGATGTGCAAAGGTTGTATAATGAATCAGAGTGCGGCAAAAAGATGACCTGCAAGCAGGTATCACAGTGGTTATCTTTACATAATACATCCATCATGAACAAACTCACAAGAGAGTACCGCATTAGAAACAGAATGGTTGTGAAGGTAAATATGGATGCACAATGGCATGCTCATCTCATAGAAGCAATGGGTTCAATATACAATTGTGGGTGCCAATTTATTTATTTACTTTTTAGGGGAGGTCAATTTACTTTAACAATTATCAATGCACTCGACAGAGATGTTAAAACATAAGGCTAGGAAACCTAGTAAAAATGCCAGAGGCACTTTCAGAAAGATTCCCAATGGGTGTGAAAGACAAAAAAATACAAACACAGCAATGCATTGGGTTTCTTAATGTTGATTTTCAGACCCTGCTAAAAATTAAAGCATACAAAACTTAACCGCTAATAAAGTCAAATTACGTATTGTGGAATGATTCAGCCATACCCTAATAAAAATGTAGTGAGATGTTACTATTTTTAATGCATATTGGTATATAGACATATTACAAGCATCAACGTGCACCTTTAATAAGAGTTATCACTGAGCCATGAAAACAGGGCCCCTTGGTGTGACACCTTTCAATTTCTGGCTATCTAGAAAAGTGTATAATGATCTTGACTGCACAGTGGAAAAGTCATTTAAATTTTGAGTAGGGGATGAAGTACCTGTGTCAAAATTTATAATAAAGTTTACAAACCAAATTTTATAAATGTTATTTCTGAATGTATAGGCATACATTAAAAGATTATGATAGTGATGAAATAAGCAACATCTTTTACGAATAAGAACTAGTAAACGTTGAAATTCAGCACATCTTGTGTATAGGGCTAAAAATATAATTTTCCCCAAAAATGAAAGGAATTAAAAAATTAATTTCAGCAAAATGAGTTAGATGATCATTGATGTTAAATTAAAAGTTGGATAGATTTTAGGCAGCTAAGAAATGTAAACCTATAAGAAGGATGCTCCTGTTATGTTGTGACAGTAGTTAGAACTGTGGCATAGATAGTAATACAATGGCTAAGTATGGAATTTACACACACTGTCCAGGAACTCATCCTTATAGATGTTTACAAAAATACAGTCTCTGATTATGCTGTGAAACTAGTAAAATACGTCAATTCAACAATGTGTTGGGAAACAGGCCTGTCAGAAGTGTCATATACTAGGAAATGGGATAATGAGACAAAGGAAAGCAATACATTTCAAGCTGGTGAGATAAGCAAACTGCTGCATAAGCTGAAATTTCTTAAAAGTTATTATAACAACATCTGTGTCTGTGAGTACAATCATCAGTAAGTCTCTACAGCATGTACACCTAACTGTATTCATTAGAATATGACTGGGAAAGGAAGATAAAACTTCAAAGTGGTACAGACCATGCATTCATTTTGCATCATAATTTTGCTTATATTTTGGGTTTATCACTCTGGGTATTGCAAATTCATCCAGTCAGTGGAGTACACTATGCAGACGTTAAGTGGCGCGTTTCACACTACACTTGATCTTAGCCAAAAACTACATGCATACAGACATTACTGGGGATTTACTTTTGGTGGTAAGAGCTGTACCAAAAAGGAGCTTCTCCTGCTGTTACCTCTTTTAGTTGATCTGTTCCTCATAACTTACATACTGTTGCTATCACTGAATAATTCCACAGATTACAGCTTCATACTAGTTATGAAGAAAAAAAATGCTAGAAAAACTTATCAGAGTGGGTTAATGGTGCTGCTGCTTCCTGTATCAAGGATGCAGGGTTCATGACTTACCCCCCCTATACCTTTTATTTTACATGCTTTATTTTTATTTTACAACAGATTTAGGCAAAGTTTTAAAGTATTCTTGGTGTCTAGTGGTGAGGCGAAGAACATGCTCTTTGTGAAGTGCAAGGGTACAAGATTTGAATCTTTTTTAGTGCCTTTCATGCACACTGCAAAGAGTTATCCCTGATGTCTAGTGTTCTCCTTATCCATGACATTTGTGCTGCAAAATTACCTTTCTTTTAGTTTTTTTAAGTGCCTTTTAAGCACACTATAAGGAATTATCCCTGGTGTCTAGAATCACCCTGCAAATAATTTGGGATTTGCTCATTAGTCTAGAAAAGTGTGGAATTATGATAAGCCTTCCACACACTCACACATGCATGCATACACACACACACACACACACCCTGCCCCCTCATTAACCCCCTCTATTGCTATCTCTTAGGTTGACACACACTAAAACATACACAAATATGTGCAGCCACATACACTCCTAAGTACTACTTGCCCCCTAAACTCCCAGATACTTATCTCTGCCACAATGGGTGAACATGAGCTGTGGACCTTGTTCATTAACATAAGCTCCTGTGTTACTTTATGCAGTCACTCAGCTGCATAAATACCTTTCTGTAAGCATTTTCTGGGGATAGCACAAAATACATCATTAGCATTTAGTATGGCCACGGAGACTGCCTAATGCAGTGTTGCACATCTCCATGCAAAAACACTGCAGTAGTACTGTCTCTGAATCTGAAATGGTTCCCGTGAGGTGTACACCATATGTATACCTTGGTGTAACTCTTGTGAATTCTGCACATTATTTTTTTGCATACAGATACAATTTTTTTAAGAGCAACATTTTTATTAAACATCACATTACCATTTTACTTACTTTGCAACCCCCATGCATGCTGCACTTGTTATTTCAGCACTGACTGCTGATACAACCATTATATAATTATATGTTTATATAATACTAATAAACTAGCCTCTTGTCAATCAGTGCCTACAGTTAACTTTCAATAACTTGCAATTGTTAAGCATGTAAAGCCATATATCACAAACAGCTGTTCTACCTAATCTTGATCTCCAGATTTAGCATAGCACTTTAAACAAAAAACATTTAAACACACAAATTATTAACAATAAGACATAAGCTCAGGTATTAACTATTGCCCATATTGTTTTATCACTATGTTGTTATATTACAGTCTGCGTGATTTAAATAGTTCTATGTTTTAGGTCCACAGGTTCAAGGTAAATACTAGGATAAAACTTCACTGGTGCCTTTATAAGCCTAGCCATGAAACCCAACCCAATAGCGGGTATCTATTAGGAGGGGTATGTTAGTCTGGAGGTGGCTAAGGGCTTTGTGGGGGGGGGGGTATATTAGTAAGGTAATATTTTACTTACTGTCTGCTTCTGTCAATTACAGACATTGAGGCCAGACTGGGGGTGAATTTACAATTTCCCATCCAATGGTCAAGGATATATTTGAATAGAAGGATGAACTCAGCTTCACATGGATGGGGATGCTATTCCATAGCACGGAGGTTCTTTGATACACATATCGGTCTTGCTAGCATATTTTATTTATGTTGAAGGCAAAGTTTAAATCATTAGATATAGTGGTGTTTCTAGTGCTGTCTGTTTTGCATATGTGCAAAAGATCCATCAGGGTTGGATTTGAGGATCAATTACATGCCAGACACAGATCACCTCTCAGTATCCTGTAGGCAACTGAGTATACAGATAGGGTCTTAAAGTGATGTGTGTAGGACTGTGTATTAAAACCCTGGTTTCTCATGGCGTGGATCCTCTAGGGTATTGCTTCTGTTGCAAATGCCTGGTCAGGTACATGCTAAAAGGGGGCATTGTTCTCAAAGATGAGTCTGATAAGGGCCAAGTAGAGTGGTACTATACCTTCCTTGGACCTGATGCTATACACTTACTTATCAGTTGGGCAACATAAAATGACTTTATTACTAACTTGGCTACATGTTGATCAAGGGCCAGATCCTTAACTATATGGTCAACTCTTAGGGGTGTTTTACAGATGAAATAATTGGCTCATGTGAACACTTTCCTAAAGGACACTATATTTTATTTATTTATTTATTTGTATTTTGTTAACCAGGTTAATCAACTGGGCTGGTGGCCCATTTTCAGTGGAGACCCGAGGAGAAAAGCTCCTTACAAAGAACAAATAACAGAGTTTACATAAGCAGTAATGAAACTTTGGATGCATAACTACATATATTCATACCATATATGAAATATGAGTACAAAGCAACAAATACTTATGCAATAATGGAAATTAACAAAGCACAAAAATTCAGCAAAAACAATAGCTAAAAATTACAAGAGGTAGAAGCCTATAGTAAAAAAAAAGTAGATTTATAATAGGTCTTCAGAAAAAAAGCCATAAGACACCTTTAATGATTAAACCAGGTAGGCAGAGAGGAAGAAGTATTAAAATAGAAAGGTAGAAGTATTAAAATAGAGGGGTAGAAGTAGAGGATGGGTAGTAAAGTTTAGGAGAGTCTAGAGAGTAAAATAATGCAGTTATGAGAGGGGGGGGCTGAGAAGTACAGTAGGAAAGGAAGAGAAAAGATGTGATTTAGGTATAGTATTGCTCAGTGGCACAGCTGTTGTACCACTGTGCTGGTATTTATAAATCAGGAGAGGATAACTGTTACAGTCTAACAACTGAATGAATCCAGCATTTGTTTTGAATATTAAACTCTTGAAGTGAAAACTGGAGTTTTTGTTAACATCAGCGTTGGTGAGCTCCTTTTGTGTTTTGTTGCTGAGTATATAATTTTTCTGAGGAGCACTTTACTCAGCGAGTCATGGTTCTGTTGATTCGATAACAACTGAATGAGTAAAGGTTAGGTAAGGTGGTGGCAGGTGCAGGAGGGAGAGTTAGCAAGGCAGCTCTTCAATTCTCTTTTGAAATCAAATGAAGATTGGATAGAATACATATTGGTAGGGAGTTTGTTCCAAGTTTGAGATATAGAGTATTTATAAAGTAATCTGCCTGTTGTTTTGTTAGGTCTGTAGGTGTCAAGTAGCTGTAGGCCAGTGCTGTTGAGAGACTGTATAGGTTTGTATAGGGATAGGAGTGCAGACAGGGAGGGACGATCTTCAGGTTTGTAAGGTAGAGAATGGGTCATCTGTAGCTGAGAAAGTTGGAGTAGTTAAGGGAATTCAAGCCACGGTAGTTGCTTAAGGGCAAGGCAGTGTTGGGATTTGTAAGGGAAGTTACAGGCAAATCTGGCTATTTGGTTGGAGGTTTGTTCAAGTTTCGTTAAAAGATTTGCTTGGAGGTGGGTAAATATAGAGGAAGTGTACAGTATGCAAGGGAGGAGTAGGCTTGAGCTAGTGAAGTCCTTGAGGTGGTGGATAAGAATTTTTTGTTTCTATACAAAAGACATAGAGTTTTTGATTGGTCTTTTTGATGGATTGTTGAATATGAAGGTCAAATTTCAGTTGACCATCAATTGTAATTCCAAGAAGTTTGGTATGAGAGTCAGCATGAATGATAGTGTTATCTAGGGAAGAGAGACTGAAGGAAGTTTTAAGGTTGGACATAGATTTTGGAAGGAAAAGAAAAAGCTTAGTTTTCCTTGGGTTAAGGATGAGTTGGTTATTGATTAACCAGTGTTCACTGGTGTTAAAAGAAGTTTGGGTGAGGAACTGGTAGGTGGTAGGGTAGGGTTGTCAGAGTGGGTAATAAAAGTAGCACCATTGGTGTATTAGATCAGAGATGAGGTGCAACTGATGGAGTACAGATTGTTGGTAAAAATATTAAAGAGAAGGGGGCCTAGAATGGATCCTTGGGGTACACCTGTTTGGATAGGTAAGAAAGGTGAGCAGGAGGTCTGCCATCTAACAGACTGCTGTCTGTTATTACGATAAGTACAGAACCAGAGAGTGGTGGATACAGAGAGATTGTGTTCAGTTAGTTTAGTAAGAAGCTTAGGGTGGGAGATGGTGTCAAATACCGTGGAGAGATCATGGAATAGGCAAGACACCAGTTTATTGTTATCTCCTGCCTCTGCTATAGTCTGGGGAAGGACAGAATGGCTGTGTACATGCTGAGGTGGGGCCTAAATCCATGTTGAGAGGGGATGAGATTTTCCTGGAGTAGATATTTAAGAAGTTGTCTGTGGATGCATTTCTCTTAAATTTTTGAGAGCAGGGAGAGGATGGCTATAGGTCGGAAATTGAAAGAGTTGGTGGAGTTGCCTCCTTTATGAAGTGGAATTGTATAAAAGGATTACTAAATGTCTGGGACTGACAATTCTCTGATAGAACGGCTGATAAGGCTTGAAATGGGATATGCTATTGTACTGGCTGCAAGTTTGAGAAAACAGAGGGGTAGGATGTTGAAGGAAGGAGAACAAGGTTTAAGTTTCTGCAAGAGGGATTTTATATAAGCAGTGAAAACAGGTTTCAGGGAGAAAGCTGAGTGGAGACAGGTGGTGGAGAGGGTAGGGGTTGTGACTGGTTAGTGCCGAGAGGGGTTAGTTTGCAGATACAGTCTACGAAGTAATTGTTTAAAAGAGGGGCTGTTTCAAGAGGTGTTTTATTCGGGAAGGGGTTGGGTAAAGAAGGTTTCCCTGGATGGAGAATATTGCTGATGGTGTACCAAAATTTATTTTGGTTTGAAGTGTGGGTAGATTGAACTTCTTGATAGAATCTTTTCTTGTCTCAGATAATACGTTTTTGGTAAGGTTTGTTAGTGCTTTGAATTTAAGGAGGAGAGAAAAAGAGATTTTGACTTTGTCCATTGTTTCCAGGTAGTGTCTATAAGTTTCATAGTGGAAGGGGCATCTTTGGAGAGCTAGGGTGCGGGGTTACATTTGATCCTAATTTTCCTGATAGGTGCTAGGGTGTTTAATATTTTAAGGAAAGTATCATTAAACTCAAGAAGAGTGTCATTTAGAGGAAGGCTGAACAGGTAAGACCAGTTAACAAGACAGAGGTGGTAGATGAAAGTTTCTGTATTGAAGTTGGACAGGCTTTGGCAGTCTCTATAAAGGTGGTTTAGTATTGAGATAGGGAAATGATCCCTTAAGGAGTCTGGTAAAGTAATAGGATTATAATACTGATTAAGATTGGAAGTTAAGATCCAATCAAAAATGGAGATGGAGTTTTTATTGCTGCAGGGGAGTAGAAATAAGTTGATTGAAATCAAAAAGGTTTATACTAAGGCTAGAGGAGTGGGGGAAACTTTATTCCAATCGATACTGACATCACCTAGTAAGATGTTGGAAGATCCAGGATAAAATAAATTCAAGAATTGGAATATTGTTACCAGGAGGTATATAAATAGATGCTATTGCAAATTTCTGGTGGGTTAAGGTGGCAGATGAGAAAGATGAGGTCAGCAAGTGAGAAATCATGGAGGGGTAGGGAGAGGGGGAGAGGTTAAGTTGATCTGCGTACATGATAGCAACACCTCCCCCTTTTTTGAAAAGTCTGTCTTGCCAGAATATGTCATAACTGGTGAGTAGAATTTCAGTGTTTGTGATATGAGGTTTGAGCCAGGATTCTGAGAGAGTTAAGACATGGGAAAAGTGGTGGGCTATCCAAGCATGTAAGTCTCTGATTTTGTTAGTGAGACTTTGCAGGTGTATGGAGGAGTTAGGCGGGTGTTTAGTTGGAGACATGGGGAGTTGGTGCCCATTAGTTGTGGTGGTGGTGGTAGGGTTGGAGGAAGAGGATGGATCAGGATTGGGGTGGATGCCTCCATCTGGTAAGAGAGCAACAGGAAGCAAATTAGGTTAAGAGAAATAGTAGTAGTAGGTAGCTGGTTTGAACTTATGTGTAGGGGGAGTGAGAGAAAGACTGAAATGTTTTAGTTTGTGATAATGAATATAGAAGGTACTGTACAGAGAGAGGGTGAAATAGGGAAATTCAGGTTGTTATTAAAGGAGGATGTTACTTGGGGAAGAGTTGGTGATAGAGGAGGCTATAGCAGGTTAGAGTGATAAGATGATAACCTGGAGAGGAGGAAGAGAATGGGAGGTAAGATGAAGTGCAGTAGCATGCTGTTATAGTATGAGCGTGTATTATTCACACCAGTAGAGTGAAATTATTGATTGTGTGGAGATATCGTACGAAAGTTAAGAAGGTGTAAGGAGGTGCAGTAGGTACAGGAGGGGGAAGAAGAGTACGTGATGAAAGATTTAGGGTAAAGCAGAGGTGGAGAGAAGGTAACTGATGAGCTAAAAGGTAGTGGGAGGTAGAGGGAAGGAGAGCAAAGTAGGAGAGGGTTTAGTGATTAGAGTAGGGATGAAATGTTATTGGATAAATGGAGTGAGGGGGAGGACCCTTACATGGAGGTTAGAGTATAAATGTAGAGCATGCAGGAGTGGGTGGGAATGGGGGTAGGGTAAGGAAGCGGAGTGAGCCTGAGTGTAGCAAGGGCAAACAGAGCTGGGAAACACCTGGTCGGAATTGGAGCTGCTTGCAAAGAAAAGAAATCAGTGAATGCACAGCAGTCAAGGCAAGTGGATATGCAGGTAAGTTGTTTTAAAGAATTAGAGAAAAGAAAGCAGAGAAAAACAAGCAAAACTGAAGAGAGCAAAGATGGAGGGTTGAGTTTGATCACAGTAATGGAGCAGGGCAGAGGGGATGCAGAAAAGGAAGGTAGCAAAGATAAGAAGGCTACAAGAAACAGCAGATGGAAGGAGAAGGTCTATTGAGACTAGTGAAGGTAGACAAAAAGATGGACAGTGGAGAGGGGGAAAGGAGAGTGTGTATTATAAGTGAGCTGGGTTAGGAGTGAAGTTTGTTTGAGCAAAGAAGTATGGGAAAGCTAGCTAAAAAATATGGGCAGGAAAATGTATAGGTGGAAAGAGCAAGTTCTGGTGGTGATGAGGGAGCCATTAGGGGATTACAATATTATAGCGAGGAGGCAAAGGAACATGTGTTATTAACTGAAGCAGGTAGGCTGGGGGAGTATTGTTTATCCAGAGACTGATTAAGGATTTTGAATGCAGGTTCACTGTTTGCTAAAGATCGCTGGGTCTTAGGGTTTGGAGCACAGATGTGGTGAAGAGGGCCTCCAGGCTGTTTGTGAAGAGCCTGTACTTGCTTAATAACCAAACAATGAAGAAACCTTCTGACCTGTTTTACACTAGACGTCTACACTTAGAAAGAAAATTCTAGTAATGGCAGGGAACACCGCCAGAGACCCTAATTAATGGGGCCCAGAGAGGGCCGAGGAAGAGAAAAAAAGTGCACGTCTTGGTTTTGAGTTTTAAACTGTGGCTGTGGCATGAGCCATTTGTGTGTGTTAGACCCTCTTGCAGGATGTTAGTGTTGTGTGGGGGGAATCTATGATAGCTCCCAGTTTACAGTCATCTGTGGACTTCGTGAGTTAGATGCCCTTGATAAAAGCAATGACTTCCAAGAAGTAGATGCCTAGCAGGAGTAGGCCTAGCACAGATCCCTGAGATACTCCACTGGTGACCAGTCTATTGGTGTAGGTGGTCTCACCAATCCTGACTTTTTGGGTCCTGTTTATGAGGCAGCTGGCAATCCAGTGAGTGAAGTAGAAATGTATGCCTAGTTCAGTGATGTCAACAATACCCGAGTGGGGATCCTACTGAATTCCTTGGTCAAGTCTAGGTAGACGGTATATACCATCTTCCCCTCATCCATTGCCTTGGTGACCCTCTGTACAAAGTACACTAGGTTAAGTAGGCAAGACCATCCCCTTCACAAAGCCAAACTGGGATGGGTCCAGTGTCTGTAAGTTGCCAATGTCTTTGCTGATCATTTCAATGTTAATTTGTCCGTGGCTTTGCATATTGCACTTGTCAGACTGATTTTTCTGTAGTTTCTAGGATCAGTTGATGGACCACTCTTGTGAAGAGGAATGACTGTTGCAGTCCTCTATTCATGTGTTATGTACCTGAAGATGAAAAGTGCCTCAAGTGGTCCTGAAAAGTCATGTCTTAAGCAATTTAGGAAGCAAACTGGAATATTGCCAGAGCCCAGTGAGGTAATGTTTTTGGCCTTGGCAAGTGCTGCCAAGACCTGCTCCCTGTAGATAGTTGGGGTGGATATGCTAGAAGGGATTTCACAGGGGGTAGCAGGGGTTGAGTGGTCAGTGAAGTTTGAACTCAGTTTGTCAGCCAGCAGATTTACTGTGTCTCTCCACTCAATGAAGGCATTTACCACCCATTCAGCACACTGCTGTGCTACCTTTAAGGTTTCAGACATGGCTAAAAAATGCCTTGTTGTCCTTAGGCTGACAGGCTAACCTGACCTCACATTTGGCCTTGTTAGACTAAATTACTCCTAATGAGTTTCTTGTTTAGTTTAATCAGTAAACACTTGCCTTTATAGGAGTAGCTCTTTTTGAATTTTAACCATATTTCTTTTCCTTTTGTTAGATATGCTATTAAGATTTTGATTCCACCAGTTTGGTTTACTTTTGGTGCTTTTTATGAGCTTTCATCTGGTAGGTACAGCAGCCACTATGAAGCTATTCACATGTTTTTACAATTCTCTATAGGTTGCTGTAAACTTGGGGTTCAGAGGACACTGAATTTTGACAAACTGTTGTTCAGTTGGATATAATTTGCTTTAGAATAGTTCTTAACTAATACAGATTTAATTGCTTTTCCAAGCTGAATTTTATTTTGAAGGACTCAGCTTTGTGATCTGATCTCACCAGTTAGAACGTGAAAGGTGATGGGATGGTGCACAGCTCCCCCATGTTGGTGCTTACTAGCTCCAGGATGTTTTAACCTAAGGTTGCAGAACACACTACTTGGTCTAGGGTATCTGTGTTAATAAAGTCAAGGAAAGCTGTGCCTGCAAGTCTGAGGCAGTATATGTTTCCCAGTCTATAGAGGGGTAGTTAACTCCCCCAAGAATATGGTATTTGGTTGGAAGGAAAATGTAAGTATGAGTTATGAGATTCTTGGGGCATAGATGGTGACCTATGGTTAGCTAGGATATGGTAAGGGACTTTATCTATGGTGAACTGCGCACAAAGCAACTATAGGGCATCATTCTGTCTACCTAACATGGATGTATACTTGTCACTGATGTAGATCAAGACATTAGATATGCTAATATATCCTGTATTTGTTAATGTGATAGAAATTACAAATGACAAAATGCTGCGTTTTTCTTTATTTAATAAAGTAAACACTTGACAACCATTTTCTTTCTGCAAGCTAATCCTTTTCTAGAGATTTTTTTGGAGGTTTATGCCTGTGTTCAGCTATCAGTGTTGAAACTTGCAAGAGTGCCTGTCTCACTTACAGCAAATATGCAGCTAAACATCAATGCTGGCTAGTCATATACATGCCCAGCTTCACCATGGAATGTTTCTTGACTCTTAATGCCTTTGTACCAGACTTCATTTTTTCCCTTATCCGCTATTAAGTTCTTTTAAAGGAATTTAGCAACAATGTAGAAAACAACAGCAGCAACAACCATTCAATTCTTCTCAACGAAAACAACTCAAAAATAGAACGACACTTATAATATCCACGTAAAAATCTGGTTTAATAAGTGCACTCAGTAGGTAAGCGCTTTCACTTAATAGCTTCATCAGACCTTAAAACAGAATGAGTACAAAACATTTAAAAAGATAGAGCAACCAAATTGTTCTAACTATAAAATCACATCCTGACTGAAGCTGCTACATTATTACAGAGCCTCTAGTGGTTAAACATAATAAAAGCCTTGTAACAAACATCCATAATAGAGGCACATATCATACAGATATAATCTAAGAACTAATTTAAAACTAGTTTACTTCCAAACTTAAATATTATAAATGCTCGAACATTAATCCAAGTTTTTGCACATTTAAAATCAAAAGTTGATACCAAACAAAAGAGGGATCATATTTACATCTAAAGCACGAACTATACATCAACTAAGTTCTGCTTAATATACGAGCACTGGAAGAACAGATCACCTCTAAACGAAATTTGCAACTCTTAAAACATTAAAAGGTGCGTTACAGCCCCATAACTCCAATAAACACTGTACGCAATACACGGAATCTAGTACATCAAATTAAACATTCTAAAGATATACCAATCTTTCCTAAATTTGTATGTCCCTGCATCTATAACATAAAAATGATTAATTATAAACAAAAGACGCATAAACGCATCCTTATATTACTGGTTCCTAGAACTAGTCTATAAACAATACATCTAAATTAAGCAATGCTTACCATTACCTCAGCCCATCATACTTACATAAAATAAACAAAGTAATATAACAGTCACATAAAAATATTACCTAACAGGGCTTTGCCCTTAAGCTGAACCCTGAAGCCTCATTATGAATTTTGCAGTGTGCACAGAATTTGATACATTCTATTAAGCACTTCAAGAAACAATCAGTCTTACTTAAAATCTATATACACATACATCTATCAAACGGGAACACACCACAATACAAAGAACACATCTATATGACTAATTCTCAAGGTAAAAATATACAGGAGATGCTACTGAATAGCAAAACTACTAAACATAGTTGTAAACCTGAGACCCCAAATGCATGCGAATAACAAATGGTAGACCAAACGAACAAATCCAATACCAAACAAGTGATAATTATCATCAATTCATCTAATGCACCATAAAATGCCCACATGTACTCAGGGTCCCACCCTGAAACTTCCATCCTACCTAACATAACTACCTAACTCGCATACTCTTTGTTTTAAGAAATGGCCTGATCGAAGCCCTCTCATTCAGTCTTTTTCCTGAATCGGCTCTGAGACGTATGATCCATTTAACTTCCTTTTCTTCAGTGACATTACTAACATTAACCCCCCTTAAATTAGTTGAAATAACCTCTACAACCATGAACTCAAAGGTATGTTGATGCCCTGTCAGCATCACATGCTTTGCCAATGCATTGGTAACTAAACCTGCTCTAATATTATAGAGGTGCTCCCTGATTCTATTTCTGAAACATCTGTCAGTCTTTCCTACATAAAAGGATCGACAGGCTACACATACAGCAAGATATACCACGTGCTGGGTATTACAACTCGCTGAACACTTACAAATATACTCCATTCCTGTATCAGGATGCACAAACTTCCCTGTGCTATCAATATATGAGCAATAATTGCATTCACCACACGGAATAGTACCTGTTGTAACTCCAGATCTATCTCTAGCTTGTTGATAACATAGCATCCTTCTAATACTAAATTTGTTCTTATACCTAAACTTAGGTTTGACACCTATAACATTGGCAACCTGTGGGTCTGTCAACAGCACATTCCAATGTTTGCTAAATATATCATAAATGTTCCCAATATCCATGGTATGAAACATGGAGACCTTAAGCTCAGAATTCTCTGTGGAATTTCTAAACCTCTCAACCTGAAGATGATCAGAGAAATAGGGTTTGGCTCTGTCTCTCCTCAGAGAGTCTATGTCACAAAGCCCTTCATTCAAGTCATGCTGACCAAACCCTTGCTGCTTAAATCTATCCCTAAGATTCAACAACTCTGAAGAAAACCCAGTTTCAGTATTGTTCAATCTGGATACGCGCATTCCCTGTCCCCCAACTACATTACGAAATACATAGTTCGGATGCATACTCTGTCTGTGCAACAGTGTATTCTTATGACATTCCTTCCTATGTACTCCTGTGTTAAAGGAACCATCACTCAGCCTTTCCACAAAAACATCTAAATATGTAACCTTATCTGTTGATGAGGACATAGTAAATTTCAAATAACTAGTCGCATTATTCATCCCTTCGACAAACCCATCTAACAAACTTTTACTACCACTCCAAATATAAAACACGTCATCTACAAAACGTCTGTAAAAAGGTACATGTCTATGATATAATTTCATCTGAAACAAAACGTCCTCTTCCCATAAGGCTAAAAATATGCTGGCATAGCTATTGGCACAAGGTGTGCCCATAGCCACGCCATCACACTGGAGGAAAGGAGTATCCTCGAAAAGAAAAACATTACTTTCAAGGATTGTTTCCAAAAACAGACTAACAATATCTATTAACCCTTCATCATAGGTACGATGTTTATGCAAATAATGTCTTACATAGTCAACCCCATCCACATTGGGTATGATAGTGAAAAGGGATTGTACATCCAAGGTTACAAGGATCAAATCACTATCTAACTGGAAATTATTGGTGAAAACATATAAATCATTCAAAAACTGTTTGGTGTCTCTCAAAATCTTAGAATTTTCATTAATAAGGGGGCGTAGATGCCTCTCGACATAAACTGAGAATGGTTCTGTACACCACCCCCTACCAGAAACAATAGGCCTCATAGGGGGATTATGACCATTCTTATGAATCTTAGGGAGACCATGTATCGTAGGTATGATAGGGTCGTTGACATACAAGTACTTGAACAGATCCTTTGTAGTTAGACCACTCTTAACCAAATCATCCAACATAAATTTAATTTTGCTAATTCTAGCAATAATCTCATTCTGGTCAATCAAACTATAAAATCTCTCATTATTCAGCATTTCCCTCATAGAAAGCTGGTATCTACAGGTATCCATCGCTACCACAGGGCCACCTTTATCAGCTGGTCTGATAACTATATTACCATCTGATTGTAACCTTTTCAATGCTTCATGTTCTCTGAAGCTCAAATTAGTCTTCAGCTTCTGAGAAGTTCCACCATGCACATTACTAAAATATTTGTACAAATCATCTTCAACTAACTTATCAAAGGCTAGTACCAAAGGATGGTATTTAGGCATATAGGTACTCGATCTTTTAAACCTATTTCCATCAAGGGACACTTCCCCTCCCATTTCCAATTTCAACATAATATCCCTGGTAAATGTCTTCAAATCAATCATAACATCAGTAAGTTCACTCATACTAGTAGGTATAAAACCAAGCCCTTTATTAAGGACTGAACACTCACTGGAGTCTAGAACTCTGTTTGGAAATGTTCTAAATTAGACAGTCCTGAAATGACTCCACATTTTCTTGACAGTGCAACCTGACTGTCTCTCAGGAGAGATTTTCCGTTTTTGCCTTCCTCGACTGGTAGAACGCACCCTCTGCATACCCCTCTCTACTGGTATGGGTAAAGGGAACTGATGGAAATTACCAACCATACTATTACTAGCAGATGCTCTAGAATCATGTCTTTGCATCCCTTTGGGACGTGTATCCCAGAACCAACACTATCATTCCCATCAGGAATGACAAAGGATGTTTTATCATTACATGTCACTATATTAACATTCTTCATCAATATGGGATCATTATTACTGCAACCAGTGGCCTCCCTTGGATCTAACATAGGAGGTGTTGCTGTTGCAACACTACTGGCTTCAACAGACCTAAGAGTTCCTCTTCCACGCTCACTAACACTTCTTGCTGTTGCAGCATTACCAGTACCTCGTGCCTCAGTTCTTTCATTATGATTATTATAAGCCCTGTTAGGTAATATTTTTATGTTGACATACAAGTACTTGAACAGATCCTTTGTAGGTAGAATCCTTCAAAGCCCCTGGGCCAGAGGATAATACAGCCCAATCCGCAGAATCCTTTACAAATGCATTCTATGAGCACCTGCAGGAATGCATGGATTGTGCTATCCCAAATAAAACCAAGACTCACTCCTCCAAAAACAGGAGACCGGTCTGGTGGACCCCGGCCATAAATAAGCTATACAACAGAAGGAGGAAGCTACTACATGACAGAGCAAAATCCCAAAAAGTGAAGGCATCTCTGATCAGTATTAGCAAGAAACTTCGATCTCTCATAAAATCATCAAAGGCCAGTTTTGAAAGAAAAATTGCCCTAGACACTAAAGATAATCACAAGGCCTTCTTTAGTTATCTCAGAAACATGGGCGGAAACTCCCAGATATGCTCTGAATTGTTGCATAACGGTACAAAATATACCAAACCTACAGACATAGCCAACATCCTGGCAGACAGATTCAGCACAAACTTCTCCCCCCCTTCCCCCCCAAAGGAGCAAACGCCTATCCCAACTGAACGTAACCTCCCTGACATCACAGATGCACAGGTGAAAGCTGCCCTCTCCAAAGCAAAAAACACAGCATCTATGGGACCGGATGGTGTCCCAGGCTGTGTCTTACATGAGCTCCAAGAAGAACTGAACCCTCACATTAAGTCACTGTTCAAACTTAGCCTTACTACAGGATATGTACCCAAAGAATGGCGTACAGCTACAGTGGTCCCACTCCACAAAGGTGGTGCCACAACAGACCCTGGAATCTATCACCCCATAAGCCTGACTAGTCTGGTCTGTAAAGCTATGGAGCGTATTATCATGGAACTCATAAACAAAGACATTGGGAGCCTCCAGACACTGGACTCTACCCAATTCGGCTTTGTTAAGGGCAGATCTTGCCTCTTAAACCTAGTTGATTTCTTTGAAACAGTTACCAAAGCCATAGATGAGGGCAAGGTAGTCCACACAGCCTACCTGGACCTCGCAAAAGCCTTCGACACAATACCCCACTCGGGCATCATAAATAAGCTTACCAGCTTAAATATCAACCCCTATATCACAAGATGGGCTGCACACTGGCTCAGAGATAGAACCCACATGGTCAGAATCGCAGGTGCCATGTCTGAATCCAAACCAGTTACAAGTGGCATCCCACAGGGCTCAGTTCTGGAACCTCTCTTGTTCGGTATATACTTCTCTGAGGTTCAGGCTAACACGGGGGGATTATGGCTGACAAAGTTCGCAGATGACTGCAAACTGGGGGCCATAATCGAATCTCCAGCTGACACAAGCATCCTCCAAAAGGGTCTCACAGAGACAGATGCTTGGTGCCAGAGCCACGGCCTCAAGCTAAATGCTAAAAAGTGCACAGTCATCCCCTTTGGGAAAAACAAGGTGCCCACAAATTACCACATAGGTGGTAATCCATTAAATCGGAAGAAGTAATTAGAGATTTGGGGACCAACGTAGATAGTAATCTCTCCTTTGATAATCACGTTGCCAAAGTGGTTAGAAAGACCTTCTATATAGCCCACCTTATCACGAAAAGGTTCGCATCTAGATCAAGAGAGGTCATTGTGCCCCTCTACTCATCACTCATCAGGCCCATAATTGAATACAATGCCCCTTTTGGGATGTACCTTACCCGTTACCTGCAGCAACTGGAGAGACCCCAAAAGTACCTCACCAAGAGGATCATGGGCTACAAACAGATGTCCTATGCAGCTTGACTAAAGAAACTCCAGCTCTACTCAGTTGCTTACCGCCTACTCAGAGGTGATCTATGCCTGACGTACAAAGCCATGTCAAACCCAGAATTAATGGACATGCTCCACCTCAAAAAATCCAAGTCCCTTAGAGCTACATGCTCCAGGGACCTAAACCTCAGCACAAAAATAAATAGGACATGCTGGAGGGACAGATTCATTTCCCAGAGGCTCCCCTCACTCTGGAATAGAATCCCAATTCATATTAGACATAGCCCCTCGCTGACCCTCTTCAAGCGAAATTTGGACACGTGGATGGGAAATCGCAAATTCACCCCTGGGATCTCTCCTGTGTCTCTGCTAGACAGAGGCACAGTAAACTAATCTGAAAAGGGTACCTTCTGTGACCTACTTTACAGAGGCACAGTAGGCTAATCTAATAGGGAGGCGGAAGCCAAATACACTCTGGCTAGGCTTATAAATGCCCTAGGGCAGATAGCCTAGTATCTAACTATGAACCTATGAACCTATGTGACTGTTATATTACTTTATTTTATGAGAATATGATGGGCTGAGGTAATGGTAAGCATTGCTTAATTTAGATGTATTGTTTATAGACTAGTTCTAGGAACCAGTAATATAAGGATGCGTTTATGCGTCTTTTGTTTATAATTAATAATTTTTATGTTATAGATGCAGGGACATATAAATTTAGGAAAGATTGGTATATCTTTAGAATGTTTAATTTGATGTACTAGATTCCGTGTGTTGCGTACAGTGTTTAATGGAGTTATGGGGCTGTAATGCACCTTTTAACGTTTTAAGAGTTGCAAATTTCATTTAGAGGTGATCTGTTCTTGCACTGCTCATATATTAAGCAGAACTTAGTTGATGTGTAGTTCGTGCTTTAGATGTAAATATGATCCCTCTTTTGTTTGGTATCAACTTTTGATTTTAAATGTGCAAAAACCATGGATTAATGTTAGAGCATTTATAATATTTAAGTTTGGAATTAAACTAGTTTTAAATTAGTTCTTAGATTATATCTGTATGATATGTGCCTCTATTATGGATGTTTGTTGCAAGGCTTTTATTATGTTTATCCACTAGAGGCTCTGTAATAATGTAGCAGCATCAGTCAGGATGTGATGTTATAGTTAGAGCAATTTGATTAGTTGCTCTATCTTTTTAAATGTTTTGTACTCAGTCTGTTTTAAGGTCTGATGAAGCTATTAAGTGAAAGTGTTTAACTACGGAGTGCACTTATTAAACCAGATTTTTACGTGGATATTATAAGTGTCGTTCTATTTTTGAGTTGTTTTTGTTGAGAAGAATTGCATGGTTGTTGCTGCTGTTGTTTTCTACATTGTTGCTATACTCGTTATTTTTGACAGCGCAGCATTTACCCTGTGGAGTGTTGGCATGGTTGTCTTTTTACTCATCTCTTAAAGGAATGTCAAAGACATTCCTTTTAAGCCTAAACTTGTTCATGACATAATATTTGCTAGATGTGGAGAGCATGTTGTTTTACAAGGACATTAAAAAGCTGTATACTGAAAACTTAAAGTGATTAAAGCGTTATCACATCTTTGATAAAACGTCAAATTGCTAGAAATAACAAAAAATACATATTTGTATAAATAACCAGTGTGTCATTTCATATTATCACAATAAAGTGCATTAAAATTGTTTCCTGACTGGCCTACTGTGAAAGCATTTAATAGTTGTACTATACCACCTTATTAAAACTTTGTGTGTGTGTGTGTGTGTGTGTGTGTGTGTGTGTGTGTGTGTGTGTGTGTGTGTGTGTTTTCTCTCAAAAAGCATGTTTTTCATGTCCAGGCCCCACAGAAATGTCACTCATTAATCAATGCTATTATTCAGCAAACTGCTATTCAGAGAACAGACAGAAAATATGCTTAAACAATGAAACATCACAAACTCATAATTAAAATATATTTTCAAAGGGTAAGAGGAACTCTAAGAGGAGACAGAAGTAAGTGTCTTTAAAACACTAAAAAACATTAAAAGATCACAAATACTGATTTATAATATAAGCCATGATGGCCTGGAGCTCCGGAAGTTTGCACTGTAACTTCCAATGGGTGGAGCCTAAGCCTTTCGCAAGAATCAAATTTTGTCCTCACATTTCAAATAAATGTTCATATCTCTGGTTAAGAAAGAAGTATAAATGGCAAACTCTTCAGCATAAACTATTTTTATAGTAGTAGTATTCTTTACTTTCTAGGTCCTAAATTGAATTCTATAAGTCACAGTAAACACAGTAACTATTATATTTGTAATAATTTGTAAACAACTTACAATATCTCAACAACCACTCAAGTTACACACACACACACACACACACACACACACACACACACACACACACACACACACACACACACACGCTGTCAGCTGCAGTTTATTCATCTAGCTGAGTGCTTTCATACGAGACTAAGGAGATCTGTCTGTGTTACTTGGTTGTTCAGCTATTTAGAAAAATGTGAAAATTATATAAATTAATATCATAAAAACAACAGCTGATATCTATTTACCTGCACTAGACAGAAGTCAAATATTAATGCAGTTGAGTTTGCCACTGTGTAAGCTTTAAGATGAAATCTTTTAAAACCTTATACAGAGCATGGTTTTGGAATTATTGATGCAAACATGAACAAACAATAGTTGACGCCTAGAGGCGTCAGTAGGAGTCAACTGCAGATGCACCTGGAGGCATCACTCAGATATAATAAAGAGGGAGCTCTTATTTATAATTTACTAGTGCGGGTTTTGAGGGTTTGAGATAGTGCCACCTTAGAACTGGGTGTACATGATGCAGAAAGTATATTTTTGGTTGGACTGATCAGGTTTTGCAAATTTGGAACAAATGATGTGGGAGTGTTAATTTTTGTCAAAGGTATAATAAAATTATTCCTCCCTGTGCAATGTTTCAGGTGGTGTAATGACCCAAATTAAGTCAAAGATGTGAGACCACTTAAAAGACATAACATGATATACAAATTCCCTACAGCTTTTCCCATGCTAAGACATCAAAAAACATTTTTAATCTTTTCAGCAGAATTTCAATATGCTTTTTGGTCTTTGAGGATATGCCTCACAATACACCCTCTGGCAACACCATTAGTGTCAGATAATGCTATGGCTGGCTCAGTTGTTGATGTTGTTTAATGCAATATTCATCAGAATGTTAGCAGCACGTATGCATATATTTCAGCTTTTTCAAAGTCATTCAGGGCAACCCTTTGGAGAACAGCCTGCACTTCAGTGTCTAGACATTGTCTGCAAATATTCTTGGTGGCTCTGTTTACTGGGCTGGTAATGGGGACACCATAGCAGAGAAAAGACACTCCCTATTCTGTCTCAAATGCTATGGTAGGACATATTGCTGAAATAACTCATAAGGCAATTAAAGGCTCTACACATCTAACTGCTCAACATATTTAGAAACTAAGAGATGCCACAATGTTGAAGCACTAAATCCATTTTTTGGTGTGTATTCCGTGCTCCCTACACCTGCTTACTAGAAGACCTGTTAGAAAGGGCAATGCTATACTGAGTAAGGACACATAAATATGCTCCCAACCTGTGCCATAATCCCCTTTTTTAATTTCTAAATGGTACAGTTTTATTGTATAAAGTAGTGGAAAGTCTTGACTGGGACTTCTGGTGGTAGGACTTTCACAGTGGAGTTTTGAAGCAGGATTCTTGCACTGGGAGACATTACAAAAGGGACTGTGCTGTGGTTAGGACCAACAGCCATCAAATGTTTTAACATTTTGTATATATGTTTACTACTATTAACAGTACTAAAAACATTTTACCTTGAACCGATTCTGAGGCAGGGATTTTTTTTTTTATTTTATAAACAGTGGTGAATGGTATCAAAGTTAAAAATACGAGCAAACTGAGATATTCTGAAACCAGATCTAGTGACATTAGTATTAGATTTAGTGAAAACTCAAGACCTGGCTTAAACATTTAAAGGACAACAATGAGATATTAAAGCAGACTGCTCAACCTGCTGTCTCTTTTAGTCCCTGTTCGTTGATACAGCCTAGAAAAATCACCCATGCAGCTTTAAAAACTAATCCACTCAACTGTTTTCCCTGTTAGGCTACCTACCGTTCCATACTGTTTTACTTTCACTTTGAAAACCAAGTTGAAAAACCTCTAACTGGCTCTGAAATGATGATGTCGCATCTGCCAGAGCTCTTGCTCTAGCTACTGGGACGTTTCCTCCCCCAAAGTGATGTAATCCCGCCTGATTTGCATGCTGTATAGAACAGCCAGTGGACCTCCCACATTGTGATGTCAGAGCTGCCTTGCCCAGCCCACTCTTAACCTAGCAAAAATGTCAAACTATAATCTCACTTTTCTGAAGAGCTCTACCGATATGTGACAAAGTACAGGCAGAAGCAAAGTAACAAATGCAAAAACTAAGAGCATAAATTTGCAATGACCATGCATAGACATTAATTGCATGTTTTTACATAAGAAGCAGATGTCTGTAACAATTAATCGACAACACTACATCAGATTACAAGAAGTATGCAGTACTGTAATTTTCTTAAATTACCACTTAAAAAAGCACGTGGGTGCTGTCATGCAAGTCTGTGAAATATTTTGTTTATAGTGCACCATTTGTTAGCTATTTAACCAAACAGAAAGGAAAAATAAGTGGGAGTTTGATGCTTTGCAAAACAGTGATTATTCCCAGTGCTATGAAGCTTGGTTCTAAATTTGACAAGATGAGTGCAACAAAAAAAATCTCCCACTGTAAGTAAGGAAAAGCTGACAAGAAAACAGTACATTAGTCTGGTCACCTGCTGTGAGCTGTCAATCACATGCAGATAATGGGTCAAATTACCCTTAGCTCTTTGACAGCTAGAGAAGGTAGGTGTAAAGGCGGAGGGGAGATACCTTGAAGAACTAGATTTCAGCCTTCACAAAAGAAATCAAGTTAGCATTTCTAAGAAGAAAGAGCAATAAAATGCACTTTTCAATTCTGTTCTGTAGCATTTGCACTGCTTGTGTTTGAAGTAGTCATTGAAAAAGGATACAATTTTAACCAAACGTAGGTGACTATAACACAGCAGTGAATGCCTGTAAAATCAGTGGACTTGACAGGAGCTTTAGGGAAAACATGGCAGATCTGATGCAATTTTTTGGAGACAAACAATGCATTCTGGGATACTTAGAGGCAGACTAAACAGTCATAATTATTTCAAGATGCCAGACCCCATGTGGTCAGAGTCAGAAATTGCGTATAAAAATATCTAAAACGCTCTAAATAGTCCCAGAGTGGTGTTAAAATGTAGGAAACACCAAACAATGATGAAATAAACATGTTTTTTGAGTCTGTGGGTGTGGTTGTCCTTTAAATAAAAATGATGTTGAAATCTCTAGCATTACAGATAAAACTAGGGCATGTGTAACTACTAAACTATTGCTCATCAGATCTGACTGCTCCTTACACATCAGATTATTGTCCTGAATCTACTAATCTCAAACAACAGCCTTACAAATGTAAACATGTATGTCACATTTCTTGACTCACAAGTAACTAAATGAATGTTTTTGTCTAATCATTTGTTAGTGTATTGCTCTGTGCTTTTCAAAAGACCCAGTTTGTATCCAAAAGTGAGTACTCAGACAGTTGAATTACAACAGTATCTGGGAAGATGATGCTATCAAACCACTTTCTCTGAATTTGTCATAGTTGGCTTGCTGTATGAGATGCATTCTTTGCATCAGTGGTTGCTAATTAAATGCTCTCCAATTTAATTATAAAAAAATGGAATGCACTGAAAATGGAAAGGGTAGGCATCCTTGCCAGGGGTGTATAGGGCACTTAGTTAACAAAATTAAACTCTTTAATATGACATATTGTGCAATATTTTTTATGTATTTTAATGACCTGCAGTCCTAAAAATGTGTCTTTCACAGCGTGTGATTTTCAGTGATTTGACTTTGATAATGATATGGTTAGTTAAAATATATTTGGTTAACTGTCCCATATTTAGTCACATGTTGTCAGTGCACTTACCCACATACCAAAGGTAAATATACAAAGAAACTGTTCTGTTTATACTAGTTAAGGGCATGTTCACATGATATCAAACATCTGTTGCTTAGAGGTTATATTTGTACTTACCTTCTCTTTCTCTTAACAATAAAGTAGTTCTCTGATGCATGAAGTCAACAATCACAAAGGTTTTTCCCATTGATTTAATTATAAAATATATTTCTGTATGGACTTAGTAAAATGTTTTTCTATGTTGTATTCCCAAAGAATGCAGTTTTAATATAAGCCGCAACTCATTTGTTCCTAAGTACACCATGACCCTTCTAAGCTGAATGGGGGAGGGGTTTAGGCTTACAGACTCACCTTCGTTTCAGGGCAGTGTTCTTCATTGGGATCTTGCATTCCAAGTAAACCCCAGTCTGTTATCTCCTTGCACCAGCCAAGTCGGAGCACAGTTAGATTGTTGAGATAAAAAATAATTGCACGAATGCTGATGTCAGTAATGGATAAACAAGAAGTGAGGTCTAACAAACGAAGACTAGTACCAAATAGTTTAGCCAAAGAAAAGACTGTACTGTCCTGCAAAAATAATGAGAGAAAGAGAGAGATGTGAAAAAATACTTCAAAAAGATCAACATGATTACAGCATGGTCTCCATGCCTATGCAGACAGAAGGCCCTTGACAACATTACTCAGTTTAACAGAATGCTGACAAACATGCATTAACAAAGTCAGTGGAAAAAGGCCACTCTATTCCAACCAATAATGCAACTTTTTCCCTGTGCAGTTGTTCTTCCTAATTCCAACCTCTGATCATTCCATTTAATTTATTCTGGAATTTTTATCCACTGCCTCACATCTCACTACACAGTTTAGCAAATAATTAGTAAAGCCCCACTACTCTGTTTGAGAATAATTCATTCTTGCCTTCATTCTGAACTTATTCAACCTTGTTTGTTTATTATAACCTCGTTTCCATACTAAGACCCACATTGACTAACTTCCTTCTAAGGGTCCTGCAGGTGCATGCAGTCAAAACTTGGGTATATAAAAAGATACATACAAAACACACATTATGAGTCTCTCAATCGGCTGTCCAGAACTGCGTCACTCAAATACCTCTGGCTCTGAAAGCTCTTCTAAAGGTTCTGCTGCCAAGCTTTATTCCACTGTAATTATGAGCAATTAAATTAAGAAAATCCATAACTTTAAAATGTATCATGTAACAGTACTCTGTAATACTTCTAAAGCAATCATATAATGCATTCTTTTTGCTTTTCATTTTCCAAAAGAACAGTTTCAGTTCCCATACATTTATTTAAAAGATCAGGATACACAGATGTTGAAGGATATATCCACAATTACTCCCTTTATGGAGTTTCAAAACTCTTGTCACTTTTACATACATTATATATTACAATTTTCAAAGCATAAATTATAAACTTCATGACAATCTGACAGTGAAAAGCTTACACATGTAAACCAATAGAGGTTGAGAACCAGAACGAAAAAGACTAATACCACCAAAGGATGAGCAAGCCTGGAATACAATGTCACAAGAACTCCACCAGGATAATCAAAAACCTTTTACTGAGCGATTTCATCAGGTTGCAACCAAAGATTTCATCATAATACAACAAAACTTAATACACTCTTGTTAAGTATACTAAAATCTGTGAGAACAAATGACATGGTAAGCCAATGAAACTTCTCATACCATTAATTATGAACAGACTTTCTCTATCTAACACATCACATTTGAATTCATGGATACATTTTAAAGTAAAACAGCAAAAAACACTTACCTAAAAAGTGACAGAAATGTTATAATAACATTTCAACAAACAGAAGCCATAATATAATTAATGTTATGAGAAGTTTCACTGGCTTACTATGTCATGTGTTCTCACAGGTTTTAGTATACTTAACAAGAGTGTATTAAGTTTTTTTGTATTCTAATGAAGTCTTTGGTTACAACCTGACAAAAGCGCTCAATAAAAGGTTTTTGATTATCCTGGTGGCGTTTTTGTGACACTGTGTTCCAGGCTTACTCATCCTTTGGTGGTATTAGTCTTTTTCATTCTGGTTCTTGGTCTGTTTGTTGGTGGGACTTGTGAATGGAGTCTTCCACTAGAACTATGACCTTGGGTATTGACCCTGTGGAGAACATTGGACTACTAACCCAGCTGATTCAACAATTTTCTCAACAAGCAGCTGGGGGTACTTCTGGTATGGCAGCTTCACAACTGGGAGCTACCCAGGTGGACTTGACACCAGTTCAGCCCACAGCGGTAAATATAAATGCAGAACAGACTGTGAATGTGTCCTCTGTACTACTGAGGGCTAACAACAACTTTAACATTCAAGATTGGTTGAAACAGGATATAGTATTTAATGGAAACTCAGGCTCTATAGCTGAGGTCTGGACTTTCAATCAATCACTTATGTGTCTGGAAAGGAAAATGATTAAATGTAAGAAACTGGATTTGGAAAATTTATATTTTGTGGAGTACATCAGGAGCAAGGTGGTGCCGAAAGGGTTAAGACGATGGAAGTTTCCAACAGGGCTAATAGCTGATTCACCTATGCACAAAGAACTGCTGGATTTGTTTGATCATCAGGGGTTTGAACTTATGGAAACTTTTATTAAGTTTAACAACAGATCTATAGAGACTCTGCAGGCAGAGATTGTTGAACTTCATAAAGTTCTGCACAATGATTTGTTGTTTGACCCCTCTTTTTCAGCTTACAAGGATGTATTTTTGACAACTAACTAAATAGTTGCTGAGGTTAAAACCCGAAAAGAAAAAAAGTTAAAAAGGGACAACAAAGCTTGCATTTCAGGTACTACATATCCTAGACCTCCTAATCCTGCCTCTAATGCTGTCTATCAATCCAATTCAGCCAATAGTGGTGATGAGGAAGGTGAAGATTTAACAGAGGAAGTGAACCAGCAATTCCTTTTAGGGCGGGACTTTCCTCGCAGGTCAGAGAGGCTGCAGAACCAACAACAAGTGGGGAACAGTGCTCAGACTTCCAATTCCAGGTCCTTAGGGACGCCACAACAGTCACACAACCGGAGAAGGAACAGGAGGAACAACCGGAGGAACTAAGGGAATGTTTGTTACATTTTTCTCCTGGAACTGTTGATTTTCAGCCTTTGGACTTTCAGGCAGCTGTTGAATCGGATGCCTTTGCCTCAGAAGCCAATTTGGTATGTGTTCAAAACAAAAAAGCTGATTTTACACTGTTTAACTTTTCTGGTTGTGTGTTTGATGAAACAGCTGCAGATTTATTCAGCAAAGGACTTAGTTTTGTGCCAGTAAAATGCTCTAATATTGTTGATTTGGTCTTGGACCTTAAGTTGTTTATTAGAAACTTGAATTTTAAATTACTTTTCAACAATGTTAATGTTTCTGAACAGTGTTCTAGTTTACGTAGGAAAAGTATATACAACCCCCCTGTACATTTCTGCCTTTTGTTTGAGAAAATTTGTGAATTTGACATCAGAGCTCTGTTAAGTCACCAAAGTGAAAATAATTGTGACAATTTAACTGAAGCTGAAAGGAAACTGATTTCAGACATTTGTAAGGACAGGACAGTTAGAGTCACGAAACCCGATAAAGGGGGGGGGGGGGGGGAGTTGTTATGTGTAAGCAAGACTATGTAGAAAGAATGAATTCATTACTGTTTGATGAAACCACTTATGAAGAGGTTTCACTGCATTTTGTTAACTTGTCCTATTATAGGGTAGGTGTGGTTTTACAAGACTTTTGTGACCAAGGGTAACTGGACCCTGGTCAACTGGAATTTCTTGTTACTAAACATCCAAAAGTCCCTAGTATCTTCGGAATTCCGAAGATACATTATTCCAACCCTCCTATGAGATCAATTGTGAGTGCAGCTGGCTCAAAAACCCACACTTTGAGAAAATACATTGATTTTGCTCTCAAAAATATATTAAAAGGAGAAAAGCATATTTGCATAGACTCCTGGCATTTTCTGAATAAACTGAATGCTGTAGTATTTCATGATAATGTGAGTTTTTTGACAGTGGATGTTACTAATTTGTACAATGTTATTCCACACACCACCGGTCTGGAGTGGTTTGAGGAGTTTTTGTTTGACAGTAAAATGTTCATTAATAGCGAAGTGGCAACATTAGTGACCCTTATGGAGTTATTATTGAAAAACAATTTTGTCTACTTTGAAGGGCAGTATTTCCTACACAAAACAGGCATTGCCATGGGGGCCATTTGTGCCCCAGTGTTTGCAAACATCATTATGCTTATGTGGGAAAGGAAATACTTGCTTAGTTCAGAGTTTGCCAACAAACAGTTTATTTACGTTACATTGATGATTTGCTTTTCCTGTGGAACGATACAGGAGAAGACATTACTACCTTCACTGATTATTTAAACAACACCACTGATTTTTTAAATTTCACTTATATACACAAAAAAGATGGCATCAACTACTTAGATGTAGACATCAGGAAAGATTGTGACAGGAAATGCCTTGTACGCAACCTGTATAGGAAACCTACCTATCAACTACGTATTAGCTTATTACATTTTAAGAGTAACCATCCTGAATTTCTAAAGCATGGTATAGTAAAGGGACAATTTGTGAGAATGGCCCGAATGGTCAGTACTGACCAGGATTTTCTTTTGCAGTGCAAAATACTGACTAAGTTGTTTTTAGCCAGAGGGTACCCCACTAGTTTGATCTCCAAAGTAAAGAAAGAAATTGTGTGTAGAAGAAATAATCACAACATCCTACCTATTTTGGGGATTAACATGGTGGGTAATGTTACAGGACTACTAATACTGCTGATCCCTCCAAATATTTCTGTCCCTTTATTACCAAGTTTTCCACTGACCATCAAAGCATTACTACTATTTTAAAGAAAAACTGGCAGCTATTCTGGAGTCATCCTGGCATTTTAGACCAGGTGGGACATATGCCACAAAGAGTGTTTAGGAAAGGTTCAAGCATCAAGCAGTTACTTAAGAGGGTAAATGTTTTTGAAAGCAGCAGCAGCACCATTATTGGGACTAAAAAGTGTGGCGGCTGTTCTCAATGTTATTTGGTCATGAATTGTGAACCACACAACCATAAAACCTAATGGCAAATTTTCTTGCAACTTCAAAGGGGTTGTTTATGCTGCCCTGTGTCAGTATTATAATGTGTTCTATATTGGCAGAGTTGCAAATAAAACTCACTTTATTGTAGAATAAAACCAAGATAGAACCAAGCGCTTTCCCTCGGTTAATACCGAGTTTTTTCAAGGTGAATGATAAAACACTTGCTGCTTCAATTCCAATGTTTAAGTACTAATTTCAAACGTCACATGATCTAATTAATTAGCAAAATACCAGTATAGTTAAAATGCAGCCTTAACACCCTCCAAATTACAATTTAAACTACAATGGTTATATGCATAAAAAAATAATAAAAAACAAATCCAGTATAAAAATGTACATTCATTAAACCTATAAGCGTACAGGACTGACAAATGTGTGTGGTGATCCACATGTATATAAAAAATGTGTCATAAAATTTTTTACAAGTACAGTTTAAGGAGCTTTTTAATGATGTTCCTAATCTTATGTAACTAATCCTAACCAGCTTATACAATAAAACCCCAATTTAAAATAATGTTTGGGTTTATAATTAATTTTATTTCCTGTACACCCTGTAGACAGAGATCTTGTTGAATATACAGATGGGCTAGCCTACCCTCTTCCAAACATTAAGCATTGGAGAAACAACAACACAGATAATGTATTTGTTAACAAGGGGGAGGGAAACAATCAAAACACACACAAACAATCAGGGTTTGAAACTCTGAGAAGAAGTGAAAGAATCGCAGAGAAGGGTAGGAAGCAATCTACACAGGATTTTCAGTACCCCCCCCGGGGGGGGGGCAGAGGTATCAGCACAACAATTGGAACAACCCACAGAAATTGATGTTGTTTACAATTTGATTTCTCCTTCAGAACTACAATTAACCAAGGACAAACAGGTAGTTCATTGAAGAAATAACTTCACCATTTTTAACTTTACTGAGTTAGAACCCACTCAAGTATTTTTTGATTTATTTTCAAAGGGTTTTCATTTCATTCCTTCGCGTTCTTCTTATTTAACAAACACACTGATAGATTTGAAGCTTTTTTTATGACAGTTGAATTTAAATGTATTTTTTAAAGGTCAAGAAAGTACCAATCACGACTTAACAAGGGGAATACTTTTAATCCCCCGACTCACCCTTCTCTTAAAGTGTTTGAGGAACTGGTTGAAAGGGAAATTAGGAAAATGCAACAATGTAGTTTTAAGACCTATCCTACTAACCTCAAAGAAGATGAGATAGCTTTGATTAGTCTTTTGAAACAGGAAGGGTGTAGAATTATGAAACCCGACAAGGGAAGGGGAGTAGTTCTGATGTACTCGGCAGATTATGATTCATATATTCACAACATGTTACAGGATGTGGAGCAATATGAGTTATTATCATTAAATGAAATTAACATCGCTTATGCTAAAATTAATTTTCAGTTGTATGATCATCTTCTGCAAAATGTGATTAATGAACGTCTTTACAATTATTTGCATGTTGATAAGCCAAAAACAGCACAGATATTTGGCATTCCCAAAAAACACAAATCCTTGGATCCACTCAAGTTTAGACCAATAGTTGCTGGTTCTGGTAGTATCACCGAACCTTTGGCTAAGTTTATTGATTTTAGTCTAAAACAATATGTTGCTACCATCGGACATATATGCAAAGACTCCTGGGATTTTTTGGGAGGCATTAACCAGAAGTTATTTGATTCACAAACCTTTATGGTCACTGTAGACGTGGTCGAACTCTTCGCGAGTATTCCCCACTCCACTGGACTGGAAAGGTTTTGCCAAATCCTGATTGCAGAATCAGGCCTGGGTACTAATATTGTCAATCTTATTTTGGAATTTATGGAAATAGTGTTGGAGAATAATTTTATTCATTTTAATGGAGAATTTTACCGTCAAAGGAAAGGGGTAGCAATGGGGGCCTCCTGTGCTTTCCTATACGCCAATGTGGTGTTTTATTACTGGGAAAAACATTTTGTTTTTTCAAGTACATGGTTTCCCCAAATACTGTACTATAAAAGATACCTGGACAACATTTGTATGGTTTGGAAGGGTAGTGAAGATACCCTTTTTGACTTTCTTTACTACATAAATAATACTACCACATTTTTAAAGTTTACATACAATATTGATAGAGATAGATTGAATTATTTGGATGTCACTTTGGTTAAAGATTACGAAAACCAATGTTTTCAATCAAGGGTATACAGGAAGAATTTATTTTCCAATTCTTACATACACTAACAGTGGACATCCTCTATACCAAAAGAAAGGCATTGTTAAAGGACAAATAATTCAGGCATCACGAATGTGCAGTACTTGGGTGAGTTTTATGGAAGAAATAAAAACTCTTAAAGGTTTCTTTTTGGAAAAAGGATATCCGGAGACCTTGATAGATGTTTTGACACAGGAAGTTACCCACAATAGAGATACTAGCTACCCCCCTTTATTGGGATCAGGATTCAAAAGTGTGCAGCAAGATAAAGAGCAGAATCAATTTAACAGTAAAAACTGTTTTATTCATACCTTCTCCACTAACTCGGATACGATTGAACAAATTATTTACAAATATTGGCCTATTCTCAGTTTACAAGATGGATTAAAATCCCTTATTCCACCCCATCCACATTTTGTTAGGAGGAGAGACACAAATTTGAAAGAAATGTTTGAGAGAAGAAACGTTCCACATTTGAACAAAAAGGGAATGAAGCTTGGTACACATCAATGTGGGAGCTGTAAACAGTGTCATGCTATGTTTAATCAGGACACACTTTACATTCCTTCTAGGAAGTTTAGATTCACCTCGACCAAATATTTTAATTGTGGAACGAAAGGTGTAGTATACCTAGGTCTCTGTCTCTTTTGCCATAGTTTCTATGTAGGTAAAACTGAGCGTCACCTGAGGAGAAGTTTTTATGAACACCTTAATGACATATCTAAAGGTAAAGAAAGTAATGCCTTTTACAAGCATTCCCAGGTTTGTAGCAATATGCTTATAAAATTTATGATTTTGGAACAAGTAATACCGGATATCAGGGGTGGCAGTTGGGAAACTAGATTAGAGTACAGGGAATTATTTTGGCAACTGAAATTAGATTCAGCAATGTTACCTGGTTTAAATGAAACTATAAACATTAATAGTGTCCTTAAGTTGAGAAAGGCTCGTTTATAAAACATTTTTTAATATAACATATATTTTTTTAACACAAGACGTACCATCTAATTAGTATTTCCTGGGTGTACAGGAAATAAAATTAATTATAAACCCAAACATTATTTTAAATTGGGGTTTTAGTGTATAAGCTTGTTAGGATTAGTTACACAAGATTAGGAACATCATTAAAAGCTCCTTAAACTGTACTTGTAAAAAATTTTATGACACATTTTTATATACATGTGGATCACCACACACATTTGTCAGTCCTGTACGCGTATAGGTTTAATGAACGTACATTTTTATACTGGATTTGTTTTTTATTATTTTTTTATGCATATAACCATTGTAGTTTAAATTGTAATTTGGAGGGTGTTAAGGCTGCATTTTAACTATACTGGTATTTTGCTAATTAATTAGATCATGTGACGTTTGAAATTAGTACTTAAACATTGGAACTGAAGCAGCAAGTGTTTGTCATTCACCTTGAAAAAGCTCGGTATTAACCGAGGGAAAGCGCTTGGTTCTATCTTGGTTTTATTCTATAATAAAGTGAGTTTTATTTGCAACTCTGCTGGTTTCCCGGGTCCTGTTGTGCCGTGGTTCGTTTGGTTCTTGGCTTGGGTTTGTCATTTGAATTTATGTTCTATATTGGGAAAACTAAAAGAAAGTTAAGGGACAGAATTTATGAGCATTATAGGGACATAAAAAACGGAAACAAAAATAATGCCTTGTATAAGCATATAGAAAAATACTAAATACATGTTTTTTTATTTGCTGTTGTTGAAGGGGTCAAAATAGGTCCTAAAGGGGGTCCTTGGGAAGACTACTTAGAATTCAGGGAATTATGTTGGCAAATTAAGTTGAATGCCTGTGCCCCCCCAGGTCTTAAGGACATCAGCATAAGCAGCCTATTAAAGCTGTGTTCTTATGTTATATAGTTTTTATTAGTTTTTATATGTTTGAGTTGTATATTATGGCTTCTGTTTGTTGAAATGTTATTATAACATTTCTGTCACTTTTTAGGTAACAGTGTTTTTTGCTGTTTTACTTTAAAATTTGTCCATGAATTCAAATGTGATGTGTTAGATAAAGTCTGTTTATAATTAATGTTATGAGAAGTTTCATTGACTTACTATGTCATGTGTTCTCACAGGTTTTAGTACACTTAACAAGAGTGTATTAAGTTTTGTTGTATTCTGATGAAGCCTTTGGTTACAACCTGATGAAAGCGCTCAATAAAATGTTTTTGATTATCCTGGTGGAGTTCTTGTGACACTGTGTTCCAGACTTGCTCATCCTTTGGTGGTAACCAATAGAGGTTGCTAAATTTATTTCCTTGATTTGGTAAAATATATTCATGTTCCTATCACACTATGACGATCAAGTCAGTCCTAAATTGAATTTATTGCATTCATACCCAATGCATGGAAAATAATTTTTAACAAATGATGACCTAATTAATGAGATATTCTTTGCCAAAACATGCAAATAATTGTATCTGTTCAGCATATTTATGCACAACAAATTTGTCACATTTATAAAAACCAAGAGGTCTCCCATACAAAAGCTGGAGCAGCATTCTGAGCTGAGCCTGTCTAGACACTCCACAAAGAAAGAATAACTTTTGACTCAAAGAAATCCCCATGTTGATAAAGTAGTTGAGCATCTTATATGACTTAGCAACACTTTTCCTGCAGTGTGTGGACTGACTCATTACTGATTAAATAAAGACTATATCTACTTTTCCTCATAGGTCCACAAAGAAAGAATAACTTTTGACTCAAAGAAATCTCCATGTTGATAAAGTAGCTGAGCATCTTATATGACTTAGCAACACTTTTCCTGCAGTGTGTGGACTGACTCATTACTGATTAAATAAAGACTATATCTACTTTTCCTTCGTTGTTTTCTAAAATCACTCCCTACAGAAGATAACAAACTGCAAAACCTTACAAGTTGTTATACAGAACTGTCTCGATCTGTGATGAAGCCACCTACAGGTACAACTATTTTTGTAAGCTTATTCCCCTGTCCATAACAACTGTTTCAGGGTGTAAGTGATATCTCCCAATGACCGTGTACTGATTGTGCATTGATAAATTATGTCTGAAATAATCTCAGAAACAACACTAACATGAGGACACAGATCTCCATGGCACCCCATTAATAACCTGCTTCTCAGATATTAATAACACTACTGTCCACACTACTCCTTTTAACCAATTTGGCACCCACCTCACAAAGATCTAAACCATTACATCATGTTTACGACTCCTTAGTTGTTTTACTAACAAACTAAATAACACAACATGAAATATTTTATAAAAACCGAGGTGGACCATATCTAGCTGGTTTATTTGTTATTTGCCATATCTAGCTGGTTTATTTGTTATTTGATCTATCTCTGCTATAATTCAGCTGTTGTCAAGGATCAGGTTGAATTAGTATGATATCCCTTAAGCAAAGCCACATTGGTTATATCAAGTAGGTCCACGGCCTTCAAAAATTCAAACAACCTTCCAGAATGAGCAGTTCAAACAATGGTTTGAGCAGTATTCTAGACAACTACCTATGCGGACATACCAACCAACCTTTGTGTCTTATCTTCTCAAAGACTACCTCCTTATTTTACAATCCCTTCTACCATATGTAGTTACTAAGTTCTTGCTTTACTCTCTGCCCTTATTTTCCCTTTCAGGAGTGTCACTGTCCTAGAAAATTCTTTGGTATTCCCTTGTGGATCAGCTATGAGAAGTCGTAATCAAATTTCTGGCATACGTACTACCTGAGGCAAACGTCCTGAACACAACTGTCACACATTTGGAAAAAAAATAAGTAAAGCATTATTTTTTGCAGGTGGTGAGCCCCATCCACCCTCCCCCATATGGGAGACTTCACTCTTCATAACCCCCTTTATTTATCAACATCAGAAAAATCAGAAAACACCCAGTAAGGGTGAAGGAGAGTCCACACAACTGTAGTCTTGCAGTAGAACTGAAAGTATGTTACACCATTGTGGAAATAGATGTTTTGGGATGATTTGCTAAGGGGTTGTCTATATTCTAACATATATATATCCTTCCCCTGTTCACTTATTCTACTAACTTCTTTCACATTTGTGTCTGCATCCTCATAGGTCTTCACCTGTTTTGTGCTTCATCTGTTCTTCCTAACATTTGTTGCCACCTTTCACAGAACTTCCTACTCTAGTGCCTTCATGTCCGACAGAGTTTCCTTTCCTACCTTGCTCTGCTCTTTCAGGTAATGAAGGTCTGTCTGCCACCACACTGCTATCAGGTTCTCCCACAATTCATACACACATTGTTTTTTTCCTGTGTTCTTTAATACCACACCAAACCATTTCCATCACCCCTTTGTTGTCTTAACCAATAATAATAATGATGATAATAATAACAAAAATAATAATAAAACAATAATTCTAATATTTTATCAGATAGTCTTATATCTCTGTGAATTAGTACACTTCCCTTCTCTAGTTAAGTAAATCAAGCATTAAAGTAAAATTGATCCCATAACAGTTCTCATACCCACGGTTCAACGTCATCCTTTCAATGCGGCAGCTGCAGTCAAAAGACATTATTACTTTTTGCTTTAACCAGCACTCCATGGTTTGGTTCTTTTAGAACTACTGACTCTTCCTTCCCACTGTACATCAACACAAGATATAAAAGTATCCCCATATGAATGTGTCTTATTAAAATCCCCCGAGTCTATAAGTTGCTCTCCATCTTCTTCATTAGACCAGAATACATTAATAAACACCCGCTGGTGGGAATTTTTTCTTTCTGACATTATAGATAACCTCTTTACCATGACACATTCCAACTGCTATGCCATCTCTGCCCTTTCATATATCAAATAGTGCACTTCCTTCATCATACCCAAAGCCAATTACTTCCTCTGTTTATCTCCCTGCCCATTCAAAGACCAGGACATATTACAAAAACACAAGACATAATTTTATACATTTAAATAAAATAATATCCACCTTCCTAACATGGATAAGGACCTTCACATTCTTTTCCTTGCCACCACCTGTCCCTTAACTTAGTAACTGCTGCAATATCCACCTCTTCTTCTAACAACCAACTTAAAGTGATAATATGCATATTTCATATTGTAATAATTAACATTCTATACCAAAGTATTCCTTCTCTGCTTTTGTCTGGATAATTTGAAATTAATCTGAAAACAAATTCTTCTATTATCTTTCTTCCAATAAGAAAACAACCTCAGAGTCCAGAAACATGTGTTGCTGCTAGGACTCCAGTACAACTGTCCATGATCACTGAATTTACTATGAGGTACTACCCACTAAGCTACCTCTAGATTTGACTACAAAATACCACCAGCCTTGAAACACATTGGATAAATACATTTGCATTTTCACAAAGTTACTATAATAGCTGTACAGTTATTTTGGTATTTATTACTAATCTAACTAAGAATTCCTTTGGTTTTTATTCTTGTGAGAGTGGAGAAAGAAAACTAGCCATTTCTAAGACTCTGATTGCTGTAGAACCCTATATAAGCAGGCTATGGACCAGAGTGCTTGTTTGATTATTTCAGCTTTTCTGTGTTGTTATAAGTTGCCTGCATTTGTACAGAGCTGCACAACACACATCCGTGCTTAACTGTGCACTCTATAGCTACAGGTATTTAACAGCCACCGTTTTGCACTATGAAGCATGCTGCCCTTCATGTGTAGACTCAAGACTGTTTATTTTTGACAGCACTTTGGTAAATTGACTCCATATCTCATAGGCACTTCTCCCCCTTCAGCCCACATTAGTGCACATCTGGAACCAAGTGTTTGGACTTTTCAACCATCTCTCTACCTAGCATGGTCAAAGTGGATATCCAGAGACAAAGTGGCAAATGTCTCATGTTTAGTGACTTACTTAAACTGACAGTGTGTGAGAGATGTAGTTATGTAATGTTTCTGGAGACAAAACTCTCACACAAAGCCATTTCAAAATGTAAGCAGGTTGTCACTCCCAAACAACACTACACTATATGAATCATACGCCACACAGAACAAACACATACAACTACAACTCTTAAAAGTAACACACATAAATCACAAAGACATCCTAAATGTAGCCTAAGAAACAAGTAGCTTCAGCAACCTTGCATACATTCAACAAACACAGAACCCACCATAAAACATACATCCAAGATTTACATTGATTCAGTTCAAAAGCCCTTAAGGTAAACCTCCACAAAATCCAATATCCTAGTCATAGATGACTCCATTGTGAGGCACCACTCAAGCAGGCTGAGCAAGGAGAGGGTCACAGTCAGTTATTGCCTATCAGGTGCTAGGATTCACCACATCACACATGCACTCAAGTCCTTACACCACAAGTGCACATATGACAGTCATAGTGCACATATAGTTCAGGGAGGTATGACTCAAGTCATCTACACCTAGGTGCACCATGACTGTCATATATGCACAGGAAGATGTGAACCAATTGACTTCAACAAATGGCTTGCTTCTGGTGTCATTCATTTGAAATACTATATCAGCCAGGGAGGAGATGGTAGACAGCCCAAACTGCTTGCTAGCCAAGACTTTTGTAAATTGGCTAAATCCTTGTCCACCCCCACAGTCCCCTTTTTAGGCAACATCAGTTTTCTACACCTTCCAGCATAATAAAACAGAATCCAAACAATATAAAGATATTACTGCTATACACTAGAAGCCTTGACAAAAAATGCACTCCTTACAAGTACTTCTTATGCTGGAAAACATCAATATGTGAATGACTACATGCACTGTAAAACATACCTGGTTCAGAACCAATGAGAACACTCCATCAGTGCAAGGTTTCATTACCTACCACACAATCAGTCCAAATGGACTACATGAAAGCACTAAAGGTGGTGTTATCTCCAAAAAAACATTTCAGCTTCAAACTCATTAGACAAAATAATGACCTCGACTTTTCTAGGTCCAACTTACAATCAACAAAAACCCTTATCATATCATTGCTAACTACAGGACCTCTCTTTGTCTCCCTCAGCCCATACCTCCTACTTAATTCATATGGAGTCCCTGTGCATTAAGCCAAACACCATTTTCCTAGGAGACTTCAACTACCCCTTCATCAACTGGGAGACTTATACATACTTAAATATGTATGCCCAGAAATTTTAAGACCTTATCAAAACAAACTCTCTGGAAAAGTAAGTCCACAGCCCAACCTGGGGCAATAAAATCCTGGACATAATCCTTACCAACATGGGACATTTTGCTCCCCATCAACTGTAATTTCTTTTCTGGTCATATCAGACCACAAATCAATCATATTCACAATAAGAGTAAAGCCAGAAGCATCTTCCAATAACTCGGTATTCAGAGACTACACTAATGCTAATCTACTAAAACCGAATGATGACCTTGCTAAATTCAACATTCCCTTCCAACTTGACAACCCCACTGCTTATGCAGAATCCTTTACTGCCAAATCCTATGCACATCTAAATTGCTGTAAAGATGGAACTGTCCTCCTCCAAAGTAAATTAAATCTAAATTTAAAAATAAATCCCTATGGTGGAACTCAAATATAAGCAGGCTCTATAATAAAAGAAAACAATCATTGCACATAGAAATAAGTTTAGGTCTCTACATGCCAAAATTGCTCTTGCTAAACTTAACAGGGAATTCCAGACCCTGATCAAATTAACCAAAACAAGATATGGGGTAAACACAGCAACATACCAAGCAAGTGATCGTGGAACTATACACCTTTAAGCAAGTGAACTTAAAAGTTCTTGTTACCCTTTTCAAGCACTTAATACTGCCCACCTCTCAAATCGAACAGGACTGTACAAGACCACCCTGATGTAAATTTGTGTCTATGCATTCAGTCATCAAGACTAGTCTTAAAGGTAGCTAAAGTAGTACTTTGATTTACAGAGGTAAGTGTTGAGGGGTTTAATAAGGGAAGAGTACAGGTCAGGGACTGGCATAATGATTAAGGTGTTAACCTTACTGACATAAGGTACAGTATTTGATTCTCACCTCTGGAAGGAAATTTGCTAGGCTTAAAATGGCCTGCAAGGACAAATAGCCCAGTACTTGCCTAGGAACCTATATATAAGAAAGATGAAGGTTCACTCCACAGACTAGTACAGATCAGTTCTGAAAATGCAAATCCAGCAAAAGCAGTTAAATATAAGGGTGGCTGGATTTTGTATAATGGTTAATGTCTTCACCTCATAGACATAAAGCGCAGGGTTTGATTCTGACCTTGGGTTATTAGCTAGGCTTAAAATTATCCTTCAGGGCAGTTAGCCTAGTATTCACCTATGAACTTATTCTATAAGCTAGGAATACCTTGAGTTAAGGACCTATCTTTCCAGTGAGTCTTATTTATTTGTTAGTGCAAATTTAAGTCCTTAGTAAGGGCTGTTGATTTTGCAAAGAAACAGGATGTCAAATAAGACTGGGTCTTTCATGGCTCAAAAAGCAAGTCACGGGTCACCTTATAGCAACATGCAGGCTGCTGCATACAAGGACAGTAATGCTAATCTTTCAGGGTAGTTGAATGATTTTAGACTTTTAATTTTCTTAGTTAGAAATATTTGAGCAATATGCTTGGATTTGCACATAACAATGGGGACATTTCTGTTCATTGATTGGTTTGATAAGGAAAGAATACAGTGGTAGGATAACTTCTTTCGATCTTGAAAATATTCCCTTGGAAATTAACTGGGCGAGATAAAAGGATTTACTGAGTATGGTGGAAACATGATGATCAAATAATATAAACTTATCCACAAAAGTACCTAGGTCTGTTATGATTGAATCTGTCTGAAGAGGAGTACCATTTATAGCATATGAGGTGAGAACAACCTTTCTACCAAACATTAGTGTGCTATACTTTTGTTCGTTTAGTTTGAGCCTGTTTTTGATACATCATGTATGTGTATATTCCAGCTCTTGCTGCAGCTGTCTTACATCAGTGGATGAGTGGATGAGTGATATCCATGCCCAGTTTGTAGTCATTAGCAAATCAGGTCAACCACACTTCTGTGATATTGCCTTGGATATCTGCAAAATAAATGCCAAACAGGAGAGGGCAAGGAACTGATCCCTGTGGCACTCCACTAGTTACAAATTTACATTAAGATAGGAAACAAGCAACTTTTACAACCTGGGATCTGTTGGATAGCAATTTGCAATTCAGCGGACAATGTAGGTATTTATATGAAGCCTAATTTTTTAATAATATAAGGATGAGGGATGCTGTCAAAAGCCTAGGCCAGGTCAAGATAAGTATTGGGGAGGGTGGCCTAATGGTTAAGGTGTTTGCCTTACAAACACAAGGTACAGGGTTTGAATCTCACAAGGGATAATTGGCTAGGCTTAAAATGGCTCGCAAGGGCATTTAGCCTAGTACTAACCCATGAACCTATGAACAGAATGACAACTGCCCACAGCCCCTGTAGCCTTTTCAAAGATGCTTACTATGTTCAGGACACAGGACCTACCCTTTACAAAACCAAACTGATTGGGAACTAGATCAGTTAAATTGCCTATGTCTGCATAAATTAATCCTGCTATGAAATACTCCGTGGCTTTACATATAAGGCAGGTGAGCCGGATGGGTTTATAATTACCTGGGTTGAGACTTCCAAGATGGGGGACGAACAGACAGGGCATGAAGTTCTGACACTCTCCTAGCCGAGGTAATAGCGACAAGGATGAGTGTCTTCCACAAAAGAAACTTTAGTGAGCATGAAGCAGCTGTCTCAAAAGGAGGAAGAATTAAGGATGTCAGCACTAGATTTAGGTCCCATTGAGGAGGAGGACTCCTGACCGGAGGTTTGAGGAGAAAAACTCCTTTCAGAAAAGCTCTACAAAGCTTGAGGGACTTAATGTTGTGATCTGCAAAACCGACATGAAAGTTCGAGATTGCAGCCAACTGAACTTTGACCGTGGAAGATGAAGAACCCGAGTGAAAGATTTCTGCTAGAAAATCCAAAACTGCATGAACAGGGGCAGTAAAGGGATCTATGTTCCTTGATTTCGCCCAAAGGGAGAAACGTTTCCACTTGCTAGAGTAAATCCTTCTAGTAGAGGATTTAAGGGAAGCCACTATGATATCTCTAACAGGGTTAGAGATCATAGGAAGCCTGGCTAAGGAAGGAAGTGGAGCAACCAAGCTGTGAGGTTGAGAGAAGGAATGGACCGATGCAGCTGACCCGATTGGTGGATCAGAAGATCTGGCACTGGGTCCAGATGCCACGGCTGCACCAAAAGATGACGATGAAGGAACGGAAACCAAATTTGTCGAGGCCAATACGGGGCAATGAGAATCATTTTGGCTCTCAAAACGGCAGCTTTCTGGAGTACCTGCGGTATCAATGGAAAGGGAGGAAAGGCATAAAGAAGTCCCTGGGGCCAATCTTGGGTAAGAGCGTCTCTGGGGGATGGCCCGGAAGTGGGAAGAGAGAGAAGAAGGCTGGGCATTTGCTGTTTTGGGGAGTAGCAAAAAGATCGCAACATGGGCGGCCCCACTTCTGAAAAATCTCCTCCACTATAGATTGCTTGAGAGACCACTCGTGAGGCATGAGTATGGCTCTGCTCAATCTGTCCGCTAAAATGTTGGTTTTCCCAGGGATATGCTTTGCTACCAGAAACCGATGAGAGGAGATCGCCCATTGCCAAAGTCTGAGAGCCTCTCGACACAAGGGGTAGGACTTGGTTCCGCTCTGCTTGTTGATGTACCACACTACGGACATATTGTCCGTGTGAACTGCAATTGTTCCCAAGGGAAGAAAGTCGTTGAGGGCTTGCAACGTTAAAAGCACTGCTCTCATCTCTAGGACATTTATGTGCAGGTGGTATTCGAACGGTTGCCACGTCCCATGAACCATCCTGCCCTGATAATGACCCCCCCACCCGATCAGGGAGGCGTCCATAGTGACTGTGGCTACCGGGGCCGGGGGAACAAAGGGTCTGCCCTGATGGACCTGGGGAGAAGAAATCCACCAGGATAGGTGGTTTTTGCAAGTTTGTGTCACCAGAATCCGGTGACGCATGGGAAGCTGTTGGAAGGACCATTGGGTGAACAACATCCATTGAAGGAGACGCATGTAAAAACGGGCCAAAGGAAGAAGAGTAATGGCAGCTGCCATGAGGCCCAATACTTTTAGAACCAGTCTGGCTTGCACCTTTTTGTTGGCAAGGATAATCCGCACATGGTTTTGGATATCTAGAATTCTCTGACTTGTGAGGTTTGCTGACATCTGAACAGTGTCTAAATTTGTGCCTATAAAGGTAATAGACTGACAGGGCAATAAGGAGGATTTTTCGTAGTTGATTGAAATTCCTAATTGTGCGCAGAGCTTTAGGGTGTAATCTCTGGCTTGGAGAAGTTGATGCCTGGTGGTGGCCGAGAGGAGCCAGTCGTCGAGATACAGAAACACCTGGAATCCTTGACGTCTCAGGTGAGCCGTGACCACTGCCATGCATTTGGTGAACACTCTGGGGGCTGTAGTGAGACCAAAGGGCAGGGCTCTGAATTGAAAATGACTGGACCCCAGCCGAAAGCGGAGAAACCTTCTGGAGCATCTGTGGATTTTCATATGATAGTACGCATCCTGAAGGTCTATTGAGCACATCCAGTTGTCTTTGCCCAAAAAGGGCAAAATCGATTGCAGTGTGACCATCCGAAATCTTGTCTTTTTCACAGACTTGTTGAGTCTGCTGAGGTCCAATATTGGTCTCCAATCTCCCGTCTTTTTGGGAACCAAAAAGAACCTTGAGTAGATTCCGGGCTCTGAATGGTCTGTTGGAACTGGCTGAATGGCCCTTTTTTGTAGAAGCTTTGATACTTCTAATTTTGCGATTTCCCTTAGACCGGGTGGAACATCTGGAAGGGAATTTTTGTGAGTGAAGGGACTTTCCTCGAAAGGAATCTTGTAACCCTTGGATATGATCGACTGTACCCATTTGTCTTGTGAAAGGGAATGCCAGGCTTCTGGGTACAGCGATAATCTTCCCCTGACTGCCTCCAAGGATGGACAGTCGGGCAACATCTCAGGGATGCTGGAAGGGCTTGTCAGAGAGAGGCTCTCTGCTGCCCTGGTTCTGCGGACCCCCTCTGCCCCTAGGGCAGCATCTATTATTATTACCCCCTCTGCCTCTAGGGGTAAACTGACCACGTGTGTCCGGCGTGACTCCCTGAGATTTACGGAACCACATCTTTCCCCCCTTCTGTCCTTTAGGGTAAGGCCTAGAAGGGGTGGAAAAACTGACTCCTACGGCAGAAAGAGTCTTACCATCTTGCTCACACCTGGTCAACGTATCCTTCACCTGAGGACCAAACAATGTTGACCCATCGAAGGGAGAGTTTGTGAAGGACGCCTTAAAGGGATCCACAAAATTACAGAGCCGCATCCAGGACTGACGTCTAAGAGCCACTCCTGTCCCTGCAGCTCTACTCGCTCCATCTGCTGCATATGAAATCAGTCGCATGGAGGAGTTGGTTATGGAGTTAAGGATTCCTAGCTGAGAAGCAATCCTGTCCTGAGCCCCTGCAGCTGTAGGATCCTGTACTACTTCACCTAATTCTTTAAGGATGTCCCTTTGAAGTCTGGTGAAGTGACATAAATAATTCAGCGAACGCATGGTAAAGGTCGCTGAGGAAAACATCTGCTTACCATACCTGTCCATGGTCCTAGACTCCTTGTTAGGAGGATGGACTGGTACGGAAGGATCTGCAAGTTCCTTCTTGGTGGCGGCCGCCACCACCATGGCATCAACTGGGACACCTTTTGTAAGAAATTGCTTCTCGGAAGGGGCTGTAATAAATTTAGAAGGCCTCCTGGGGACTGGTTCCACGGAATCAGGAGCTGCCCACGCCTTCCGAGCTATCACCTCCATGAGGGGGTCGAAAGGCGGAGACACCCAGGAGGTGGAGGGTCGAGATCCAAACGCCTCTAGGTATACCGACTCATCCTCGGAGGGATTAATGGAGGGCCAGTTTCCCCTATGTTTTAGGAGTTCTAGGATGTCTGAAAAGGAGACATCCTCAGAGGGGGATCTTGGGGACCCCTCCAACTCATCTAAGTCGGTATCCGAAGTTGTAGACTCAGGGGAGTCTAGGTGCTTCCTCTTACAGGTCCTCTTATGCGAGGGATCTCCTGACAGATCAGGAGAATCCTCGGAAGAGGGGGTTCTTCCCAGTGGGGAAACCTTAGGCGGTGGATCTCTCGGTCCGGGAGCAAGAGAGTGGGAAGAGATATCTACAGGCACCATAGAGGGAGGAGCTAATGGGATAGACTGCTGACAGAGCCCAGGGGCCAGCACACTCCTCATCACCTCAAAGGCTCCCCTCCCAGGAAGATCCGAGAGACCCCGTTCCGAAGAAACAGGGGCTCCCGGGCCCACCGAAAGGGAAGGCTCCGAGGCAGATGTCGGGGCCGAGCTCACCAAGGCCGAAGCCCCGAGGGGAAGAGCAGGGTCGGACAAGGGTCCGATGCCACTCACCCCCTCGGAGCAGACCAGGGAAGCCCGACCACCGGATCCCTCCAAGGAAGGTCTCGAGGAGGAGATAAGAGTAGAACCTGAAGGAGCAGAAAGGGGTGGTATCTGCCCCGCAGCCATAGCAGTGACTATTCCCATAGACTCCGGCTCCGAGCTCTGGAGGAGAGTCGAAGGAGGAACTTGAAGAGGGTGTGGACTAGTAGTCGTCTGATGAGACGGACTATGAAGCATTTGGGCTAGTGCCTGTGATTTTAACAATCTGCTTACCACTCTCTCCAAATCATGGTCTGAGAGCCTGGAAGATCTAGATGAACGGCTCCGATGGCTCCACTCCGAAAGAAGAGGCGAGGTCGGAGCCGACAGTATCGGTTCCAAAGAGGGAGACCTGGACCTCTTCCTCGACGGAACCATCGGAGCCGAAGAACCCTCGGTTCCAGATGGAGCTGACAACTTATCGGCTCCAAGCCTGGTCAAAGATGTATCGGCTTCGGCCGGAGCCGATACAGGCAGGGAAATAATGGTATCGGAGCCGGTCGGCGCCGATACCGCAGCCTGAGACACATGGTGGTCGGAGCCGGTCAGAGCCGACACCAATGTGGCAGTTAAAGTATCGGCACCGATAGCCATCGGTGCCGAAGGTTTAGTCAAAATAAGATCGGCTCCAGCCGGAGCCGATCTCGACTCCAAAGGAGCCGGCACCAGGGCCGAAGGCTTAGAAGCAGAAGCCTGGGCCTTGGAGGTCTTAGAGGGCTTGCCCGAAGCAGACTTGGCCGGGGAGCCCTCCGGTTTAAGTAGACCTCTTAGAATTAATTTATTTCTCCTTTCCTGCAGGACTCTCTGGCTGAAAGAGTGACAAATGGCACAGGAGTCCTGCAGGTGGAGAGGTCCCATGCAATATATACAAGAAGTGTGACCGTCTGTCAGAGACATCTTCTGACAGCACGAGTCACACTTCTTGAAGCCTGAGACCCTCTGTTCTTTAGACATAGTGAGTACACATACAACACACTACTCACACAGTCCCAGATTCAGAAATTTTAACTTAAATAGTGAAAAAATAAACCATACACACACCCTGACAGGAAGGGATGGGAGGGAATTGAAGGCCCGACTAAATAAAACAGCTAAGGAAACACTAGAACTAGAGCTAAAGACCCTACAACTATCTAAAAATGACAAATAAACTAAACTATGAGAGAAAATTTAGGAATGGGGTGACTAAAATTTGAACAAATTACTTACCAAGAGCTGGTAAAAGGAGTACCTCATCAGCGAAGCGGCAAACGAGATCTGGGTACTTACCGCCTTGCATCATGGGATACGGGGCTGCCTCGAGCTGGTAAAAGTGACTCTCGAACTTAGCAAGTGCCGAGTCGGAGCCGAGGATCGGCTCCGAACCCATCCAGCAAGAATGAAGGCGAGATTGACAACTTAACATCAAAAGTTATGTACTTGCCATAACGATAGATCCATGTTTTCTGTCTCCATCTAGTTCAACCTGTGGGTCTTCTGATCCAGCATTGGCCATTTCCTTCAGGCTTCCAACTCACGAGGCTCTGCCTCCCTTACCCACAATTCTCTGCTCCTCACCCTAATCCTCCCATAGAATTTGCCCCATGACAACCATTTTCAACATACACTAAAAACTCCACAAACCAAGGAGGATGCAGGACTCCAAAAATAAGGAACGGACAATCTCCATTGTCTGACCATGACAGAAGGGGAAGTTTGCCACAGTAATCAAAGGCAGTGGCAAGGGAGGGAAGCTGAACCAAATGGAGACAAACACAAAACTATCATTATGGTAAGCACATAACTTTCATATCTGATGTTGTCTGCTCCACCTGTCTTCAACCTGTGGGATACAGTCTCCAGTCACAAAAAAAAAAATCACAATGAACTAATGAAAGATATTCCACAACACAGTGGAGCCAAAGGAACCCTTGATCTAGAAGGAATATCCTGCTTATAATGCAACACAAAAGTGTGGTGGCCCATCCAATAGCAGCTGCACAAACTTCATCCACTGATTCTCTAGAAAAGAAATCTGTATAAGTAGCTATAGCTCTTATGAAATACCCCTTAGGTTTGAGTGGAAGGGTCTTACCTTTCAACGAACAGGCAAACAATATACAGTCTGATAGCCACTTGGATAAGGTCACTTTAGACATGAGTAAGCCCAGCCTGGACTTTCAGAAAGAGACAAATAATTGACATGATTTGCTGAAAGCTTTGGTCTGGTCCAAATTAAAATCTCAATTGCCTATGCACGTCCAAACAATGCAGAAGGTATTTGACTTTGTTGAAGAAACTGGGAAAAAACACAGGGAGATGAATTTCTCAGAAGCTACCTTTGGCAAAAAAGAAGGGTTCATATGAAAGAAAACTCTGTCTTTATGGAGAAGAATCAAGAACTCACAACTCCAAAACCCTCCTTGCCAAGTAACAGTCAACAAAAACAGAGTTTTCCAAGACAAGAGCTTCAAATCAATAGTATCTGAAGGCTCAAATGGAGGGCCTGCAAAACAAAAGGCAAACCCCTGAGAGGAAAAGGATCCCAAACTGGGGCATGGAGCAAAAAGGCACTGCTGAATAAAGCCTTGGAAATCTTGATGGAAGCCAGAGGAATATTATCAAAGCCAACATGGAAAATTACAGATGGCTGCCAACTGCACTTTAATTGTAGAAAAACTGGAACCTGACTGAAACAACTCAGCAAGAAAATCCAAAACAGATTCTAAGGGAGTGCAGAAAGTTGCAGTGTCTGAGATTCTGCCTATAGTACAAACTGTCTCCATTTACTGGAATACGGTTTTCTAGTAGACTGTTTCCCAGATGAAGACAAGATGTGAACTACAGCCTGAGAAGTCTTGGGATTTCTGGCCATAAAGGGAACTGGAGGAACCATGCAGTAAACTTGAGGGACTGAAGGTTTGGGGTATCCAGACAAACTGGATGAGTAATTTGATCTAGAATGGGATGCAGAACCCAAGGGGATACTTAAGAGAAGGCCAAAAGGAAATCACATCTGTCAAGGCCAAAAGGGGGCTATGAGTATCATAGAAACACTGCAGCGGGCTGCCTTCTGAAGAAATTTTACCATCAAAGTAACTATGGATAAGCATAAAGAAATACAGAGGGCCAAGTAAACATCATAGCATCCCTGGGCGATTGTCCCAGAGGGGGAACCTAAGGCATAATAGCTACTGCACTTGGTGTTGGACAGGGAGGCGAATAGGTCACAACATGGAGTGCCCCATCACCAAAAAATCTGAGCTTCAACCCTTTGGATTTAGTGACCACTAGTGAGGAAACAAAATGCTCCTGGTGATGCTGTCAGCCAGAATGTTGGATTTCCTTAGGATGTGCATTGCCACCAGAACCCGCTGTAAAAAATCACCCATTGCCAAACCTTCATGGCCTCTCAACAAAGAGGATATGATTTTGTTCCCCCTGCTTGTTGAGATACCAGACAACTGACATATTGTCTATCTGTAGTGAAATCACACATCCAGGAAGGGTTTCCTGAAAGGCCTGCAATACAAGGAGGACCGCCCTCATCTCCAGAACACTGATGTGAATATGGGCCTCCATGGAAGACCATGACCCTTTAACCATCCTCCCTTTGAAATGCCCCCCAATCCCTTGAGGAAGGCATCCATGGTAACCGTGGACGAGGGAGCTGGAAGAACAAACGGTCTCCCATTGGTTACTAAAGGAGAATGTAACCACCAACAAATCTGATTGTGACTTCATCATCTGTATGGGAAAATCCATGGGATGTGACAGGAAAGACCACTGTACTACCAGAGTCTTTTGCATAGCCCTTGTATGATATCTGGCTAAAGGAACCAACCCTATGGAAGCTACCATATGACCTAGAAGTTTCAAATCTGCGTGAGCTGGTGGCTTCCAGGTTGCAATCATTGACAAGGCCTGAGCACAAAGACTGATAACTCTGGAGGCCTACCAATTTGATTGACTGTATCCAAGTGACAACCTATGAACTCTAAAACCTGAACAAGCTGAAGGCTTGACTTGGGGTAATTGATTGTAATGCCCAAGCGATCGCATAGTTGGAGTAAGGTATCCCTAGCTGTGATCAATGATGCTCTTGTGGGGATCAGTAAGGAGTCAATCATCCAGGTATGAAAATACCTGGAATCCCTGCAGCCAGAGCCAGGCTGTGACCACTGCCATGTACTTGGTAAATACCTGGGGTATGTGGTGAGACCAAACAACAGACCCTGTTCTGGTAATGACTGGCCCCTAGTCAGAAGCACAGAAACATTCTGGGGCACTTATCTTTATATGATAACAGGCATCCTTGATGACTGTTGAGTACATCTAATCATCCTTCTTCAGACGAGGCAACATGGACTGCACTGTGACCATTTGGAACCTGGTCTTTTTGACAAACTGACTCAGTATATGATCCAAAAATTGGTCAGAGGTCCTTGTTCTTTCTTGGTACTAAAAAAGAATCAGGAATAGACCCCAGATCCTTGCTGGTCTGGTGGAACTTCTTGGATGACTCCAATTGCAAGCAGAATGTGAATCTCTACAGCTGCATACAGTCTCTGCTGGGGTGGAATGTCTGGAAGATGCTTTTGATGAAGGTTTGGAAACTCTGAAAAGAGAATCTAGTAACCTCTGGCTATGACTCTTAACACTCACGTTTCCAAGCTGATGGCTTCCCAAGCTTTTGGGTGAACAAATGACCCCCGATTGCTTCCAGAGTAGGACAGTTAGGCAACACTTCAGGACTGTTGAAAGGGCCCAGCAGAGAATGCTCTGCAGAAACCATGATTTCGAGGATCACCCCTGACCCAAGGGTGGTGTCCATTATGAATCCCTCCCCCCTCTTTGGAAGGAAATCTCTGACGGAGCAAACTGAGAAGACTGCTGTGACTTTCTGAAAAAGAGGTGCTTACCCCCTTTTGATTCCTTGACAAGGTAAGTTGACAGGATGCAAAGCACACTCCAACTGTAGACCTCATTTTCACATCTTGCTTGCTCCTCGTCAGAGTATCTAACTTTCATCATGAACAAGGAAGAGCCAACGAATGGGACACTGACGAAGGATGCCATGAAGCAATCCACAAAGTTGCATGAATGCATCCAAGCGTGGTGTCCCATGGCAATGCCTGAGACAGCCCTGCTGCATTCAAAATGAGCCTCGTGGAAATGTTAGCAATGAAAAGCAGGGTAGACAGCTGTGTCTCCAGTGTCTTCTGAGTCTCTGGAGATTGCTGCGTCTTCACATTCCTTGACACTTGAGACAACAGGTCAGACTGAAGTCTTGTCAAGTGTGACAAATAATTAAATGCTCTCAGAGTTAAAGTGGCTGAGGCATAGGAGTGCTTCCTTAAATAATCCAAAATCTGAGGCCCTTACTCCAATGTAGCCAGTCCTTGATGGTAGCAAGAATCTTATCCGACTTCTTGGGATATTGCTCCATCATGTACAGTTCCTACCATCCCCTCTGGAACAGTAGGTCTATAAGACCGTCCGGAAGGGGAACCACGCAAGGCATGGATGGGATCATGCAGAAGGCCCTTGGCCATCATGTAACAAGCTGAGAAAAACACAGACAAAACAACTACAGAGAACTGTTCCTACAGAAAAAAAACACTGTCAAACTACAAGAGAAAATCTTAACACACTCTAGCTAGACTAAAGATAAAATCCCACAAGAATACGGGACGTCCTATGACAAAAACACAGTACAAAAACCTACCTACCTAATGTACACAACGCTAAACTACACTAACACTATAAAAGAGGGTAAAGGAAGTAGAATCTATCACCAAAAACATGTACCAGGTTACCACACAGGATACACAGAGCAGAGCCAAGATTGAGCTGCTGACAGGACTGGCTGCAAACTAGATCTGGAGATTAGGGTGAGGAGAGGCGAGTTGTGAGAAAGGGAGGTGGAGCCTGGTGAGTTCGAAATCTGAAGGAATTGGCCAGTGTCAGATCTGAGTTTGAGCTGAAGACCCACAGGTTGAAGCCAGATGGAGCAGACAACATAGGTTCATAGGTTGGTACTAGGCTATCAGCCCTAGGGCCTATACAAGCCTAGCCATAACAATTCCCTGGCTATTTCTTCCCACACTATTTACTTCCCTGGACCCCTGTCTAGCAGGGCGACTGACGTGATCCCCGGGATGAATTTCCTTTCTCCCATCCAATCGTCAAGGTTCCTTTTGAAGAGGACCAAAGAGGCACTCTGCTTGACATGTATGGGCAATCTATTCCAGAGTCTGGGGAGTCTCTGGGTCAGGAACCTATCCCTCCAGCATGTTTTGTTTATTGTGATGACAAGGTTTAGCTCCCTGGACTGTGTGGCTCTGAGGGATTGGGATTTCTTTAAGTGACAGCTCTGGGTTTGACATGGCCTTGTATGTTAAGCAAAGATCGCCTCTGAGTTGACAATATGCGACAGAGTATAGCTGGAGTTTTTTAAGGCGGTCAGCGTAGGGCATCTGCTTTAGGCCTGTGATTCTTTTAGTGAGGTATTTCTGTGGCCTTTCCAGTTGTTGCAGATGTCTTGAGAGGTACATACCAAATGGGGCATTGTATTCTATAATGGGTCTAATGAGGGATGAGTACAGTGGGACAATGACCTCCTTTTTTCTGGATGAAAAGCCCTTAGTGATGAGGTCTGTCACATAGAAGGATTTCCTGACTGTTGTGGCGATGTGGTTATCGAAGGTGAGACCGCTGTCCACCTGTGTCCCTAAGTCTCTTATCACACTTTCGGTGTTTAGTGTACTGCCACCTATATGGTAATTCACGGATACATGTTTTTTCCCAAAGGAGATAACGAAATCATGAAATTTCATCTCACAACAACAGGTGCAAGACAGAAGAAGGAAGCTATTAATCTTTGGATTTAACCATGAAGGTAGAAAAAACTGAAAAATAATTTCTGAGTGAAAAAAGATGGTGATCAATTAAAGATGGTGAGCTAAAACATACAAGGTAAAATAGAATCACAAAACAAAGCTGAACTCAGAAAAAATTAACATAGCTCTTGGAATGATCAACAGAGTAGAACATAAAGGAGTTGTGGATATTTTTAGCCTGGACTTAACAAACACTGTTTGAAACTGGAACACAGAAGATAGCAGTAACTGAAGTCATCTCTGAAGACAGATGGATTATCAGTGATATACCACAAAATTTTGTATTTGACTTGGTCAGTGTAATGTCATTTTATGTAGCAGCACAGAAGAAATGGAAGGAAACCATCCCAAGGGACTCATTACGAACCCCAGCATGGGCTGCAGTAAAAATGCCATGTTTATACAATGTGACAATTTGTGATTTTATAAACACATTGGCTGCAATGAGGAAAAACCTCATTATCATCTAATTTGCATGTCTATGAATCGCAGTTAACCACTGTGAAGTTTAGGTCAACACTTTCTGAAGTAGTTAAATATGGAGCCACATCATGGAAGCACAGGTGCCTCTCCCCTCTCAGTCATTCTCTCACACACATAAGCACACAGTAAAACATGTATGTGTGCTTATGCACACAAACACACACACACACACACACACACACACACACACACACACACACACACAAACACAATTCTGGTTCATCCTCTGATGATGACACCCCCACCACCAACACATCATCTGATATTCAGATTCATCCTTTGAGGAAGGTACAACAGTGTAGCAAATCAGAACGGTGATGTCAAACCTACCATAAGAGTAATATGCCCAGGGACTGCAGCAGATTTTCAAACTACTGTAGATTCTCTTCCTCTCATTTGAACACATGCAGCTAAATATGCTAAGATTTTCAAGATCGGCGAATCTATTCCAATGGTAAGACAAAACCCTACTATTGAAAACTTGCGAGCAGTTCTAAAAGCTTCCACTCCTCCAGATATTTTTTTAGAAAAATATGGGAAAAATTAGCTATATGAGATAATATTCCAAAACATACACAGATGAAGGATTCCTAACAGCAAGAAACAATTTGCTGAAAGCAATCGCTACAGCATACCATCCAACACCTAACTGGGCAAGAATTAAAGCAATCATACAGAAAGACAACAAATCTATCAGCTCATGATAGATGAGTTTGAGGCTTTTTCGGGGCATCTAGATCCTACAGAAGAGCTAGTGGGCTGTCAGCAGCCTTTGCAGAAGGCCTAGTATCACCAATACAAGAAGAGATCAAGAAAGTTTATCTGAATTGGTCCAGTCTAGGTATTCATGAAACTGTTAATCAAGCACAATATGTGACAAACAATGTAGTAAGAAAGGAAAAAGAACAACAAAATAAATCAGCATATGTTCAACTTCAGCAATTCAACATCGATTCACAGGGAAGGGGGTGGCGGAGGATAAATCACAGATGCAAAAGTAGATTTAGATTCTTTCCACAGCAACCCCTAGGACAATACCTGAAAAATGTTTATACCCTACTGTACCATAGACCCAGCAGGGTGGGCCACATATTAACCCATGTTTTAATTGTGGTCAAAGTTGGCATTAGCATAATGAATGTCCTTTCCTGCAAGAAACAGACGCATCTTTTAGGCTTACCACTCAGCCAAATATCCAAGCACCAAAACAAGTGAAAGACACCCTATCACTTCAAATACTGCTTGGCAGCCACCAATGTAGCAGAAAGATTATTAGGACAGTCATTGACAGGAGACATAACTATTTCCTTTGTTATCAATGTACCAAAAAGGTCCATTTGTTAATGTTACAGTATGCAGTTTTACTTTTCCCTTTCTTGTTGACACAGGAGCGACTCGAGCTATGATCACCTCATCAAATGCATTATTATAATAATTATTATTAGTAGTAGTAGTAGTAGTAATTTCCAGTTCACTGGACACGAGAAAAGTTTATTACTTTATCATTTGCTGAAGTTCATGTTTTCCCATTCCCACACCAACTGCTGTAGCCTTAATGTATTTCAGTTATACAATGGATAATGTTAATACAAAATATAGATACACATAAATATATGCATATGTAGGAGTGGGAGGTTGGCATAATGGTTAAGGTGTTTACTTTACAGACACAAGGTGCAGGGGGTTTGATTCTCACATGGGGTAATTGGCTAGGCTTAAAATGGAAATTGGCTGCTGGCTGCAAAATATTCCACAGAAGAAGCTTTATTCACAACAGACACAATGAATTAAGCGCTTTCGTCTTACTTTAGTAAGTAAAACTTCATTTAAAACCTAACTTATATTTATTTTTATGTTTATTTTTAACACTCATTTATTAACAACTTTGAGGTTTTTAAACAGTTTTTCATTAACTGGATACAATATAACTAGATAGTTAGGTTTTAAATGTAGCATCATGTGATTTGTTAATTGTGTATATAAGGCATACATTCACTGTGATGCTTTGTCTGATGAAGTTTTACTTACTAAAGTAAGACAAAAGCTCTTACTTCATTGTGTCTGTTGTGAATAAACCCTCTTCTGTGGAATACTTTGCAGCCAGCAGCCAATTTTTATTTACACAGTATTCGTTTTTTTGCTAGTTAGGCTTAAAATGGCCCACAAGAGCAGTTAGCCTAGTACTAAACTAACCTATGAACCTATATATTTATATCAATATGGATCTACTTTAGAAGCTCGAAATTTAAATTACCAAGATAATAATCCACACTAGTTATAATACTGAAAGTTTAAAACACCGACTGTTATAAAATCGAAAACTAGCAAATGAATTACTAAACTATTACCAAATTCTTTATAAATATACCTATATCCCTTTAAACATGTGTACTACATACCTATTCAAACATGGCAGACATTACATATGACACCCCAGGCACTATCGGCAATGTTTACTCAGCAACAGCATCAGAAACAAGCAAACAAGTACTCATAGTCGATTGATACAGTTAACACTTGGAGAAAAGTGTAAAACTGAAGAAATACTGGGCTTTTAAGTATAAATATTAGGTTGTCTGCCTTCTTCTAAAAAACGGAAACTACTGTTTTGGAATACTGAATTTTTGAGTGCGTGTTGCAGAACAAGTCTAACTACAGTACGACTGAATTTCTCCAAGCTATAGCACGGCTTTTGAAAATGTAAAGAGTATGTTTATTGCACATCGATTTATGAAAGTTTAATTCACGTTGCACTGTAAAGAAATTGTATTAACTAAATGAAGAAGAAGCTTTTCTTTTAGTTTTCAGTTTTATAAACATTTGGGATTGTCGTCTCAGTAAATGAAATTTCTCGATTTTAAAATTTCGAGCTTATAAAGTAGACCCATAAATATATATATCTATAGTGTCTACCAGAAAATATTGAAAATCCACAATATCAAAGAAAAAATCGTCGAGACAAAAGCATCGAAATCTCATTTCAGTGAATGACCGGATTGGTGAATCCATTCCAATGGTAAGTAACCTGTTGGCCAACAAAGTAGACTTTGTCCTTTTCCCAACTGTAGTGCAATCTCAGAGTTGGTATATCTAGTTAGAGGGGGCATGGGGGGCGACTTCCACCTGGGTAGGTTGGGGATGGTCCGGTTTCATTTTCTTTAGTTGTGGTATGAATGGTTACATACCCTGGGAATGGATTCACCAATCCGGTCATTCGCTGAAGTGAGGTTTCAATGCTTCTGTCTCGAAGGTTTGGCCTTCGATTTTGTGGGCTTTCGATGCTTTGAAGAAGACCCATATAAAAAAAATATATATATATATATATATATATATATATATATTTATATATACACACACACACACACACACACACACATATATATATATATATATATATATATATATATATAAATATTATAGTGTTTGTATTTTCTTGAATGCATGGTCATTGGAGACAAATACTGTGCAATGGCGGTTGAATAAGATTGTCCAGCCAGCCAATTTTATCATCTGTATAGATATGGTCATTCATTTTCTGAATACACTGGTGTATGATGTGAGCAAATATAATGGCTTGCAGATTATCACAACCTGCTACATGGGTCATACAGACATGTTATTAGCAATAAAAAAATAAGGACAGCATGCAAATATTACTTGTACATTTATGGGAGATGCAATAAACAAAATAAGGACAGCATGCAAATATTACTTGTACATTTATGGGAGATGCAATAAACAAAATAAGGACAGCATGCAAATATTACTTGTACATTTATGGGAGATGCAATAAACAAAATAGGGACAGCATGCAAATATTACTTGTACATTTATGGGAGATGCAATAAACAAAATAAGGACAGCATGGGAATATTATTTGTACATTTATGGGAGATTCATGCACCTTTTAATGAGGATATGTCAATAGTTTTTGTTTTTTTTTAGTGGCAGAACATTGACTTTGCCATGTACAGTATTTCATGACACTCCCATCAAAGTCCAGGGATTGCAACCATCTCAGATCACACACCAATAACAACTAAAATAAAAATGCAGGGTAATAAAATAAAAATGAGACACTGACACTTTCCCACCTATCTTTTGAAAAGAGAGGGATTTAAGAAATGGGTAGTCAAAATTATTTAGAGAAGATAGAAATTTCTTCTGAAAATATAGCTAGGGAGTGGAATAAAATTAAAGTGGAGTTTAAAAATAGTGTAGAAATAAAACAAAGAAAAATATGTTTAAGAAGTAACGAGAATTATTTAGAGGGACTGACAAAGGTTAAAGTATTGCAAAATAGGGAGAATCTCACAAAACAAGAAGAGGAGCAACTGCAGAATGCTACACAGAAAATAAGGAATTACCTCGGTAATATGCATGATTTTAGAAAGATTGCTGTTAAGCAACTGTTTTGGATAATAACTCCAGAGCACGACGACTCAGGCAACAGAAAATAAAAAGGGTTATTGCCAAGCTTAGGAAGGAAGATAACAATAGATCCTGTAGAGGTACTAGATTTATGAAAGTCTGTTTAAAACAAAAAAATTATGGGAATCAAGAAAAGGTGCAAATGGAAATGTTTATGGAAGAATTAAATATACCATGGTTAGAGGTAGATGAGGCTTATTTACTAACAGTTAGGATAGGAGGAGATGAGATAAAAATGGTGATGTATAACCAATCCACAGGAAAGTCCACAGGGACAGATGGTATATTCCTGTGGAAATCTGGAAGCTAGAAGGGAAAAAAACTGAAAAAGATCTGGGAGGTTTTGTTTAATAGTACTTTAAAAGGAGGAGAAACACAAACATGCTGAAAGAAAATGGTGGCGGCTGTAGTACCTTAACAGGGTAAAGGCCTATCAGATCAAATTTCTTACAGGCCCATTTCAATCTTAAGTGTTTATGTCTACAATGGCTAAAAGAATAGCAAAGGTGATGCCAAAATTAATAGATATGAATTAATGTGGTTTTGTGGAGGGGAGGCATACATTTAACAACAGTAACAGAACACTGGTGGATCCGGAGGGAAGCAGAATGAAAGAAAATATCACTGCTGCTGCTGGGTCTTGATGCAGAGAAAGCATTTGACACATTTAGCTGGGAGTTTATGAGCAGGGCAGTGGAAGCATTTGCATTCCTTAATAAAATTAGAAGGTTGACTAGGAGGATATATGAGGGATTGCATCTGAAAATTAAAGTGGGTGGGCTCCTCTCTGATAATTTCTGTTTGAGCAGAGGAACCAGGCAAGGGTGTCCTATTTCCCCCTTTGTTATTTGCACTATATCTAGAACCACTGGCAAATCAAATAAGAGACTCCAAAATTCAAGGATATAATTGGCATGGTAGTCAAGAAAAGCTGTCTCTGTTTGCAGATGATATTATTTTATACCTGATAAAACCAGAAAAGGACATTTCAGTGTTGTGCACATTTTGAATCAGTTTCAAATCTTTTTGGGATGTAAGTTAATGAAGCTAAAACAAAGGCAATAGTTGTAAATTACGTACCTACACACAAATTGGTTCAGCAGTATCCATATTTATGGGGACATGACAAAGTATTTAGGAGTATGGATTAAAAACAATTCTAGTGTGGCAGCTAAGGATATGTGGGAATAGACTAAACAAAAGATAATAAAAAAGTGAAAAAGTGGAAGCTCTGTTAATGGATGTGGATAGCAAGATACAAACCGTTAAAATGTTTTTAGTCCTTCTAGTTTTATCCACAGGTCAGGCATGTTTTTATAAACCAGATGAGAAGTTGTGGATATTAATTAATAAAGAACTGAATGATTTTAACTGGGAGATGACGATGGAAAGAGTCAAGCGGGATAAGCTAATTCTTCCAATAGAACAAGATAGTTTGGGATTACCCGATTTGAAGGGGTATTTCAGAGCTATACAGTTACAGCTCCTATACATAGCATAAGCAGAAACCTATAACTCAAAGTGGAAAGGGGTGATGATGAAGCATGGGGGAAGCTCAAGAAACAAGGAGAGACTGGAATTTTGTGTGGAAATCCCTAAGGAGAAGAACAATAACCACACGGAATATTATATTCAAAAAGTAGCAGAAAGTATTTTAGGAACTAAGCCAACACGGGAATGGAGAAAGGAGATTCTGCCTATAAGGGATGACTGCAATTTGGGATACACACAATAGGCAAGAGGGGGCTGGAATTTATTGGACAAAACTGGCAAAAGAACCAAGGTAGTGGAAGCAAATAATTAGAGAGGGTACGGTAACAGAATGGGAAGAGGCCAAGAATTTATTTGGACTGCAGGATAGAGATTGCCCCCCATCAAGGATTGATATAAGAGTATAGGCAAATAGAAAGAAATAGGGGGATCCTAAGTGAAAGACCAACACTGGTAGAGTTTTTGTAGAATCTAGAACAGAAGCTGCTGTTAAAAAATTAATAACTAGTACAGAATTATAAAATATTGCATGATAACTATAAGAATCAATCAGAGGAGGTTAGAAAGGATTGGGAAGAGAGATTGGATAAGCAGTTCACAAAGAAACAATGAGGATATATGTTTGTCTCCCAAATATGCAACTAAGTTTAGAGGATTTAGGATCTTTGCTTGGGAGTGTTTACATAGGTATTTTTATACCCCAAGTAGACTCCAAAGAATTTTTCCTCAGGTAGATATCAAATGTTGGAGTTGTGATGGGGAAGAAAATGGCAATTGAGAACATATTGTTTGACTTTGTGTTCACCGTATGATACTCTCCAAACACTCTCCTTAAACAAAATACACTCATCCTCTCACTGAAATGACAAAATAGTTTTTATACATAACCGCTGCCTGTACAACCCACTAAGCTGCACGTGGGATTTGTCTTTAGTAATTTACACCTCTGTAAAATCTTAGAATGTGTAAATGTAACTACTGTTTGTGTATAAGTGTAAATAGAAATGTAACTACTCTGTTTTTAACTGGAACTTAGTATAATGCAATGTAAGCAAATGGAGCTTTGGTCACACAGCTTCAGCTGAAAATGAGTATTACCCAGTCGGACTTTCCTGGTAAGCAAAGACAAATAAATAAATAATATTTTCTGGAAATGTAATAAGTTGGCAGACCTTAAACATTTCTTGCATACTACACTACCAGAAATACTGGGTGAGCAAATTGAACTCTGACACAGAATCAGAACTGCCTAGACATAGTAACGCATTGCTGAGTCTAATTATGGTGGCTGCCAAAAAATCAATTACTAGGAAATGGAAATCAAAATCTAAACCAATGGTACTTGAAGCAGTGAATATAGTAACAGAGATAAAACAACTGGAAATGGGATCTTTAGCAAAGGGTAGGAGCAAATTCCATTAAAAAAATGGAAATTGCAAGAACATTACATGCAGATGAGCAATGAGGTTTAGTAGAAGGCAAGATTTGAATGACCTATGCAATGTTTGACTGACAGTGACTGAACAGACAAGTGATGTATAATGTTTGCAACCAAAAGTATGTCCACATTGTTTGTTTTCATTTATATAAATGTATGATTGCCTAGGTCATAAGTGATAATTTGATAAACATGTTTCTTGTTTAATAATAAAGTCCTGGGTGTTGCATTTTGAGACACAAGAAAACCACTCCACAAATGGGATTCAGTTTTAAGGAGAGGAAGAGAATTGTTGGGAAAATGGGAAAGCCACAATATATGTGTGAAGAAAGTATTTTTTTAAATATGATACCCTCTTCCTTTTTGTGGATGTAGGAAAAGACCATTTGATACTTCCCCAGGAGGAGAGAGCAATAATAAAATTAGTTTTTAAGTTTTAAGGTTATGTAGATTTAATTCAATGACTAGGGAAGTCAAAAGCCTTCTTTATAGGAAGGGAGAAGGACCATAATTTATCTTCTGCCATTTGTATATGTGTATTTTTGGAGATGGTTCTTTCCTTGTTGGAATGGCAGAAAATGTACTAGGAGGGAAGCATTTTAGACTATCGTTACCAAAATACTAGAAGCACTGGAAAGGGGTTATTACCAGGAAGGTCATGGGAAGTCTTTTGCAATCAGTGATAGATTATGTTCATAATTCAGGTGTATAGTCGTACTTTTGTGTTTCATTTCCTTATTTAGGGACATTTGTACATTCATCATATATTCTTGAAAGCACGTTGGGCTGTGAATGTTTTCTGTGGGGGGGTTTTTGTACCTGTAAAATCAGAACCATGGACTAGATAGTTGAACAATGGGTTGCCTAGTTATGTCTGATTTATTATGCCTTCTAATATATGATTGTTTATTTCTTAAAAGAAATTTGAGGTACAAGTCTTATTTAGTCAGGCTTCATTCTTTTCCTTAGTGTCATGGAAAGGATGACTCAAAAGAACAATTTTGGTACATAGCACAGGACTTTGGGGATTTTAAGAAACCTCTTCAGGGATATGAAATTAGTGAAGGCTTCACCTCAAATTTTCATGTTTTACGATTGGGCATTTGTGACAAGTCCTATTTACTCCGGGGCAGTAACTAAGGAGTCTGAATCCTCACCAGTGTCTCCAGTAAGGGAGTGTTGCTAAAAGCAGGGAAATAAATAGACAATTTCCCCTAAGGTTACACTGGGAACATGGGACTGGACTATATGCTTCACTCCAGGTCTCCAAATGAGTCTTCACACTAACCACTGCAGAGCACTGTGTCCCAGCTAGCTATCTGACCCACTCACTCTTAAATATCGGATATTCACACGTATGCACACTCTTGGGGCACAGATTTACCTGCTGTGTTTCTTTGCCCAAATTACAAGGTACCATATGTTGAAACAAATGGTAGCAAGTAACCCAAGCAGTAAGGCTTTTTGGAGTAGCCCTGGTGTTATCACAATAAGCAAAAACAATCTCAAGTTATTAAAAATATTAACTAAACAATCAGCCACAGTAAGAGGTAGTAAAACATTTAATAATAAATAAAGGGATTTAAAACAAGTAAATACTAAATAACTGATTTCAATAATCATCACAGTTTCACACACCGGAAATATGAAAATAATACTGTAGGACAGATCTCACACTGACTCTAGAAAACCTCTAAATATCTAGCTGTAGTTCCCTGATTATCTGAGGATTAACTGTCCCTATCTAATCTAAATACTTTAGCAAGGCAAGATTATACTCTTACTTCTGCAAGGTAAGATGAGAAATTATGTACACACTCCAGGCTGTTGTCTGTCATCAGCGATTGGAACAACTATTCTCCTGGAACCAACTAGACTACTATTACTGATGAACAGCTCTGGAAACAACTGAATGAAAAACTGAACAGCTGGCTCAGAACCTGCTTTTTACAGCAGATCTTTTTCAAAAGTAACAGGACGCTGCCATGAGAATTCTACTCTCATATCAGACTTTGAAAAGTAAACAAACAGCTACAGTGAAGATTCTATTCTCCCAGCCCTGGCACACAATGACATGACATCTAGGTCAGCTGACTCTGGCACAACATACTTTCAGAACTCTCCCCACAAAGAAGATGTAAATGTGGTCAGCCAGAAGAACACTGTCTGACACCCAAACACCTTGCATAAATCAGAGTGATAATCAAAAGACAGAAAATTATTTACAAAATTATAGCTAGTCATGCTGGCATATGTAACACAGGGTAATTTACAATTATTTACAAAATTCCAGCCAGTCATGTTAGCACAGATAACAATATCTAATATTCTCGTAGCATGGAAGGACAGATATGGAACTGCTGGCCTGCTACTACCCTGGATGTTTACTTAACTATAACATCTCTGGTGACATGGCAAGCTATCTGTGCCTTTGCACTGTAAAATAATCAAAGCAGATTTGCTAATGTTTAAGGGATATTAAGTTTAAAATTAGAAGACTTTATTCTGACTAGCTGAAAAGAGATTCAAACACATATTTATAAGTCCTTTGGTTTCTTGGAAAATGACACCTCCTAGATGAATGAGTTTCTTGGTTTGATGGTTTCATAGTTTTCAATGTGCTAGGTCAAACTCCTACTCTTTTTAATAATGTCAGTAGGTCATTAATATCTACTTACCCAACCATTAACTAAGGCAAACAAGAACTGGGTTTAACATTCTCATCTGAAGGACAGTGTTTCAGCAATGCTGCAACCTCTGTTATGCTATACTACAGTGTCAGTTCTGGAAAATTAATGCAAGCACCTGGTGTGAGCATCCTGATTTTCCAGGCATTAAACAAACAAGGATGCTGAACTGGGTGACCAGGGTACAAATAATGACCATGGCATTAGAAGTGCAAGGCAGGGAGGGACAACAGTGAAGAGGCATTGCTCTCTCAACATTCCCAGAAGGTGGTTGCAGGCATTCTAGAAGCACATAGGGAGGTGCAATTTCTCCAGTGAAGACTGGAAAACCACTTCCAATGCCTGAGAGAAAGTTTTGGGATGCTTGCTAGTAACATCTTTAATGGATGTGGGGGACATCCAGCATGGTCAGCACTTTTCCCACCCCCTTCCACTCTTGCTAGCCAATAGATTGCAGAGAGAAACAGGGCAAAAGAAGAAACTCTTGAACCGCCCTGATGGGTGCCTGTATGACGGCCCCTTCCAGTCGATCCTCACCCTGGTGATAGAGAACAAATGGGACAATTGGCCAGCAGGAAGCAACAGACAGCACAGACAAAACCATAAAAATATAAATAAAAAGGCAATAATGATGCATGCTGATCCACTGACATCATTAAAGGGTTCAGTTATCCTGTATTTCTTAGCACCTCATCACTAAAACGTTTCTGACTTTGTTCCACTTGTTCTATGCCCAAGCCTCATGGATGCTCTAGAGGTATGTTACTCACTGCTTCACACTAACTCAGAAGTTACCTCATTCTCAACCCATATGTTTCTTCACCTCTCCACCTACCCTTAAGACAGCCATCATCTCAAGGAAATGTGCTTCATCTATGCCTCCTCCAGATATGATGCAATGTGATTTGCCATCTGGATGGCAAAAGTCTGTTCCCTTCCACTGGGATCATCCATGTTCCTTCCACCTAATTTTCTCTACCATCCTCCATTCTCTGTGGGAAGTAAGCCTCTTGTTGAGATGAAGTGTGTGATACAGCCTCCAGATGAGACTGTGGGAATACAGGTACCTCACTTTTCCCTCCAGATGATCAAGAACTTGTACAAAGTTCCTCCTTGTAGATGGTACAGGACAGTACACTAAGAAGCATAACCTTGAAATGTGTAAGTCATTAGATCAAGCTGCTTTTCACTGTCACTCAAAATCTGCTGTAACCACAGACTAACAACAACCACCTTATCATTACAATAATGTAGGTAATTTGACTAGAACAACTTTTATTCCATCCTCTGCTGTTCTTATGTTTAACCTCCTAAGATTACTACTCCATACCTGATTTCCCATTGACACTTTGGGTAATTAATCTTATCAAACTAGATTAACTTAATCCATTTTTCTTTAATTAAAATTATCCCCAAACTAAGACCAGGGTTATTACTGTTCAGTACTCTCAATTGTATGCCTTAACACGTTTCTATTCCACCCTGCAATCCTTCCACCTTGTTTATTTTAAACCATGTGAAGTTATACAGTGGGTGCAAGATAGTGCAAAACTGGTGGAAGGTTCAGCACATGAACAAACCAAATAGTAATACAAAAAGTCTTCTGTCCATCCTGTTCTGTTCATTTATTGTACTTTCAGCCTACCCACTCAAACTTGCAAGTGACACTAGACAGGACGTGTTCCAGCTACTTAATTTGCCATAGTAACTACAAGGGTTAAATATACCACCAACTGTGTCTAAGCATATCAGCCTGCTCTATAGCTCTGACTCTAGGAGAAAGAAAAAGAACAGCATATCATTCAGCCTTCCCACTGTGTCACAAGGAGAAATGAAGACAACTCATCTCTCTCATTCCATCACTAGGAGAAAGCCAAATGAAATTTTGTTTCTATTAATTTTATTATTTATTAAAATATTTAGATGCTAAATATCTAACAGATATCTGACAGACAAGATCTAATTATCTTACATAATTAGAAAAGCCAAAAACATCTTCAGTATGCCAGGTTTAATTAAAAAATCTGAACTACTGACATGGTGAATACTTCACTGAAGACAAGTTATTTTTCTGAGTATCTATTAGCTTTCACTGTAAGTGTGGAGAGCAGTGAACAAGATATGTGCCCTGTGCTTCTGATGGGCCAAAGAAGATATAGTGAAATATTACTGTCCCTTTTATGACCTTTACAAAGACAATAAAGTTATGTTGTGTAATTCTGCTTAAAGCGTCTTTTAAACCTACCTTGAGAAGAGAGCAACCACTGAAACTAAGATGTACCATCTTGGACTCTGAAAAGGAGAAACATTTCACAAGTTCACTTCCACATATTTGGTGGCAGTCAGACACATCCAAACTCTGCAGCTCCTTCAGTTCAGCTAGTCCTGCCAGAACATCATCAGTTAAACGCCGCAGCCTTCCCAGCTTAAGATGCCTCAGCTCCTGTAGGTTTGCAGATATAGCAACTACAGACTTGCCTGTTAGTTCAGAACAGCCACTGAGGTCAAGATTGATCAGACCAGGCTGAGACTTACACAAAATGCCAATGGCATCATCTGAGATCTCTTTACAGTTCTGAAGCACTAACTTCTCTAAGCAGAGTCCATTCACCTGAGCTACAGACTTCAGTGCCTCACTTGTAATCCCAGTGCGACTCAGATCCAGAGCTTTCAAGCTTACCGCCCTCTCCTTAAGGAACTTTATCAGGTTTCGCAAGGAAAGCACTGCAGATGAATCAGAAATGACTGATCCATGATATGGGTCAAACTCAAAAGTCACAAGGCAACCAGCAAGGGACAGCTCCTTAAGCATGGGAGAACATCCAGTCAGTCTGTTAAAGGTCCGGTCAGATAAATAGCGCAAGTTGGACAAATTGAGTTCTTGCAGGTTCAGCAAAGCTTTTCTTGTTCTAAAAGTATCTTTGGGCTTTTCCAACAAGGTGCCAGACATAAACAAACTGTTGCACCCACTAAGGTCTAATTTCTGCAGACTGTGGCAGTAAGATATAAGAGACAGGAAGGCAGATTCTGTAATACTACTTGAACAAAGTGATATATGTTCCAGGTGTGGTCCCAGGTAATGCACAATGTGTTTGATGACTTCCTTACTAAGTGATGAACCATCCAAGTTACTCAAGATTAGATTTGGGGTTTGCTTGGTTCCCAGTACCCTGATCGTCTCCAGTGAGGTAGAAAGTGTCGGCAGACTGTAAACAATATCCTTCTGTTAGAGAGAAAGAAAAGGGAGATGAATGCAGACTAGATTAAATGAACATCACAAAGCCAAATTAAAAACTCAACTTTTATTATGTTTTCCACAAAGCAGTGACAGTGTAAATCCATTCAAAAAGAGCAGCATAGTGGTATAGTAGTTAGTATACCTGTCTACCTGCATCTGGTTCTCTGGTTCAGTTCTTGTCTGAGATGCCTTCTGTGTTTGGTCTGCAGATCCACTCTGTACCCACATAGCTTTTTATCAGCCCACCATGCCCCCCACCCACATCCCAGAGATGTGAATTAATCTTTCAAACTGCCTGTAGGTGTACAGGTCTCATGTGAGTTACTGTATATTTATGTGTTCTGTGATGCACTGGAGCCCCACTCAGAATTACTTTCTCTGCCTTGTGCCAAATTAGTACTGGGACTCTAAGACTGGCTCCTATTTCCCCACATGGAAATTGTAAAATAAAAGAATGAGTATAATTCCAAAAAAAAGGAAACCAGGAATAAACTACTAAATTCTAAACTGTTAATACTCAATGACTCACAAATGAATGAAATACACTAAAATAACTAAATCATTACTAATAATAGACTTATACCTTAAAAAATGAACACAGCTATATCTTATCAAAGAAATTAAACCTCATAAAACATTTCACACAAAAATGGAATACTTAATGTATTACCTAGTTAAGACAGTATGCAGCAAAACCTTTCATATGACATGCAGCCCTCTGTACATGTACAACACTTGTGAAAACAATGCAATAAGAAATATACATAACAGATGAAATCAGTCTAACTGAATGACTTTGGAAGACTTGTACAAGCCATAAATTTATTCATTTATTTATTTACTTATTTATATTTGTTTACCATTGTACTGCCCTAATCAACATTGCCCAATTTCAGTCTCATCCCAGGTGAAATGAAAAATATTTCACAAACAATAAATACAGACATCTAAGTAATAACAAAGCATAATGTAAATTACAGTATATAATTAGTTTCTAAAGTGGAAAAAATTCACAAAAAGCCTCACAAACAACATAAACTGAACCACAATGAAAACAAATAAAAAGCACCATCCATCCTCAACCCCTTTTTCCCATTTCACACATGGGGTCAGGGTATCACTACAACAGTGACAATCATCTCAAGCCAGGGTTTATACCACCAGGTGGCTAACTCTGCCATGGTAAAATAAAAATAAATAAAAATAAATAAATAAAAAGCACCAACAGTTTCAAATAAAAATATTCCACTTCAATACTATATGTGTACACACACACACACACACACACACATATATATATATATATATATATATATATAAAACATTTAAAATAATCTTTATTTATTTATAAACTATGCTTTTGTATAATGCCTTTTTTTAAATCCGTAAAATTGGTAAGAAACTTCCAATTATTTTCTACTATCTGTTTAATACCAGCTTCATCAACTGAATTCTGCAATGCACATGCTAATGCACAGTCCCTAGTTTTTTTCCCATCTGAAACTAGTTTTTTATTACTTAAAATACCCACTTCTCTTGCATCTTTAACCTTATTCTTTAATCCCATTCACTAAACCTGGACATCCCCTTTCATAAAATGTTTTTTCTATTAACTCACATTCCACATTAAAAAAATATGTATCTTCTCTTAACTCACTTAATCTCAACAATTGCCCTTTTACTATATTACTTTTAAGGCTCTTTGTATGCATACTACTATAATTTAGGTAACAATTACTTTGTAACTCCTTTTTTTTTTTAATTCTAACTCAAATTCTTGGCAGATTTGTACACTACTAGGTTCAACAAATTAATATTGGGCAGGATTCACGAAGGCTTGCACGGAGAGTAGTGTAAGACTCCATGCAGCCTTCGCGATCCAGGAACAGCCCAAAGTCCGTGCAAGAGACAAGCTAAAACGTCTCTTACACGTAGTGGGTGTGGATAAGCTAATCACCTCACTTGCAGCCGAATAGCATGCAAATGAGGATGATTAGCGATCCAGGAAGCCCAGAGCAGCCCGTGTAAGAACCGTTTTAGCTGCAGAAATGTACTCAGTTTACAACTGAGTACGTTTCTGCAAAAACCGCAATGGAGCCATGTCAGCTGCAAATAAAGGGTGCATATGTGTCAGGCAGCATGCCAATGGCCAAATATGTGGCCATTGGCAAGGTAACCTGATGCAAATATATTAAAAATATAATTTTTTTTTTTCGGCGATCGCCGATGTTTAAACCCAGCGCAGCCCCGCGCAAATGGGCTGTGCTGTATAAAACATAAAAACGAAGGTTATAAACCCACAAATGTGGGTTTTATGCAATACATGGAATTTCAATGCAGGGACCAGCAGACCAAAACCAACATGGTCACCGTGTAGTGGTTGCTAAGGGGGGAAGCTGAGTCTAAGAGATGTAACTACTGAATTCCACTGTCACATAGCAAATGAGCACAGTCTGAGTAGTGTAAGAGTTACAGAAGGGGGAGGAACAGAGTAGGAGATAGGTGACATCACAGGGGGGAATGGTAGAAAGAAATGCAGTTCATTGGAGGTCAGAGTTACATGACAGATGTCAGACAGATATCATGGAAAGAGGTGTGCCACTAGATAAGCATGAGAAAGTCAAGACATGCAAGGTGTACACTGTTGCCTACACCAAAGTTTCTTGCTGGGCGTACATGCGCAAGTGTGCACGCCATGAAGCGCGAGTAAGACAGTGTCCGCGCGTGTAAGGCAGACTGAGCATGTGGGAGCCTGTTGGTAGCTGTTTAACACTGTTTGCATGGGTGTGCGCGCGTTTTAACCCGAATAAGCAGATTCTGAACCGTGTAAGCATGTGTGCGCAAGTGTAAGCCACTGTGAGCATGTTTCTGCTGGTATACACGCTGCTCCCCCCTGAGGAAACAGAAAGGAAAAAGGAAGCAACATAATTAGTAGGAAGCTAGCAGGGAATACTGCTGGAGCTAGCAGGTGAAAACAATTAGAAGCAGGCAATTACACAGGCAGAAGAGTCGCTCAGCCCAACACTTAAAAATCTGCAAACAGCAGTGCAGGATGTTTCTCTCAAGAGACACTGCAAGACAGGAGTAAGTTATTAGAAGTGAAAACTGAAAAAACTTCACTCAGGGCAGAAATGTTAGGGGCTGCCATAGCTGTCATAATGAGACATAGGCGACTTGCTGAGGGTGGTGACAATGCAGATGGTGCCAGACAACCCACAGTGAGGAGACAAAGAAAAGTGTACAGGCTCAGGGTCACCTACCACGGGTTACATGAGCTAGAGATAGTAGAGCGCTATAGAGTGGACAGAGCCCTCTTGCAGCAAACAGTGGAGCTGTGCAGGCCAAGCCTCACACACAGAACCAACAGAGGGGAACCCATCCCAGTGGAAACCAAGGTATGTGTTGGCCTAAGAATACTAGCAACAGGTACCTTCCAGAGACCAACTGGTGATATGATGGGGATATCACAGGCATCAGCCTCCAGGGTACTGCACCAGTTCCTGGATGCCATGTCAGCACATGTCGGTGATCATGTATATTTCCCCAATGCCCGTGAGGTATTGGCCAGCAATATGCTTCTCTTCCAGCAAATAGCGGAATACCCTGAGGTAGTGGGTGCAATAGACTGCACGCACATACGCATCAAAGCACCAGCCGGTGAGCGGGGTAGGGCATACATCAACCGCAAGGGCTTCCCCTCCATCAACTGCCAGGTCGTGTGTGATGCCCAGGGCATAATAATGAATGTGTGTGCTGGCTGTCCTGGGAGCTACCATGATTCCCACATCTGGCATTTGACGCAGCTGTACCAGACATTTGCCAATGGGGACATCCCGCACGGACACCTAGTGGGGGATGCAGGTTATGCACTGGAGCCATGGCTGATGACACCCATCAGAAACACACACCTTAACAGGAACACCATAATGAGGCACACGCACAAACACGTAATGTAATAGAGCGTGTGTTTGGGCTGCTCATGTCACGATTCCGGTGTCTGGACACATCTGGTGGAGCCTTGCAGTACACACCAACTACATGTACCCAAATTGTCATGGTATGTGCTATGCTACATAATATGATCTTGCGAAAACAGCTGCAGCAGGACCAGCATAGGGCCGGGCCAAACAGCCCCTCACCATTGCCAAGGCCATCACAGGCAGAGCGTGACTCGGAGGAGGAACAACCTGAGCCTGCCCCAGTAGGCAGAAAGAGGCGTGCCCAGTATGCCCTGGCCTTGGCAAAGAGGCAACGCATAGCACATACACTGGCTCAGTAGGAACCCTGGGAATAATACCCCCTCTGACTCACTCAGATAATAACAGGGATGCCTAAAATGACATGACCTGCTCACAAACATGTACAGGGAGTGTAATATGTGCATCCGACAGAGGCAGCCCTGCAACACCACCTGAGGCATGAATGCCATGTGTTAAGTAATGTAACACCATGTACTATATATGCACACCTGAGGACCCTGACTAACATCCTACCCTCACTAAGCATCATGCCACAATATGACAATGAGATGATCAAGTGCAATAATTGACTGAAGTATCGCAGTTAGTCAAAGGGGATCCAATGTGTGCCAGCCTGGGATGACATGTTGAGCATGACATGATGCTCCACCTGCTAGGACTGGCGTGCACCTATCAGTGCAGGCCGTATGGATACTGGCAAAGGCTGTTGTTACCCACAGTGTGCCCTGAATAGGTAAGGCTCAAAACACAAACCTATCTCCATAGGTATCAGAAGGGATAAGAATAAGATAAGGGATAAGTCAAAACAGCAAGATGCATGCAGTCTAAACTCACCCAGTATGGAGAATGCTGATATCTGTGCTGAGTCAAGTCTCACAACAGCACCCTAACACTACCAGGTTACACCTCATACTGTGCTGTACAGCCTCAAAACATGGAACAAGCTACAAAAGGAGGGTGACTAGCAAGAATTGTCAAGGATAACCACACCCCCATGTTGGTACCACAACAAGAAGCAGCATGGACTAGCCATGGTCAAGTAACAGTGGCTAAAACTGCCCCCCAGTGTATAGCCTGCTACAGACTACTGTCTCAACACCAGGAACTGCACCTGGCCTATGCTGGAATACATGAATATATCAAGTCCTCCAAACCACATTATATTGGGTGACTGAAATTACCCAGACATAGACTGGGAGCATTATACTAGCTCCAACAGTGTAGGACAAAAGTTCATAGAATCCATAAACCAAAGTGCCCAGGAACAACGTACCACTCCCACAAGAGGGGTAAGCATACAGGATGTGATAATCAGCAACATGGGTACTGGATGGCAAGACGAGAAGTGTATTGCTCACTGGTAAAACCAGACCATAGAGTAATCACACTGGATATACAAATCCTGACCACAGTCCCTGGCCAGAAAATCACAGTGGAAAACATGTGTAAAGCAATATTTGCACTCCTCCAAACTGATGTGGAATCCATTAAAGGTCCTGTACAGGTGCAAAATATGGGCCACACCTCAGAACCTGTAATACAGCCATTCCATGAACACTGCCAGGAATGCTTGGATTATACAATCCTAAATTAAAACAAGACACAATGCCATACACGCAGGCATCTGGCATGGTGGACACCAGCCCTAACCAAACCATGCAAGAGAATGAGGAAGCTACTACATGATAGAGCAAACATAAACAATGAAGTAATCACTGATCAGTAGTATGGCAATAAAATATGTCCACACATACAATCCACTAAGGCCAGCCACAACAAGTTGAATCTGTGAATCCTGAGGCAATGTTACACCTGCCCCAAGTACACAGACAACGCCAACTCCACCCAAGAAATACAAATATATGTGAGAGATGCAACCATCTATCCAAACTGGAGGCTGAGCTCCCTCAACTTAGTACTCCCAAAACTAGTCAGGAGGAGAAGGTAACCACACACACCACAAACACAGTCCCACATAGACCTATCACAACTGCAAACCAAAGACATAAACACAGAAAAACATTCCCGGAGGCACAAATTACAAACACAGCACACCAACAGAGGCCTCTAAAGCAGACACCCAATCAAGCAACCTCCAAACATAGCACATGCAACACATAGTACACAAAGCTGGTGTGCCAAACAGTCACAGGCCAGAAGGAGAAACAACATGCCTGATACAGTTGTAATAGATGACTCCATAGTCAGACAAACTGCTGTCCCGCACACCAGACTGAACAAGGGAAAGGGTACAGTAAGCTGCCTGTAGGCTGCCACAATACGCCACATAGAAGTATGCAGGTCACTCCAAAGCAAGTATAAATATGACGCAGTCATAGTCCATGCTGGTGTGAATGACCTGAGATGTACCTCCCTAGACTACATGAAAAGAGACATAGATGAGCTCTCTAATTATGTAGTCCAGGCCGGTATGACACTCACCGTTTGCAGCATTCTACCCTTACCAAGAATAATGCCACAGTACAAACACGGAATGATCAGTCATAGCAAGTGGCACACTTACTGGTGTCATTCCAAGGGGATCCAGTGTCTGTCTGCTTGGGATGTCATGCTTGACAAGCCACGCAGCTGTTCCTGGGATGGCTTGCACCTGTTACCCCTGGGCATCTGGATATTGGATAAGGCCTTTGCCACCTCCGTAGAGCCTTCTGTAGGCAAGGCTGAAAAGACTAAACCACCGCCCTAGAAAACATAAGTGTAAAAAAACATAAGGGTAATGCTGACCAATGCCAAATTTGTAAACCCCAATATGCATGCTCCCAAGGCCATCCCCAGTATGGAGAACATCGATGTCTGTGCAGTGACAGAAACCTGCTGCAAGCCTCCTGACAGCACACCAGCACTACCAGGTTATACCACATATCATGTGTCATGGCCCCAAAACCTGGAACAAAACATAAAAGGAGGGTAAGTATCCATATTCAGCACAGACACCCATACGTCCAGGTAACTGACAATGCACAAGGCACTGGAGTCCATCCATGTGCAACTAACTGTATGCAAGACTGCTGTACAGTCTGTAGCATGCTACAGACCACACTCTCACACACAGGAACCCCACCCAGCCGTCCTGAAGACACTGGACAGTATGAATGTCCCACCAAATACCAAACAAGGTACCACAAATTACCACATAGGTGGTAAACCATTATGTATGGAAGGAGTAATCAGGGACCTAGGGACACAAGTGGACAGTAACCTGTTATGTGACACTCACATTACCAATGTGGCTAGGAAGACTGTCTACATTGGACACCGTATCATGAAAAGATTCACATCTACGTCAACAGAGGTCATTGTGCCCCTATACTGTTCTCTTATCACACCCATAATCTAGTACAATGCCTCATATGGGATGTACCTTACCTGACACCTGCAGCAGTTAGAAAGACCTCAAAAATACCTCACCAAGAGGATAAAGGGTCTCAAATATATGTCATATGCTGCCTGGCTGTAGACACCCCAGCTGAATGCAGTCACATACTGCCTACACAGAGGCATTGCATGCCTTTTGTACAAGGCCATGCCCAACGCAGGAGTATTGGACATGCTCCACCGCAGAAAACTCAAAGCCATCAGAGCTGTGAGAGTGAGAGATGTCAACCTCAACAAATAATGAAATAGGATGTGCTGGAGGGACAGATACATAATCCAGAGGCTCCCCACACCCTGGACCAGAATCCCACTATGTTAGGCAAAGCCCCTCACTGACACTCTTCAACAGGAATCTTGCCAAGTGGATGGATGATTGTAGAGTTACACTGGGGGTCTTCACTGTCTCATGTCCAGGCACAGCAAAGCAAATCATAAATGGCCATAATATTCACATAGCAAGGGGTGGCAAAAGCCACACACACTCTGGCTAGGCTAACCAATGTCTTAGGGTGGATAGCCTAGTATGAACCTATGAACCTATGAAGATACAAATTGTACAGGACACTAAGGATAATCCCAAGGCTTTCACAACTGATGGTAGGAACCGTGTTGGGAATTCACAGATATGCTCTGAATCACACAAATATCACAAACAACATACCAAACACACACACATATTGCCAACATACATCCTGACAGGTGCAGTGCAACCCCCCCCCCCCCCAGAATGCAGAATATCTATCCCAGCAGACTGCTGGCCCCCTGACATTGCAGATGCTGAGGTAACAGCCAGCATCTACAAAGCAAAACACACAGCAGCAATGGTATGAGATGGTGTCCTGGGCTGAGTCCAACATGGACTCCAAGACGAATGGAATGCCAAATCACATTACTGCTCAATGTCAGCCTTACCACAGGATATGTACCCAAAGAGCAGTGATACAACAACAGTGGTCCTTCTCAACAAAGGTGTTGCCTAAATGGATACTGAAAACTACCACCCCAGAATCCTGAGAAGCTCGGTCTGCACAGCTATGGAAAGGATCAGCATGTACCGCAGACATAAAGATATTGGGGACCTACTGACACCAGACCCTACCCAGTGTGGCTTTCTTAAGTGCAGATCCTGCCCCTAAACATGTTTGACTCAATTGAAACAGTCATTAAGGTCATTGATGAGGGCAATGTGGTCCACACAGCATAGCTGGACCTTGCAAAGGCTTCTATACAATACCCTACGTGTTCATTATAGATAAGCTCACCAGCTTAAATATAAACCCTTATGTCAGTAGAGGGCTTGCAAACCAGACCAAGGACAGAACAGACATGGTCAGACATGCTGCAGCCATGTCAGACTACAAACCAGATATAACTGGCATCCCACAAGGCTTGGTCCTGGGATCTCCCTCGTCTGGTATATATGTCCCATAGGTACAGGCAAACATGGAAGGACTGTGTCTGACCATGTTTGCAGAGGACTACAAACTGCTCACCATATATGATCCACCAGCTGACACAAGCATCCCACAAAAGGGCCACATAGAAACAGACAACTGGTGCCATAGCCATGTCAGCAAGCTAATTGCAGAAAAGTGTATAGTCAACCCCCGTGGATATACAGTAAGTGCCCACCAATTACCACATAGGTGTTAACCCATTACGTAGTTAACATGTAATGAGACACCTGGGGACACAAGGTGATAGATATCCTGCATTGGACAAACATGTGCTGTAGTGTTTACAGAAACATACCATATACCCACCTAATCATGAAGGTTGTCAGATCTAGATAAGGGGAGGTCATTGTGGCTCTGCAGTCATCCTTCATCATCGTTACAATTGACTACAATAGCCCCTGTGGGATGTACCTCAGCAGACACCTCCATCAACCGTAAAGTCCCCAACAGTACCTCACCAGGAGTATCAAAGAGCTTGCACAGATGCCATGTGTTGCCTGTGTTGCTGGTATCAATAAACATGCTGCACCTTGTACAATCTGAATGGCAGTGAGCTATGCACATGAGACCTAAACCCCAGCACTGACTTACATAGGACAAGCTGTACTGCATGATCCATAACACAGAAGCCACCCCCACCCATGGGTGAACTCCCAGTACAGGCTACCCATAGAGTCACTTATCGATTTTCCTCAATAGGAATCTTGATGAGTGGATGGGAGATGGTAGCTTTATCCTGGGTATTACTGTCATGTCACAGGTAGACAGAGGCACAGTATACTAACCATGACATATGTCATGGCAAACTCCACTTACAATGTGTGTCGAAGGACAAACACACTCTCCAACTAGCATTAGACATGGACTACGGCACATCGCTAGTGTTTGCAAATGTACACCTATGTTGTGGAATACACTACCAATGTTGGACAAGCCTGGTTTAAGTAGTTCATATCTGAACAGAATGCAACATGGTCAGATGTACACAACTAGCCCCTAACCAGGCTGTTGTGCTCACTATCGAAATGTAAAGCAGTGATAGCACTAAAGCCCAGGATACTGTCCACCACATTCAAAGTACTACCAGTACACTATACAGTACTACAGTGTTAGGTCAGTGTGAAAGGATGTTGACAACTGTATGCAAAGTATCCCATGCAAACACTGCAGGCACAGTATAATCCTGTTGTGTTCACACACAAAGCAGTTGTACAGTAACTACACAACATGACAGACAACACACAACCATAAACGGGTGATATTTGTTGAAGTTCACACTCATCCACAAATGTGGTGGGCTGCAGAGTTCAACATATGGAATGCTCACACTGGGCATGCTCACACACTTTGATAAATGAGACATATGTCAGACAACATGCCATGGGAAGGCTGAACTGGGCATGCTCACACACTTAGGCCAAATCTCAGTTTAGCAGTTGGCCACACATATCTGGTATTTTTACGTGTTATTCCAGGAACCAACCACATTACAGCAGTCTGCACAGTGCACACAGTTAAATGACTACAGAGACATACGTGATATAGTGGATCCCTCCCACATGCAAACATCTTCCACAGATGCACAAGTTGTTCATACAAACAGGGAATGCTATGGCAATAAAGACGTGAAGTCTATCAGCAACAAATAATGTGCATTTGACAATTAAACATATGGGTGTAGAGGTCAACACTAGGCTGTTTGCCCTAGGGAATGACAGCTTAGCCAGAGTGTGCTTGGCGTCTGCCTCCCCACAGGATGCACATTCCCCTGTCTAAACACTGATGATGTCAGCACCCTATAAGTACAGCAGGAGAAAAGAAACCTCCCAGTAATGCGAATAGTGCACTCTGCTAATGCGTCCGTCTCAAGTGTCATAACATAGTTAGGTAGGGGGTTGAATCCTGCAAATGCTCAGTGTATGTGTGTGTGTGAGTGGGGTTGGTGTGTGTACAAGTCTGTGGGAGAGAAATGTCCCTTTTGGCAACTGGGAAAACACACTACAGGATGCACATTCCCCTTTCTAAACACCAATGATCTCAGCACCCTATAAGTACAGCAGGAGAAAAGAAACCTCCCAGTAATGCGAATAGTGCGCTCTGCTAATGCGTCCGTCTCAAGTGTCATAACATAGTTACGTATGGGTTTGAATCCTGCAAATGGCAAGTTTGTGTGTTTGGCTGAAGGGGGTTAGTGTGTGTGCAATTGTGTGTGAGGGAAATGTCCCTTTTGGCAACTAGGAGAACAGACTACAGGATGCACATTTCCCTTTCTAAACACTGATGATGTCAGCACCCTATAAGTACAGCAAGAGAAGGGAAACCTCCAAGTAAGGCAAATAGCACACTCTGCTAATGCGTCCGTCTCGAGTGTCATAACATAGTCAGATAGGGGTTTGAATCCTGCAAATGGCAAGTGTGTGTGAGGGAAATGTCCCTTTTGGCAACTAGGAGAACAGACTACAGGATGCACATTCCCCTTTCTAAACACTGATGATGTCAGCACCCTATAAGTACAGCAAGAGAAGGGAAACCTCCCAGTAATGCAAATAGCACACTCTGCTAATGCGTCCGTCTCGAGTGTCATAACATAGTCAGATAGGGGTTTGAATCCTGCAAATGGCAAGTGTGTGTTTTTGGCTGAGAGGGGGTTAGTGTGTGTGAGGGAAATGTCCCTTTTGGCAACTAGGAGAACAGACTACAGGATGCACATTCCCCTTTCTAAACACTGATGATGTCAGCACCCTACAAGTACAGCAGGAGGAGGTATGTGGCATGGACAATGACTGAGTCATATGTGTCCATGCCTCTGACCAACCTGCATGCTTGTGTTATGTGGTGGACCATAGTGCCCCACAGGCATATCACTGTGACCTGCAGCTTGTCCAGCCTGGTGAGCATGACCATACTGTGCCGGACAATAACGGTAGCTAACACAACTGTGGCAGGTGTGTTGTCTAGCCATACAGGCTGTGAGTGGCACACAGGATTTGTGTGATGTGTTTAGGCATAACGTATGCCTGTGTGCCAGCTGCAGAGGTGAGTGCCGCTCAGGCAGGATGCTATTCTAAGGCTCCACGAATGGCCCAGTGTGTTCACGTGCTTGTATTGCTGTCAGTGTAGGTCTACATCAGACTGGAATTGTAGTCACTGTAGTATTGCATGCCACCTGACAGGTTATGCCAGTACTGGGTTCATAGTGCTTAGTCCCCAGTTAGGCTATGTGGTTCCATCGCATACATGTGTTGTACGTCCATGTGTAGGGGAGAGGGTTGACTGTGTACATGTGGCAGCTGTGACATTGCCACATGACCCACATATTCCACAACTGTAGCATAGAGGTGACTGACAACTGACCTTTGAACATGCTACCATAGTATTGTGATTGCCATGGTGATTAACAGCACATAGGGCTAATGGGGAACAAGGTACATAGGTTCATATGTTCATAGCATCATACTAGGCAATCTGCCCTAGGGCATTTAAGAACCTAGCCAGAATGTGTTTGGCTGTCGCCATCCAATGTAAATATATCTTGCCATGCCCTTTTGCCGAGGTTAGTATACTGTGCCTCTGTCTAACAGTGACACAGAAGTGATACCGGGTAAACCTACAATGTCCCATCCACTCATCAAGATTCCTCTTGAAGAGAGTCAATGAGGGACTCTTCCTAACCTGGACTGGGATTTTATTCCAGAGTGAAGTGAGCCTCTGGGTTATGAATCTGTCCCTCCAGCATGTCCTATTTATTTCAGTGCTGAGGCTCAGGTCTCTCAAGCGTGTATCCCGATGGGATTTGGATATTCTCAGGTGCAGCATGCCCATTAATTCCGGGTTCAACATGGTGTTATACATTAGGCACAGATCACCTCTGAATAGGCGGTATGCCACTGAGTAGAGCTGGGGTTTATTTAACCGGTCAGCATATGGCATCTGTTTGAGCCCTTTGATCCTCTTAGTGAGGTACTTGTGGGGTCTTTCCAGTTGCTGCAGATGTCTGGTAAGGTACATCCCGACAGGGGGATTGTACTCAATTATGGGCCTGATGAGGGATGAGTAAAGAGGCACGATGTCCTCCCCTGATGTAGATGTGAATCCCTTCATGATGGGGTGGGCTATATACAATGTCTATCTAACCACTTTGGCCACGTGGTTGTCAAATGAAAGATTGCTATCAACTTGGGTCCCCAGGTCCCTAATTACTTCTTCTGTACATAATGGAGTACCACCTATGTGGTACTTTGTGGGCACTTTGTTTTTGCCAAAGGGGATGACTATACACGCTCTTGCATTCAGCTGAAGGCCATGGCTCTAGCACAAGTTGTCTGTTTCTATGATGCCCCTTTGGAAGATGCTTGTGTCGGCTGGAGGGTCGATTATGGTGGCCAGTTCTCAGTCATCTGCATATTTGGTCAGCCACAGTCCTTCCGTGTTGGCCTGTACCTCCGATAAATATATACCAAACAAGAGAGGTCCCAGGACTGAGCCTTGTGGGACACAACTCGTAACTGGTTTGGAGTCTGGCATGGCTCCAGCAATTCTAACCATGTGGGTTCTGTCCTTGAGCCAGTGTGCAATCCATCTAGTGACATAGGGGCTTATATTTAAGCTGGTGAGCTTCTCTAGAATGCCCAAGTGGGGTATTGTTTTGAAGGCTTTTGCGAGGTCCAGGTAGGCTGTGTGAACCACCTTCCCCTCGTCAATGGCCTTGGTGACGGTTTCAAAAAAATCAACCAGGTTTGAGAGGCAGGATCTGCCCTTAACAAAGCCAAACTGGGTATGAACCAGTGTCTGTAGGTCCGCAATATCTATATCTATGTGGTCCATGATGATCCTTTCCATAGCTCTGCAGACCAAGCTAGTGTGGCTTATGGGGTGATAGTGTCCAGGATCCGTTGAGGCACCACCTTTCTGTAGAGGGACCACTGTTGCTGTACGCCACACTTTGGACACATATCCTGTAGTAAGGCTGGGATTGAGCAGTAGGTTTATGTCTGGCAGTAGCACGTCTTGGTGGTCATGTAGGACACAGCCCGGGACACTGTCTCGTCCCATTGATGCAGTGTGTATTGCTTTGGAGAGGGCGGCTCTTACCTGAGCATCTGAGATGTCAGGGGGGCAGCACTCTGCTGGGACACATATTTGCCCTTTCAGTGTGGAGGGGGGTGAGAAGGTTGCACTGAACCTGTCAGCTAGAATGTTGGCAATGTCTGTGGGTTTGGTGTTTCTATTGACATTATGGACTACCTCTGAGCATATCTGGGAATTTCCACCCAGGTTCCTAACATAACTAAAGAAAGCCTTGTGATTATCCTTAGTGTCCTGTGCAATTTCTGTCGAAGCTGGCCTTAGACAATCTTATGAGTACCTGTAGTTATTTGCTAATACTGATCAGTGATGCCTTCCCTATTTGTGAATTTGCTGTATCATTTGGTAGCTTCCTCCTTCTATTGTGTAGTTTGTTTATGGCTGGGGTCCACCAGACAGGACGTCTGCCTTTGGAGGATTGGGTCTTGGTTTTATTCAGGATCACATGATCCACGTATTCCTGAAGGCGTCCATAGAATGCGTTTATAGAGGAACCTGCGGTCTGGTCTGTAGTTTCCACAGGCCCGGGGGCTTTGAAGGTTTCCAACTCAGTTTTGAGGAGTGTGAATTTGCTTTAGAGAAGTTGTTCACTGTGGTGTTCTGGGCAGGGGGTGGGGTCGGGATGTGTATATCCAGTGAGATCAGTTTATGGTCCGATCTTACCAGTGAGGGATACACTTCTGGTCTGGAGCATCGAGTCCCCATGTTGGTGATGATCAGGTCCAGTATGTTTCCCCTTCTTGTGGGAGTGTTAACAAGTAGTTCCATAGCATTTGAGCTCATATATTTTAGGAATCTTTGGCCTAGGGTGTTGGAGCTAGAGTCATGCTCCCAGTCCATGTTTGGGTAGTTGACGTCGCACAATATAATGGTGTTTGGAGAGACCTTCATATTTCCACTGTTCACAGGATGGCCGAGTGCAGTTTTTGGGTGTGGGAGGGTGGTCTGTAGCAGGCTATAACCTGGAAGGCAGTCTCACCCATTGTTAGTTGCACGTGGATAGTCTCTGATGCTTGGTGCTTTGCCACCAACCTGGAGGTGTGGGTATCTTTGATGAATATCAATACTCCCCCTTCATTTGTGGTTCATTCCACGTTTTGGAGCTGAAAAGCATGGTATGAGGTTAAACCTGGTAGAGCTGGTGTGCTCTCAGTAGCCCTGAACCAGGCATCTGTTACTGCACAGATATCGATGTTCTCCATGCCAAGGAGAGTTTCGGGTGCATGCATCTGGAGGTTTAGACTTCTGGCGTTGGGTAGCATTACTCTTAGTTTCTTATCCCTTGTGATACCTATGAAGGTGGGTTTGTCATTTGAGCCTTGCCTAACATAGGCACTGTGGGGGTAGACAATATCTGAAAGCCCAGGGGTGACAGGTGCAGGCCGTCCCTAGCGAAGCAGGTAGTTCAACAGAAGATGAATATGTGAAGGTGTAATGCCTGTGATTAGTTAGCAGTAGCATATAGGACTGCTCACGTGGACACATGCCAGGTAAGTCATATGCACTGTGTCACAGGCAATGTACATGTGAACAGGACAAACAGTGACATCCTGTCAAGTGAGACATGGACATACATATAGTAAGCTAAGCAGATGGCACTAGGAGTCCACAGAAGCTCTATAACTATGCATTGCAGGTGTGATCAGTATTCCAGGGTAATTGCAAGCAAACATGCATGCAAACAAAGTTACAGTAAACAGGGCTGCATGTAGTCCATTGTACAACAAACAAGCTGTACCACTTCCAGTAGGTAACACTGCAAATATGCAGGCACTATGCACATGTACATGGAAATACAGGTCAGATGGCTAGGGTCCAGTCTCAGCACACAAGTGTACAGACCATGTACTGTCAGGATATACAATAACTGGATGGAAACCCATGTGCTCATACCTGCAGTAATACACATGTCAAATAACAGACACTGAGCCTTCACTCAGTGGTTCCATACTTAGTAGGATGTATGCTACCTGGCCTGCCACCACAGTATCCCTGACATATATGGGGACTCTCCTCCTGTGACAGTTAGTTTTGTGTGTTGGGGCTGTCTAGCATGGTATGAGATGTGAGCTTGCAGTGCTAGGGTGCTCCTGTGTGTCCTGTACCAGTCGTGTACTGCACACATATCAACATCCTCAAACATCCGCATTGCAGAGTCCAGTGTGGGCAACATGCCACTTGCAGTTTACATGTCCATCATTGTGTATTACTACATTCATTACCTTATCCCCTGTGCTACCTATGTATGTAGCCTTCTGTTGACATCATTACCACCAGTATGCCAACATGTACAGATGATACACTATGGTACTTACCATGGGTGTAGACAACAGTACATGACAATCACACACTTACTGCATCAGGCATGCTGTGATATACCCACAATTAATTCAGCACACAGTACTGTTAACAACATGATACTATTACTACACATCTATGTGGTCACCCTGTGCATCAGCAATATGTTAACCTGTACCTGCACAGTTGTTACAGATTGCAGGAGGTGGCACAGTTTCATCATATGTACAGGGTGTGAACTTGGTATGCCTGAGTCAGCCACCGATACCATCGATTGACATGTATGTGTATGTGTGTTGGTGAGGACAGCAGTAGAAGGTGGGGCAATGTTGATGCAGTGTGTGCGTGTATGCAGTAGCCCTAGGTGTTGTCAACTTGCATGTGTGTATGGATGCACACAGTTCCACCTCATGGCTGCCATATACTGGTGTTTATGGACAGCCACAGAGTGTACCTGCCAGGTCATACAGATCAGTGTCTCTGGCCATGGACACGATACCTGTGCCTTGCAGGGGTGCTACGGACCATATCCGGTACCAAACCAGACTGGGTACTGTCATCAGAAGCAGGTGTTCGTTGATTGGACACAGATCCCTGTCAGGCCTGGCCAGAGCCATGTGCACGTGGTCTCCTGGGGTGGTCTGATGACAGCACAGACCCAGCATTGCTGGGGCTGCTGCTGGCACTATGGAGGTGGCCGCGGCCCTGTTGTCATCTGCGACGACTGCCAGCTGCTGCTGTTGCTGGCATATGGCCACGTCGACGCCTCAACCGCCCACCATCGCCCTGGCTCATAGACATGTAGTTGTGGAACCGGTCTAATATGTCCCCACAACGTCTGTCTATGACATCGGTGAAATCACGGATGGCAGCCGCAATGTCACGCATACTGTCAGTCATGGCTGTGCAACATGCTGTCAGCTCCCTCAGACCCTGTCTGGTGTACCGTTCCATACGTGACTGTGCCTGCATGACAGCCAGAAACATAGCTGAGGTTGTAAGACCTCTGTGGGCACATCTGACAGGGGCAGTACGCCCACGGATGCTCCCACGAGAACCCCTGGACATCTGTCTGTGTGGTACCATCTCTGGGCCATGCCCATGGCTGCTGTGTGGGGAGGCATGTGCCACAGATATCACATTACCCTGGTCAATGTCCACTGTAAGCTGTCCATCACCTAGGGACACTGGTGATAAAGGGTGTATTGGCAGGATAACTGTGCGCATTGATGAGGTCAACAGCTGTGTACTGTCAATCGGCTGACCAATGGCGGACCCTGGTATACCTTCCTGTGCCATTACACAGATGTCATCATTATAAGTACCCATGGCACCTGATTCAGGTTCCCTGCTACATGACACCAGAGCAGCATCAGAACTTGTGGGAGGGAAACAGGAAACACAGTTTACGACTACACATTACCAGTGATGCACACATGCACACATGCACACATGCACAGGTGCACACATGCACACATGCACAGGTGCACACATGCACATATGCACAGGTGCACACATGCACATATGCGCACATGCACACATGCACAGGTGCACACATGCACACAGTTTCACACAATTGTACAGTACTCAGTATGCGTGATATCAACACACACACACACAGACACACCTACATGCATACAAAGAGCACTACTAAGTGAGCCAGATATTACTATTACTATCAAGACTATTACAGGAATTGTTAATACACACTCACCAGCATGGATAGGCTGCATTGCTGTTATACCAGAGGGACCTACAGATGTGAAGAAACTAATGTCAGTGGGCACAACTGTGCCATTGTTACTGAGTATGATACAGGTCAGTAGTACAACAGTCGCCTTTCACAGGTCAGCTGCTAATATTGAGGATATCACACTTGCACATTAAATACTATGGTGACAGCTACAAACCAAGGACACACCTCACACATGCATTAACTACCAGTGTACACAACAGTCAACTATACATATGGCATATTACCTGCACGTTCACTGTCTTGCTGCTGCGTGGCTCCAGCCTCCATCATAATGCATGTCTGCTGCTGTTGTTGTTGCTGGCGGACTGGAGTCACTACACTCATGAGTAGTCCCTCCAGTCTGGTGAGTGGGGGATGTGTAGCCACCCCACCACCTGTGGCGACCTGTTGCCTGTGGATATCTGGCCGCGCTGACGGACATGTCTGATTAAATCACTGCAGTGATGTCGTACCTGCTCATATGTCCTATTATGCGTGCCTATGTCATTTACCCGACGGACCAGGTCTTCCCATAGTGCAGCCCTCTCCTGCTGATTCTGGCTGGTGCGGGAAAAGAGTATTGCATAATCCCGCACCAGGCTCTGGTGCATCTCCTCATCCTCAGCTGTGCAGTAAGTGGGATTCCGCGGGTGAGCCATGTACCTGAGAAAGAAAATAACCTGATATCAGCAATATATATCAGCAGAATTTGACACACATACTACACATGCTACTCGACTGTTA